>NC_081519.1:30236703-30836703 GCF_030273125.1 Centropristis striata
TACTATGAGTTAATAAGAGATCATCCATCTGATGTGTAATTATAATAAGGATGACTGAGATTTTACCATGCGGGTAGTTTGTAGAAGCATGTGATGAATTAGTGGTCACTACAAATAACCACAGCTGTGCATTATGACAGCTGTTGTGACACCACTGCAGAACATCTCTGCAGCAGTCACTCACTTGCAGGTCTAATGATGGTAAAAATGGTAAATGGAGTGCATTTATATATCGCTTTTATCCAAAGCGCTTTACACTACACACTACGCTCATTCACCCGTTCACACACACATTCATACTAGTGGCAGAGGCTACCCTAAACGGTGCCACCTGCCACCATTGGGAATTCATTCACACACCGATGATAGCAACATCGGGAGCAATTTGGGGTTCAGTATCTTGCTCAAAGATACTTCGACACGTAGGCTGCCATGGTCAGGGATCGAACCACGATCATCCGATCAGTGGGTGACCAATCTACCAACTGAACCACAGCCGCCCCCATGAGTGGTGGAGCCTTACTTTCAATATGCAAATGGAGTTTGAGGGAATTTCTGCACCCATATATCTCTACCTGTGGATGAGGAAATGAGACTTGTGCATGTGCGCCCACTTCCACAATGTTTGAGATGTAGAATACCAAAATCTGGGGCACATGTGGCTTTATAAATCTGATTTAGAAAATGCATATTTCTGTCTCTATGCATCTGGCCCCAGGTGTAAAATAGATATTGTCAGAAGAACATCTCTTGGTACAGTATTTGTATACCATACCTCACTATGTGTGTCAATGTGTCTAATGTGAGGAAAAGCTGCCTGAACAAGAAGTGCAAAGTTCAAATTGTTTAGCAAGACTTAAATGTTCCACGCTTTTTTTAATGCTTAAAAGCTTACAATTTATGTACTGCATCACATGAAATACCTTCTGTTCTGAAATACTTGGGCTTTTAGTCATACGATCTGCCATTTATAATTATTGTTATTATAATGTCACCTGTTGGGGTTTTTGTAGATTAGTCAAGTGTCATTGTGTCATAAAGTGATCTTCAAATGTATTGTTTTGTTTAATTTCATAAAAAAGAGTAAAGCTGCGACTGGAGGACGTTTGGTGTGCTTGAAAAATCACAAATGATTAGTCTATTATTGAAATTGCCAATTATTTTTATTAAGATCCACTAATGGGAATATGACTGATTGTTTCAGTTACATAGTACCATTTAAAAAGGCTCATTGACTTATTTATACAGCCGATTGCTGTAGTTTAACTCGTGCAGGAGAAATAAATGCATTTGCTGCTAATGGAACTTCCTGGTGTGTGTGGTTCTTCCTGCCAGGGCCAGCGTAGAGAGAACCATACTGTAGGAACCAAAACAGTTCCACTCATGTCTGGGTCTGACCCTCATACTCCACACTATCCTGGGTTTGGAGACGTAGGAGTTTAAAATAAGAGAAAATGCCAGAATTCCTGTTACGGGTGTAACGTTAACATTAGTGGCTACTTGTGAATTCCAACTAGAGGTATATGATCATTTATATGTTGATTACATTTTGTATATTGTGATTTTTTTAAGTAACTAAAGGTTTTTTAAGTAACTAAAGGGTCATGGTACAGAATATTTGTATACCATATTTAATGGTATCGGATCGGTACTCGGTATCGACCGATACCCACAGAACAAGTATCGGAATCGGTATCGGGGGGAACATCTTTAACTACAGCATACAACTCGGTAAACTTGAACACTTACCATGCAAATGCTTTAAACCAAACTGCTTACATCTCCAGGCCATGTATCTAACACACACATGCAGTCTGACCTTGATAAGAACTGTTTGAGTTTGTGTAAGATGTGAACTTTTCCCAGCCAAACACAAGCAATTAGTAAACACAGAATAGCAGCCCAACCGCTGTGGATAAAGAATAAAGCACACTGTGGCGGGAACAACTTGCTCCCACTCTATCAAAGCAGAAACACTCTGAAATCTGAGGAGCAGACTCTCACTAACTTCACTGATTACCTGGAGTAACAGGGTGACCTGCCTGGCTGTGTGCTGATAAACATTAGGATGTATGTGAGTGTGTCAGAGGGCCTGAGAGCAGCACAGCTCCCCTATTGGCCCTCCAGTCAAGGCCAGGACTGTGTGCTGACTGCGGTCAACACAAAAAGAACAGCTGACGTGGCCCAACTGTTGACAGAACACAAAGGACAGGACTCCCTCTCAGCTGTGTGTTTGCATGAAGAGGAAGTGCTTTTAACCTAAAATATTTGCTTGATTTTAACCACAGAGATGAACCATGTCAGGGAAATTCAAACACAAATCTGTGTGCTTTGCCACTCAGGTGTTAAAGGGTCACACTAGGATGGAAAATCCAGAGAGACGAGCTCCCAGCCTCTGCTCCGCGCTGATAACTATTTATAGCCCCGTACAAACGATGAGTGAGCAAATATGATAATGATGTCATAGGTTAAAAAGACCTTACAGTCTTGCACTTGGATGAAATAAACAGAACCAGGTTATTGCTGTAGATGCAGCTTTCCAGAGCAAAAATATATTTTGTGAAGGCAGTATTTTCAGCAGCTGCAGCAGCAGCAGAACAGTGGCGTCACAACTTCCACTCAAACTATCTGTTCGACTGTAGAGCTAATCATTCACCGCAGGAGATGCTGCAATTTCATACTCACAAAGGCAGGGGGGCAGGAGGAGATGGAGGGAGTGGAGGGAACTATGGGTTGAATGGGTATACACTTCTCAATGGACAGTGTTCACAGAGCCTGTCCTGGGATTTAACTTTGGGGGTCAGGGACTTGGTGGCTCCTAAAGTACACCACTTTAATGCATTTCACTTCAAAATAGACAAAACTTTCTTACAGGGACCAGTCCCTGGACCACCCCTAGAGGTGAAAATCATATTTTTCCAATATCATGCAGCCCTAATTGCCTGCTTGTCTCTGTTTTAGATCATTTAGCATTTGAGCTCTAGTGTTGTGCAGACAAAATTACCAGAATGAGAAGTCACCTTTGGTTTTGAGAAATGATAAGAGGCATTTCATACACTGTAAACACTGTAAAAAAATGTCCGTAGATTTTCATACACTGTAAAAAAAAATGTCTGTAGATTTTACCGTGAAAAACTGCTTAACCATGACAGTAAAAGACCGTAAAAAAACAAAACAGTATTTTTTACATTTTCTTTTTGAAAAATAAATTACTCCACTGTAAAATACTCTGGCACCATGTGCGTAACAAAAAATATAATATAATATATATACAAGCCATGACTTTAATTTTTGCATTTATTTTCTGTAAAAATACTTTTTCTCACTGTTAAATGTACTAAACACCATATCTCTAACAGAAATATATTGTAATAATTAATGGTAAAATCTTTAATTTATGCGGCATTTATAAAGTATTTTCTTGTCAATTATATGGCAGAAGAGTGAAAAACTGATGGAAAAACTTTTGGCAATGGCAATCTTAAACATGAAATCAACAGTGCTAATATCATTTTACCATAATATTAGAAAAAGTTTCACCATATTTATTACGGTAAAGTTCTGGCAACCACAGCTGCGGGTTTTTTCCCCCGTAAAAACATGTCTTTTTTTTTTTTTCAATTGAAGTGAAAAATAATCAACAGCTTCAAGAACATAATCCTTAGATGCATCTCTAATCCCAATATATATTGATGTCTAGCCCTTACCCAGGATTGTGTGCTGCACATCTTGGTCCTGTATGGCTATCTCTTGGAACTCAAACATTTCAGCCATTCATTCATAACGTTTGTTATAGGCAATATGTTGAAAACACAAAGTAATTAGACGTTAGAAATATTCTTGGTGACCTAAAAAAAACAATGTCAGGTAGCTGAAAAGTAACAAAATGCAACATTTAATTTGATAGAAAATGGTCTTTTGAATTAAAATCAATACAACGTCAAATGAAAGATGGCCAAGGACGTCTACCTTGTTCAGCAACTGGGCTGTCAGCATTTGAAAGCTCAATATTGCTTCTATTATTGATTTTTCATTGTTTGTATTGACCTAACAGAAAATAGCCTTTTTCTGTCAGCATAACACAATCGTGTTTTGTTTTTAGCTTGCAGCAGCCTGGAGTAATTATTTCCACAGCTCGTAGATTTCCATGCCATCCAGTGACTTTGTCCTCTCAACATTCTTCCCATAGCAAAGTTTATGAGTGGCCATGTGACTGAATGTGTCTCCATTCTGGGCCATAACCATACAGTATGGCTGTGTGATATGATGATATCTGTTGTCGAAAGGAAATAAAATGTCTGTCGTGAATCTAGCTCTGGTCTACTCCGCTGCTAATGGTTCAGGTCCTGCTTACATCCAGGACCTTGTCAAACCCTACACCCCTGCCCGTCCTCTCCGCTCTGCATCAGCCAAACAGCTGGAGACTCCCACCCTGCATGGGTCAACTCGCCTCAAAACCTCTTCCAGACTTTTCTCTGTCCTGGCACCCAAATGGTGGAACAAGCTCCCTACCAACATCAGGACCTCAGACAGCCTGGACATCTTCCACCGCAGGCTGAAGACCTACCTCTTCAACAATACCTTGGTTAAGTCATGGTCACCTAAAATAAAAAAATAAAAATGCTCTTCTTCTTTTCTCTTCTCTTCTTCTTTAACGTAAAGCACTCCTGTAGCGATTACAGCTGGCTCTTAAAGTTCTGTACTTACTTGATACCTGTGGTCTAAGGCTAGTACCTTCAGGTTGAATGCACTTATTGTAAGTCGCTTTGGACAAAAGCGTCAGCTAAATGACATGTAATGTAATGTTGTGTATATATTTTCAAAAACAAATTTTTGGAAGGGTTGAAAAAGCAGCGACAGAACTGTGTTTGACAATGATTTAAGTTGTCATCCTGAAAAAGCTATTTCGCTAAAACTCTCATCCATATCCCCAAACAGGAGGCTACTTCTGTGGTTTGGATGAAGTTTGGCTATAAAATGTCGGAAACGGACCAAAAACTGTGACGTTTATTCAGATGACATTGTATAAATGATTTGACTCCTGTAAAATGCCTTCATCAGCTATTTTTGATTCATATTAAATGTTTCTGCCTCCCTTACATTACACAGGCCAGGTCTATATTTATTTATTTTTTCTCTCTCATTTAACTTCAAACCATTATGTTTAATTTGCAGTAAATGTCTTGACTAAATAAAAAAAAATACTCAGTTCATTTTATTACTATTGAACATAAACATACGCTTTGTGTGACTATTTATTTGTCGAATAACTAGAAACCATGCTGTATTGTGATATTCATCGTTATCAAGATATGAAATTATCCAATACTGGGATAGAGGATTCTGGCCTTATCACACAGCCCGACCCTACAGGACACAGATAAGCAGGATAAAGATTTAGAAGTATTAGGGCTGCATGTGTTTGGTCAACAAAATGTCAGAAAATAATGATGAAATGTCCTATATAGCAAATAAATGCATCTTGCTTAAATGGAATCAACAAAGACCCCTATTATTTAATTTGTTTAAACAAATCCTAAATGAAACTTTATGACTGGAACAACACATATGCCCTAAAGAATAAGGGGGGTGACTTCCGGAGGATATGGGGACCGCTTATGGACCTCTGACACTACCATAGCATAATAGGGTTTGGCACGCTTACATAACGTTCACAAAGGATGAACTGTGAACTGTGACCATGGACTGATTTGATTTAATTTGGTGTATTTTTTTTATTTTTGTTGTTTGTTTGTCTTTTCTATTCCTTTTTTTTCCTAGGTTGTCTGTTACATTACAAAAATTTTACAAAATAAATAAAAAGATAATTGAAAAGAAAAGAAAATATTGATGAATGACGATAAAAAGTCTCCATGGTGTCATCTGACCAACATTCTAAAACAGAAAATGATTCAACTAAAAGCAAGACTAAACTAAGAACATCAGCAATTCCTCTCATTGAAAGAAAGTGGAACAAGAGAATGTCTGATGAATGAGTAATGGTCCAGGATCAGGGCTGATCGATAAACTGTGATACACATGCTGCAATTTTATCTAATGGCTTCTCCTTCCCATGGCATGATGTATGACAAACTGACTGCAAGGTTTAACAAAATAAATGACATGAATCAGCAATGCTCAAACATCATGCATGTTTATCAGATAACAATGTACTGTATGCACAATACAAGTGACCTGCCAATGTGTCCAGCTGCTCTAAAGCAGTGCAAAAAAATTCCACAATGAGGAACCAACGTGATTTAAAAGCTGTATAATGATCTATTGACATGCTATAAAAGATAACTGCATTTTCTTGCTAGAATGACCACAGCCTGCATGGATACTTCCATTTATTAAAGCATTAACCTTAAATGTTTTGGCAGCCTTGGTGGAACATTTCTCAATCAATTCTGATAGTAGCACTGGGCAGCTCTCCAAAGCAACTACGTCGTTTCAAATTAAAAGGTCGTGAGGAAAATAAGTCAAAGTCAACGCTGCTGTACACACTATTACTGTACATCTCATCAATATGTCAAAAAAAAGACAGAATTGTCGCTCAGCAGGACCAAAGATGCGTAAACGTGTTTTCTCACAACGTTGGCGATTTCTACTCCTGACAGAATAAAAACAAAGTCACACCCACTGGTCCGCACTTTGACCACGATGTTCTCATACACTTCATAGAATAGAATATTCATGCGTTATCGTATTCTCCTCCAGAGAGCTCCGATCCATATTACGCAATGCTCGTGTAAAGAGTACAGCCTGTGTGTCAAACTGAAATAATCCCTGACGATGGAGAATTTACGCGTATAATTAAAAAACGCACCCATGACAAAGTGGCAGAGAAGTGTGCGTTTGATTTGGTTGCGTGGTTCCACCTGACAGAGATGACACGGATACACACACATCTCCCAGCAACACAAAGGAGAGATGTGAACGCTGACAGCGCCCAGCTCGAACAGACCATGTGGCACAGATTAACAACAAACTTACTTTTCCTGCATGACATTCTCCTTGATGGCTACCAGGGCGGAGTGGTTCCCCTGCTGGATTCTGCAGGTGGCCAGGTGCCGCTGGTGCTGATCCTTCAGACAGACGTTTTCCTTGCAAAGATCCGTCACCTGGAGTTCCAGCTCTTCAATCCGGACCCTCTGCTTCTCCAGCAGCCCTTGTTGGGTCTCAATGATTTTATTCAGCTCCTGTAGATACTCCGCCGCCTTGCTTGGGTTCTCTGGCGGGTTCTCCATCTCGTAAAAGCCCCGTTGCCCGTCCATTGAGGCGATATCCACACAAGCAGAAAAGCAGCCCTCTTCTCTTCCCTCACACTAACGCACGCTCAGTAGTAGTAAGACTGAGTGCTGTCACATCCACAGATCCTCCCTCGCTCCCACATAGCTGGTTGTCGTCAGTAGTGGCAGCTTTGCTGTAAGTTGGCCGTGTTTGGTACGCTGCTGTACGCCGCCGCGTCCACGAGCTCTGCACCGCAACAGCCTAACTAACCTCCAGTCAGCCGCTCCGTACATGGGAAAAGCGTTTAACTCTTTCAGGGCTGGGGTTCAGCGCTCCGACTGCGCGCTCCGACGCCTCTAATGGTTTGTGTGTTCTGGAAAGGAGAGGAACCCAGTTTGTTCTATGCGTAACTACTCAACAGGTAGGTCCAGGGTCTGTAGCGCCAGATTGCAGGTGCACACTCACCTCGGCGCAAACGTACATTACATTTATGTGTAGCGTCAGCTGTGTTTCCTCATGAGGTCTAGGCCTGCTGCTCCCCTCCCTCCACCAGCATGCAAACAGCAGGTCTGTTTGCCTGATAGCTCTGAAAAATATTCTTCTTGTAGTTAAGATTTAAGATATTGTTTTTAGTTATTATACTTTTTTAAAAAGAGTTCTAAATTAACAGTCTAATAAATCAATCTAATAATCTAATAAGAGCCCTGCCATGTTAATTCAGTGATAGTTTGTGTAGTGTGTGTGTGTGTGTGTGTGTGTGTGTGTGTGTGTGTGTGCGTGTGAGTGAGTGTGGGTATGCGGTGGATGCGTGGGTCTGTGTGTGTGTATGTGTGTGTTTGTGGGGTGGGGGGGGGGGGGGGTGCTTCTGTACAGCACTTTGTGTTGCATTTATTGTTTGAAAAGTGCTTTATATATAAAGTTAGATTTGATTTGAATCACCTTAACACTAAATTTATTGATTAAAAATAATACTCATTTCATTACTATTGAATTCACACAGGACAACATTAACACATGCTTTACCATGTGACTATTTATTTGTCAAATAACTAGAAACAATGCTGGGTAACACAATAACCATCATTTATAAATGGTAAACAGATATAATAAAATACAGTTTATTAATGTTTAATCATCATTTGTAAACCATATATAGGCCATTTAGAATGGTAAATACACCATGTCTTAATGGTTAACTAACTACATAATTTATAAATGACAAATAGATGGTATATTAAAGATTAAGATTAATTACTTTATTAATCCCACAATGGGGAAATTCAACCTCTGCATTTAACCCATCCTTTTTTTTTTTACACACACAAGTGAACACACCATGCAAGGAGCAGTGGGCAGCACATTACTGCGCTAATATTAGTTTATAGTTACTTTACCATTAACAAACAATTAAATTATAATTAATAGTTTATGAATAGTTTTAGTTGCACTCATTTTAACATTTTTAACACCATATTAACTATGTTGATGATTTTGAAATGATTCATATACCTTCAAGAAATTGGTTGAAAACATTAAAAGATTAAATTTGGATAGCACTTTGTAAATGGTTAATAATCTATAAACATCACTTAGTTGGTTATTGTAATGTGTTACCCCATACTGTTTTGTGATATACATCATTATCAAGATATTAAATTATCCATACTGGGTTAGAGGATTTTGTCCTTATCACACAGCCCGACCCTACAGGACACAGATAAGCGGGATTCAGTCCTGGATCAGGGCTGGAGATTTAGAAGTATTAGAGCTGCATGTGTTTAGTCAACAAAATGTCAGAAAATAATGATGAAACCATAAAAATGCTCCATGGTGATGTAGTGAAGGTGTCATCCAACCAACAGTCTAAAACATAAATGATTCAACAATAAATAATGTTGGCATGAACATATCTGTACTTGAGCAATTCTGGAAACATGATACATTATTCAGTTCATTCAGATAATAAAATCAGTCCAATTTCACACTGGATCTGGTTTGATTTGGAGACAAAACTAAGAACATCTGTTTTTGGTTATTATACTTTTTTTTAAATAGTTCTAAATAATCACCTTTAAAAACTTAAAACTAGGAGAACTTGTAGTGGAAATTACTACCTCTCTTGAGTGAGAAAGTGAATCAAAGATCACGTGGAAGTTCCCTTAAGATTTCTTTATTATCAGACATCAGAATACACTGCCTAGGTACAGCGGAGGAGAATTTGTCCAATCTCAAAGGCTGCTGAAAAAGGTGTTCCTCCAATAAAAGCCCTTGTTCTCTCTGCTCTTTCTGTCTGTGTCAGGGCATTTAACAACTCAATTGTAACATCCCACACTAGGGATGCATGTTATTATCGGCACGTTATCGGTATCGGCCGATATTGGCTTAAAAATGAACTATCGGACATCGGCCAACATGCTGATCCCCGCCAATATAATGAACCGATTAAATAATGTGGTGCTACTTACTTGATTGAATGCATAACCTCGGCGCCTATGTCTGTCATATGTTCAGAATTTTTTTATTGTTTGCTCATCACCTCTCTGTTGCACCTTAAGCACATGTTTACTTATTATGTCAATTGTGAAATTGACCAAATTTGCCCTGATTGTGGGTATTGTTATTGATTATCTCAGGGAGAGCATCATCCAAGTTTTAAGTAGGATCAAGATCAAGATGTATCTTTTTGTATTTTATTTGAAAGCAGTTGTCAGAAAAGTATGCAGTTTTAAGCATCAAGTTTTTTTTTCTTATTTTGCACAAGGAATGAATATTAAATAACAAATGTGATGAGAGTATGCACCATAATACTGTATGCTAATTCCACTACAGAAGAGAGATAAAGATCTCTGCAATTAGTTGTGTGGGAAAAAATATCAGTATCGGTAATCGGCTGAATGAGTTGCAAAAAATCGGCATATCGGCAAACAAATCCAATATCGTACACCCAACGTACAGAGCATGTTTTTTTTCGTGAAAGCGCACGCTGCTTAGTCATATTTTAACCTTAAAAGGATACAACTTATACTGTTTATATTCTGCCCCCAAACGCCTCTAATGTCTGACAAATCCCAGATCCTACTAGTTATTTTTGGTTTAAACCGGCTGTTACATGATCAGGAGGTCATACTGAGGCCTTTTAGTAAAGCAGAGGACTTATGATTAAAAGTAAAAAAACAGAAAACATACCACAAACTCTTTTTGAAAAATGACTCCATACTATTTGATGGTGTCAGGAGCCCTTCAAGCATGGCTGGATTTAACTGCTTTCAGGACAAGGTAACAATGAGCTGCTGGGCCCCAATTAACCCCCAAAAGTAATTAAGGAATACTGGTATGTGCCAAATTAGCACATATTTTAATTTATTTTTGGCAGGTTATGGCCAGCAGAACAAGCAAGATGTACTATGCAATAAAACAACAATGTATAGACAAAAAGTATTCTCCTCAACCAAGTTGATCATTTGAATTTGCTGTGATGGAGCAAAGTGATGTAAAACATGCAGGACAAGTGGTACTCCAGGAGATGCACTGCAAATGATTTGTTTCTTACAAATATTTTTTAAAAGATTTAGAAGTGTTAGATAACTTATCTTGTTTTAAGAGTTCATTTCTCATTTTAAGTGTTCAATTTAGTGTTTTTATCTGTTTTTTAGACACACCTTTTTTGCAGTGTGATAGGGAAACATGCACTAAAAATGTGTTGTGGTGTCCGTACCTGCAGAAACCCTGCCCTCTGCTTCTATGTTCTCTTTTGTTTTTCTTTTGCTGTGTTTGAGATGTTTCTGGTTGTCAACCTTCAGGCATCGGAAATATTGCAAAAAAACAAAACACCAATGAGGCAAAAGCCAAGCGGACGAAGCTTATTCCTAAAGGAGAGTGAATGTTTTAAGTCATCATACAAGCACCTTTGGTGGGAGGCGAGCCTCTGTTGTTGACAGGGACAGGTGTGAATTACTAAAGGTGATTTTTTCCCCCCTCTTCCCCAGGGTTGTTTTATTGTGAACATTGAAAGCCAACAACAGAAGCATACATACACAAAAAACAATGAATATGTTTTCTCTACCACCCATTTTTTTAAATGTTGGCTAAACAAGTGTCTGGAAAAAAAATGCCCTTGATCAGTTTTACTTAAATGATCACATGCGTATTTATACAACTTACATTACTGTGTTTATTTGCTTTGTTTTTGTATATTTTTACTATGTAATTTTGGTGTTTATATTTATTTTGTACTTGCCTAATCTATGGATGTATTGGATAAAATTGTGTGCTCTGACAGATGATATAATTATGCATCCAAGGAAAACCCAATAAAAATAATTTTGAAATAAGGAAAGAAAATGTTGATCACACTATTGTTATTAAAATTTATCAATGCATACCTTCACCTTTTGTCTTGATTCGGACATTTATCCAAAAATTAAAAAACAAACTAAAATAAAACGGTTGGTAATGGTAAAGAATGCATATGTTGTTCACCTTAATGTATGATTATTTCAAATCAATGCATAGTTTTGCAAAAAAGAAATCACAAAAAAGTGATACTTTTATCCCTTTCCTCCCCAAAGCTATAAAGCCTTCATAGGATGCTTTTAAACCAGAGGTGACCAATTGTATGAGTTGAATCAGGGTGCTCCTGCTTGGTTTGAATGAAAACCTGCAGCCACATGGCCCTTTCACTGATCAATTAAACCTCCCCTCGTTTAAACCAAGCAGCAACCTCTGGCTCTGAAAAGTGAAGCTGATGTTGAAGTACACGTTCATGTAATACGTTTTGAAATGGTCATTTCAAAGAAGCCATATTCTTTAGAAGTATACAATCTACAATGTGATTTAGTAGATGATTTTATCCAAAGCGATGTACATTTGAGAGATCATACATCACAAGCAAGGATAAAGTCAAGAACAAACACAAGAATAAGAAAGAATAAGTGGTATATATTACGTTGAGTCCTGTTAGGACGTAAGTGTTTTTAGGACGTGTTTTTAGTACGTTAGTGTTTTTAGTACTTAAGTGTTTTTAGGACGTAAGTGTTTTTAGGACATAAGTGTTTTTAGTACGTAAGTGTTTTTAGGACGTAAGTGTTTTTAGGACGTAAGTGTTTTTAGGACGTAAGTGTTTTTGGGATGTAATTGCAGGGTTTGTTGTGTGTGTGTGTGTGTGTGTGTGTGTGTGTGTGTGTGTGTGTGTGTGTGTGTGTGCTGTGTGTTGATTATGTGTGTAGGTGATCAGTAAAGAGCTGGGTCTTCAGCCTCTTTTTGAAAGTTGAGAGGGATTCAGCAGATCATATGGAGTTTGGAAGGTTGTTCCACCACCGGGGCTCTACAGAGGAGAAGAGTCTGGTTTGGGACGTAAAGGCCTTCAGCGGTGGAGGAGCCAGACGTCTTTCACTGGAAGAGCGTAGTGGACAGGAGGGTTTGCTGTCTTGTAAGCAAGAGACAAGGCTTTGAGTTTGATGCTGCTGCGACTGGGAGCCAGTGCAGAGAGATGAGTAGTGGAGTGACATGTGTGAGTGACTGTCTATATGAAAATGACCCTAGTTCTCACTTGAGTTAATACATCAGTAGAAACATTCTGAATGAGTTTATGGTCTCTTTCTCAATCTTCTTCAATACAGCTTTATGGTCATTTTAGGAATTATGGTCTGGAAGCAAGGCCTTATGTCTTAGGAATCGGCTATCTTGTGATTGACAGGTTGCTAACACAGCACACTGCGTTTTCCTCTGAGACTCTTTCACGGTGTGTTTTCAGTTAATGAAAGTTAATTCTGTCACTTTGGTCACTTAAAAATGTCCCGTGAGCATTTGATTGTACTAAAAGACACTCTAAGGTGCTGTTCATTTCACAGAGCAAAACATCCTCCTCCCCAGTTCCACTACTTCATTCAAATATTGTCACTTCTGGTTCCAAAAAAAAACAGGATGCCAAACTCAAGACCAAACCACAGTCCAAACATCAATGGGTGACATCACAGTGGCTTCTCCACTTCTTTTATACTATCTGTGCTTTAAAAATAACCGAAAAAATGTCACCTTCTTCAAAGTATTGCTTTGTGCAGCTTTTATACTGGCTGATATAATGACAGTTAAGAGTTTAGATGTCTCTTTTCAAGATTAGAACAGAAGATCAAGTACTAAAGCAAGTTCCATCTTACTGACTTAATTTTACATTGTTCTTTAATAGTGCATATTCCCAGAGAAAAAATATAGTTCATGAAATCAGCTTATACAATTGAAAAATTGTTATTGGGTGTAGGGATGGGCGATGTGGCCCTAAAAGATTATCACGATATTTCAGGGTGTTTTTGCGATAACGATGTTCTTGACATTATTACAAAATACTGAAAAGTTTATAGAAAATATGATATTTTAGTCTGTATGAATAATTAAAAACAAGAATCAATCATAAATCTAAAATGTAGTGTAAATTGCAAGTCCCAAAAGTTGCCAAATACAAAAAAAATACTTTTGTCTCTTGAGTATTAGCAAATAATTAAAAATAACTATCTATGGGGTCTGTTGGCATGCCCCCCTGTATAATTTATTTTTCATAAAAGCCCAAATTTAGTGGCCTCTCACACATTCTAATGCCACTATTCCATCATATATACTGATCTTATCATTGCCGATTTCAATGAATAATTGTAAAGGAGAAAAAGGGTTCCAGTATGTTTTATTCAAAGCATCTTATTTTGACACTCTGCTGAGCACACAAACACAAAATAACTGTATACTATGAATAGTGTAAATATACTTTCAGTAGGTTGAAATGTGACATCAGCGCAGCACATGAGACTCTGGCGGGCCGCTACGGTCATTAATGGGAAACCCTTACACCACTACGTCAAGAAATAGGAATGTTGCCAATATCATGATATGCATTTTTTTACTCATAAAAAAATATACTGGTATTATCTTGAACAATACAATATGGCAAACCCCTAATTGGGTGATTTTGGTGTTCTTGGTTCAGTTGCCCATTTTGTGCAGGTAGTGATACAGCCTGACTTTCTCAAAAATGTCAAATGTTTTCCGGTTTTCTTTCTAGGACGTTTTTTTTCTGATTTCCTTAATGTTTGAAGTCATTCAGTCCTTTCAATTTTCCTACTACCTAATCAAGAACCCACCTTGTTTAATGTTCCAACACTTGATTAAAAGTAGGCTACAACCTGCACAAATGCTGGAACAGAATAGAATATTCCTTATTTTTAAAATTTTCTCTGACAAAATAGCTTTGAGCAAGGCATCCGTATATTTTATGTATGCTTTTATTTTGTCAGAAGACAGTAGAGAGGTGACAGAAATTGTGGTGGAAATAAATGCAACATAAATCCTCGGTCAGGACTTGGAACAGTGCAACTACATGGTCAGCATCTGAAACCGTTTAACCCTTTAATTTTTTATTCTGTACCTCCATACATCTCATGGGTGTAATGCACCTTCACTAAGTCCCTCTTTCTATGGAAAATGAGAAAAAATGTGATTTTCTCTAAATGTGCAAACAACTCTGAGTTATTCTGATACGTTTCTTACTGTGATCATTTTACATTAAGTGTACCTTCCATCATGATGTGTCACAAGCAATCTGTATGACAGTCAGTTAAAATATTATTATGCATCTATTCAGCTATGTACAACATAGCCTATGAATGCATAAACAAATTCACATATAAAAAAAAGCAAGGAGAGAGAAAAATGCACTCATTTTTCCTCACACTCACATGCTGGAGCTGCTGGATGGTTTTAACACAGTGATTGCCCTCTAGTGGTGTGCTGTGTTCAGGACATGTAGAGTCAACAGTGACAGGGCTGGTGATGTTTGACAACTTTGAAATCATTTTCTAATAATAATAATAACAATACATTTTATTTATAGAGCACTTTACAAGGTACTCAAAGATGCTTTACAGTTAAAACACAGTAAAAAAGGCCATTTATAAATAATAAACAATTAAAATCAGCAACATTGGTCATACATTATAAGCAGTTTTGAACAGGTGGGTTTTGAAAAGTTTTTTGAAGGTGGGTGGATATGGACAGTCTCTTATGTTTTTTGGGAGAGAGTTCCAAAAGGAGGGGGCAGCTATTGAGAAGGCTCTGTCGCCCCAGGTTCGGTGTTTGATCCTGATGGGAGGGACAAGGAGATTGGCTTCGGAGGAATGGAGGCTGCAGGAAGGGGTGTGGTGATGGAGGAGGTCAGTGAGGTGGGAGGGGGCCTGGTGATGGAGGAGGTCAGTGAGGTAGGAGGGGGCCTGGTGATGGAGGAGGTCAGTGAGGTAGGAGGGGGTCTGGTGATGGGGCGCGTTGTGGGTGAGGAGGATGATTTTGAAGTGGATACATTGTTGGATTGGTAACCAGTAGAGGTTCTGGAGCTCAGCGGTTATGTTGTCAGGGGTTATTTAAATTGGTACAACTTGGAAATATAAATTATTGATATTTAGGGCAATCATGTAAATTAGCACAACAAAGGAAGCCAGTTGTATGCTCAAAAACAGGTTGGTGTTTTGTTGTTACTTATATCTTTAAGTCAGGGTTCAAAACAAGGGACATTAGTTCTGCTAACTCTTATTTCTTTGTTGTGAAATGCGGGAAAGCCAACTTTCCGAGTTGCACTTGAAGTCTCATTGTGGCTGTTCTGTGCTGCCTCCAGCTGGAGTCCACACATGTTAGCAACCCTTATCATGTTTCAACTTACAGTTGAGTTGACAAAAATCAGAATTCAGAGTTGAGCAAACTCAGAAGCAAAACTTAAAATATTGAGTTTAATTGTCCAACTTAAAATTTTATCGGTTTGTTGCCTTGAAATTTTGAGTTCACCCAACTTTTCTTTTTTTGCAGTGTGGAGTTTGTTAAGTAGTTTGGTAGGTATGCCCTACAGGATGCTACTGCAGTAATCTAGTCTAGAGGTGACAAAGGCGTGTATCAATGTTTCAGCGGCAGGGAAGGAGAGTGATGAACGGAGATGGGCAATGTTTTTCAGATGAAAAAAATAACTTGTGAAGCAAAGATACGAGCTGATGTGCACTGCATTTAGGCATATAATTATTCTCGTCCCTGGTAAATGCAGGACTCTAACCGATAAAGGGAGGGCTTTCTCACATTGTCTGTTGACAGACACAATACTGCAGGCTAAATCCACACTGCCATCACCTGCCAAACACTTGCATGCATTGCACCACATCTCTGAGGAGAAAATGTGGAAAGAGAATGTGCATAATTTGCTGAAAAGATTATATGGTCCTTTCCTTGTCGAAATCTTCAAAGCATGGGAGAGAGTTGTGGTGAAGTGAATTGCAGAAAAAGGGAGATTTTCCCCCTTTTTCAAGAGTTATATTTAGACTCCAACGGTAGCCTATTTTGCCTGCTGATGCAATAGCTCCGTATTGCAGCCATGCTGTACGTCCAAAGCAAAGTGCACATGTAGTTTTCAGTTGTGCACAGTTTCCAATTGATGCAGAGAGTTTCTAGAGCTTTGACTCATGCTGAATATTTAGCTTTATGTGAGAAGTCGAGTTTCATCTCACAAAAGGCCAACATATCAAAGGTTGCCACAGTAACAGTGTAACAGTGACAGCAGCAGCTATAATGCTAGATCCAATATGTCCCAAGATGAAAGAAAGACAGAGTGAAGCAGCTGAAGTGTTCACCTCATACTCCACAGCAGACGTCAATAAAGCCAAACCTGGGCCAAGTGAATTGGAAAACACACATGGGAGTGTCTGTTATTCTTGCCAGCTCACAGCTAGTGATTCAATTTGACTGCTGTGAGATGCTATCTTTCTTCATGGCTTAAGATGTAGGGATGGCCTTTTTACAAAACCTCAGCGGAACGTTTCCTTCCCGCACCGCAACAACAAAGTTGCTGGCGGAGTGGAGGCTGTTTTATTTCTCTTATGGCTGAGCACAGAAGTTTTTACAGCCCTCAGAGGATTTTGTTTAACCTCAAGTGGTTAGTAAGCATTTAATATCTGCCCCATCAGCTGTTGTTCTATCCACTTTCCTGAAAGACTGAATGGAGTTATAGACTATAAACTCTTCAGAAAAGATTTGGGGGGATTTAGAAGGTTTTGGCTATTTAAAATTGTGTCAGTGATGCTGCAGGCACATTTGATTTAAGTCTTGTTTTTTGTTTTTTTAAGGCAGGATAAAAACATATTTCTATATGCCAGTATTATCACCACTGTCACTTCTTGCTTGTCTGTAGTGAGTGAAAACATAACACATAACATAACATAACATAACTCCAATGTCGATGGTTCAACTTGTGCCTGGAGGATCTCTCATACTGCCTAGAACACATATTTAACAACAGTCAGCTGGCTACTGGCAGAAGTCAATGTGCTGTGTTCAAATGCAGTTTTTAAAAGAAAAGGATGTGAGCTGATGCAAAGCTTTTGATCAGTTGGGCTTTGTCAGTGCTGAGTTCTTTAATGTCAGCCTTATGCAGAGATGTTTTTAGATGCAGGATTTGAAATACCACATGCACAGCAGTACACATAAAATTTGAGCTGTGCATGTAATACAGCTCTCTGGGCAAATATTACACTATTACATATTTCACTTCTCATGTGATGAAAGTAACAAGAGTTATTGTCTTTACACATCAATGGAATTGAATGATAAGACAAATGCATAAGACTGTGTTGTCTTTACTGTTAAGTGAAGTTCCCCCTTTAGTTCTAGCTTAAGTAAAGCTAACCACTAACTGCAGCTACTGCAGCTCATAAGGGGAAAGTGACTGAGAAAGAGGCTGCTGGACAAAAGTAGGCTACACTGTAAAAAAAAACCCAGCTGTGGTTACCAGAACTTTCCTGTAATAAATACGGTGCAACTTTTTCTAATATTACGGTAAAATTGTATTAGCACTTTTGATTTCACATTTAAGATTTTTTTTAAGATTATATTTTACCGTAAAAAAAATCAAAGTTTTTCCATCAAAAGAAACGCAGTTCTGCCATATGATTGACAAGACAAAATACTTTATAAATGCTGCATAAATTAAAGATTTTACCATTAAATATTACAGTATATTTTTGTTAGAGATATGGTGCTTTAGTACATTTAACAGGGAGAAAAAGTATTTTTACAAAAAATATATTATACTATTAAATATTAACTCCTACAAACTAAAAT
This sequence comes from Centropristis striata, assembly GCF_030273125.1. NCBI lineage: Eukaryota > Metazoa > Chordata > Actinopteri > Perciformes > Serranidae > Centropristis > Centropristis striata. The sequence continues at coordinate 30,255,070 of NC_081519.1, forward strand.
CGCTCCAAAAAAATTCTAAAAAATGGGGGGAAAACACAAAATCTCTCCAAAAGGAGGAAAAACAAAATGGCTGACTCAAAAAACTATGAAACTAAGAACTGCACTTAACTAATAAATTACAAAGAAAAATTGCGAGGAATCCAAAAGGGTGAAAACAAGACAAGCTGTGGCAAGAAGGAGATAAGTGGCTTGTATGGTGACGGGTCAAACACACTGGACCAAGACAAGGGAAAACACAGACTATTGGAACACATGGAGGGAAGGGAGCACCAGGTGAATACAATCTGTAATTAGGGGAAACAATCAGACAGATGACACACGGGGAAGGACAAGTGACCTGAAACGAGAGGAGAGTTACTATTTCAAAATAAAACAGGAAATAACAAGGCCAGAACACAAAATAAAACACCACCTCACTGCGGTGTGACAACATTAATGTTTTGGATGGAATCATGTTGTCATAGGACCAGCATGGATCATATTTTGACCCAACTGCTGGATAAAGTAAAGGCCAAAAGAGAGCATCGACTTCGGCCAAGGAGGCAAAACAAAGTTGCTAAACTCTCGACCACGGTCTTGAAGCTGAAGCAGGAATGATTTACACAGACTTTGTGATTCCCAATTGCATACTAACTTGAAAATAAAATCAAGCCACTTTATACATAAATTAACTCTCCTAAACCACATTTCTGTTACATCAGGTAGGCTGACACAACAGTTTAGAAAAAAAAATGTAATTGAAGCGAAGGTGACTCATTGTTTCAACAAACCATTTGAAGACTGTGTCACGGTTCCAGTCAGCCAGACCATGTGTTGTCTTGCTCCCTATGTGTTTTTCCCTTCTTGTGTTCTCCTCCCCTCCTTACCTGTTTCCTAGTGCTGTGGCTGTATCCCAAAGTCAAGCATCCTTCCTTGGTAGGATCCTTCCTTCTGAGTCGGGTCCTCCAGAGACGAGGCCAGAGTCCTTCCTTTCTCTGGCATCAATTAACTTAATGTATCAAGATGATATTTATTATCTTTTAGCTAAATATTCTGGCATTTGTTTATGGATATGTTTTGCTTGACTTTAAACACAAGTTTTGTAAGTTATGTGATAACAAATATTCAGTTTAAACTAAAAAATACTTATATATTTAAATTCTGTTTCTTTGCTCACCATTTTTAAATCTCTGTGTGCAAGGCATTATGGGTACTCAGGGCACATGGAGGATATACACATACATCCTTGGAATTTGGGCAGAAGAAGGACTCTGGAGGATCCTGGACATTGGGACAGTCCTTCAGATGTTGATGACGTAGAATCCATCAAATCCAGCCGTTTGAGGATGCTTCCTTGACATTGGGATACAGCAGCTGTGTGTGGAGGGCGTAGCTTCCGAGGTTTCCTTCCACACCAGGTCCACACCTGTCTCTCATTATCTCATCATCAGCCACACTACAAGAACACTGGTACTCCCACCACTACTCTGTGCTAGAGTGTTTTCACACCACGTGGAATTGTTCGCTCTCAAGATTATCTCTAGCTTGTTACAAATAAACTGTTTCTTTGTGACTTTTTCCCCTCATGTTTTTTCCTGGATTCTCATCCTGTGTTTTTTTTCCCCTGCCTCTCCAGTATCTCCGTGGACACTGAAGCTGGATCACCACCTACCATACATCCTGTCTGTGCTTCACCTTGCATGCTCCCTGCCCTCCCTCTACATCCTACCTGCCCTCTGTTTGTTTACCTGAATAAATCTTCAAACCTGCCCTTTCCCTTTCCCCTGCCTCTGATCCTGGGTCTTGTTCTAAAACCAAACCTGACAGATTGATTGACACTGCTATGCAATTTTTGGTGGTGAAAACACAAAGAAAAATGTCACAGTGGTCAGTGTTGATTTCTTTTGATTTCATCCAGTCATGGCTATTTGTAAAGTTGCACCAGTGCATACACAGAAAAAAAGTATATTGAGCTCCATTCCGAGCTCCCTCCAGATGTCTTAGCTTCTCACCCTATCTCTAAGGACGATCACTGCAGATGCTGTGAGGGTTTAATTGGATGTTGGTTTGTTTTGTTTGCTGCGTCTACTTTCCCCCTCCTGTTGTCTGTGTTCTCCTTTTCCTGCAGGGTGTGTGTGTAGCAGGAGGGTGCATGCATTGGTTCCTTTTCATTTATAGAGTCTTGATAGGCGACAAGCCATCATACCTCAGCACTTTATTAAACTGCTCACATAGTAATTATCCAACACGCTCGAGTGATTAATGCTTAATGCTCAATGTTCCCCAGACAAATACTGAATTTGGAAAAACTGCTTTCAGTTTTTTCTGCTGCATCTACCTGGAACATCTTACAACATTCACTCAAACTCAACACAATTATAACTATGGGCCAGTTTAAAAATATGATAACCAATAACTAAACTATGATAACCAATAACTCTGCCTTTCACTGTAACTGTGTTTAATGTTTTTGCATGTGTCTTCTCTGTACTCTGTTTTGTGTTTTCTCTGTACTCTCGACATCCTTGTACATGAGGGGTTGCCCTCAATGATTCCTCGAGAAATAAATAAAGGATAAATTAAAGGGTGTTGCTGGCTCATAGACTGTATATAAATAATGGACGTAGTCACCGTGACGTCACCCATTGGTTTGTGGACTGCCCGTTGGAAGCCTCGAGTTCAGCGTTACACTCTTGCCATCTTGTTTCCGATACACGGAGCAGACCATATTTGGACTGTGGAGGAGGAGAGGGATCTGACGACACTGACTACAGCCTCTCTACACCAGCAACCCGACTGAGAGAAGCTGCTGCTAATTCATGTTAGCATTAATTGGAGCATTAACTGGGATGTTAGTTTTGGCTAGCAAAAAACAAAAACAAAATGTATCTTTCTTACCTCAGAAAACTGAGCAGCGACTCCTTGGAGTGTCTGTTAGTCCAACCTAACGCTGAACAAGACAACTTTTACAACAAAAACGTTCAAATAAACTGTCATTAAGGGAAAATACAGTGAAAGGGTCAAAGTTATGAGACCAAATCGGTAAACGTCCTCTTTTATATCTATATAACCCAAATTCCCAAATTTGACAAAGAGAAACAAAGAGAACCACATTATCTGCAAAGAGCAGACACGAAATCCAAGGTTACCAAACCAAACAACCCCACCCCTTCTGTATATTTAGGTCCTGTCAATTGTTGTAACTACGCAATGGGGCGTCAACTATGTTGGGGTATCTGGTTACAGATACCAATTGCCTTCATCAAGGATCATCAAAAATGTTGGGAATTAACCAGTCCTTGCTGATTGCTTATCTAAGCCCAGTTACGTTACTCACAAATCCATTTGAAAAGGGGGGGGGGGGAGATCCTTTTTCAGTGGTAGGCGTGGAAGAAGGAAGTTGAGTTCAATAATTTGCCATCTTGCAAATTAAGTTGCTGGTTGTCCTTGTTGTTGAGTTAAGCTTTCTCTGGCAGTTGCAATGAACTTTGTATTCATTAATGCAACTTTGTTGCGCAGAGAAGGTCAGGGTTGCAGTTGTTCCAGAATTCCTTATGGAAAGGAGATTCTGCTTGAAGTCTCAAAAGAGAAGAGGCCTCACCTCGGCAGGGCTCTGCAGGGGGTGTGGGGGAAGGGCTGGTGGCTCCAGGGTTCCATGGAGCTGCTTCACCAAGCAGGAGCGGTGGAGAAAGAGAGAGAAGGGAGAAAGAAGGCAGGGAGGACTGTCTCCTTTATAGCGGACCAGTAGACCCCCTGTGGTGTCAAGAGCGGCTTGACCAATGAGGGAACCTAGAAGGTGTCGTAAAATGCAAAGCATTCTGGTAAATGAAGTTCTTGAGAGGAGACAAAATAGAGGTGACCTGCCATTTTGTGAGTTGACTCAGAAAAATGTTTCATTTAGTCCACAAATGAACCCAAGATTCACCTGTGGTACAATCCCAACAAATGAATACCACAAACAGATTCAATGATAAGTGACAGCCCTGACAAAGGCCAACGCCCATTGAAAACTTGTTTGACATTGTGCCAGATATAAGGACACAGCTCTCACTTTGGATATAAAAGGATGCCTTGTAGCAGCGAACCCCTATGGTCATAAGCATTGTCCAAGTCCACAAAGTACATGTAGGCTGGATGAGCAAACTCCCATGACTCCTCCAGCAGCCTCAGTATAGAGCTGCTTCACTGTTTCGCAGCCTGGAGGGAGTCTGCATTGGTCATCCCGAATCTGAGATTCAACAATGGTCTGAGTCTCCTTTCAACACACCCCCCAGTCTGCTTTTTTGAAGCTGGGAATCAACACCCTAGTCTGCCACTCTCCAGGCACTGTCCCTGACCTCCATGTTACAGTGAAGATGCATAATAAGAAAAACATTATCAGAATAATATCAAATTCATCCTTCATGGTCCCATATAGCTGAAAGTTACAGTATCTCATTCCTGCTATTGCTGGAAATGTTACATTGTTACAATTTCATTCGTAGGTGACAAACATCTGATAGTACAACGCAAGCAAAGATTGTTCTGCTATTATAGAATATTGTGGACATCTGTACAGCCCATTCGTTCAGTCCAACGCCTTTCTCCCATCTTCCTCAGATTGAAGATTTGTTGTGTGTAAGTGATTAATTTCTAGGGGTAACGTTTTCCTGACAGTTCCCTTTTTAAGTTAAAAAAACAAAAACTGGGTGATCAAACAGGAATCTAATTAGATTTTTTTCATATGCTGTGAAGTTATACCAAGGCAATTTCTTAAAAGCAGGAAACATGAGATTTCTTTTTTTGACATTTTTCAACACATATCCATTGCATGCCTATTTGACTGTAATTGTGGGAATACATCAATAATATTACTGTGTGTGTGGTTGGAATATTGATTTTTCAATAACGATTGGCCATCTTTACAATGAATAACCGGCTTGGAGACTTTAATGCATATTGGAAATATACGCATTGTGTGCTTCTTTGTCTGTCTGCCAAAGCTCAGAGCCCTTAGCTAAAGGCTCTGGATTTCAACAGTGTGACTGAGATCCATCAGTTGCCACCAAATAGTGTTTTTTTTTCTGTGTCCAGTATGATATCAGCACTCTTCTTTGTCTGCCTCTGATAGATGGGCAACTAGTTGAAGCCTGCAGTGTTGACACTGACATGTTATCTAACATCAGACATCTGTGCTGGGTTTGTCTACACCATAAAGACAGGCACTGGGGAACAAAACTGCTTTCACTGCAGTATGCAGCGTGTATTGTCACTTTATCAGATTAATATTTCCTATTAATGTCTGTCCCCAAAGTAATCTACAATATGCACTGCAATATTCCTACTGCTGCTATATACACCTGGTTTTGCACAAATATGGGGGACGGGTATCAACTGTTATTTTATCTCAAAGGTCGTAATTGAAAGAGGAAAAAAAAAAAAAATCAAACACTATATGGCACAATTTAATGAACCAGGTGAAATCGAGAGTAACCACCGCAAGGGGGCGCTCTGTGAATAGAAGCGAGCGTGCCCGCAAGAGGAAAGCTCTGCTGTGATTGGTCAAAACCATATTGAGCACCCTATTGACCCTTCTCAAAAGATCTGCCCCCTTAGTTACTGTTGCTATGTCTGTCAAGCTTCAAAGACGGCCATGGAGTAATACATCCGCGAGGTAGGCTGCCCATTCACAAAATGCTCAGTTCATAATGGTCTGTTGGGACGTTATGTTCAACATTGATATATACATTACGGGGCTGTACATTAACTCATTTTGCTTATAGCACTGATGCTACAGAGGTTGACAGTTTTGTAGCATAATCCACAAAATCCATATGTAACTGTAGTTGCAAACACCTCATCTGTAGGCTACACTCTAGAAAACATGTAAAATAAGATGTCACTGGTGCCCAGATGGTAAATCATCCATAGCACAGACAGATGTAGCATGTACTGTACTGTGACTTATTGTGAAGGACTGAATAAATACAGAACCAGACCGGGTGTGTTGATGACGATGGTTAATAAGGTGATATTTATTTGGTTTACCCATAAACATCCAATTTTCCCCGAAAAAATCAGTAGCCCCCATTGTTTTACATCGAGGATATGAAAGTGACCAATTCATTAAAACGATAGCGCAAGGCTAATTCACCGATGTTAGCCTTTCCTTGTGCCAACTCTGGTAAACCCAAGGCTAATGGTCAAAACCCTACACTATACGGTTTGAAACTACCTAATTCATTGGAAAATAACATGATTATTTATATTAGTAGTTAATGTGAAATGTTGATAGAATGTTAGCCAAAAACCGGCTGATGTGGGATTCCGTGACGCAAGCTAGCATTGCACAGCCCTGTATTATGTTAAGCTCCTAGCAAGATTGCTAGATAGCTTAGCATTCTAATTTTACACACGTTGTCATTAACATTATTTTGTTTGACTAGTTCTGCATTAGTAGTGGTAAGAACACTTGACAGGAACCATAACTGTTAAATCCGGTTTGGGTTATCTCATCTAACATAGCTAGACAACCGTTAGTTAGCACGTGGTTGAGGGTCATCCCTATGTTCCCCGGGACCTATGTTCGGGGAACATAGGACCCTTTTTGGGAAAAGCGGGGAAAAGGGTTCTATGTTCCCCAGTCTCTTACAAAGAGTGAAAATTAGGACCCAAGGAACATAGACACGCTCCCCATGGTTGCTAGCAGATTAACTTGGAGCACAGCCAGCAATGCTCCTCTTGTTTTTTGGGTTTTGGAAAAGGGGAAAAAACGGCTCTTCCTGCTAAACCCTGAGGGTACCTGTCAGATTTCTGACAAGTCCTGTATGCACACCATTTCACCATGTTGCTCAGAGCTCAAAGCTTGACGAACCTTCTTCTCTTAGTTACGGTGGCTAAGGTATGATTGGATGAGGAGCTTTGCAAACGTTCAATTGGCTGTGAATTTTGATGTTGTCTCCCTAAGTTCCAAGTGTGATCGCCGTTTTAAATGCAAACACACACTTTAAAACTCAAGGAGAGAAAATCTGAGTGTGAGCAGAGATACTTTGAGTGCAAGAGAAGAGGTTTGAGATAGCAGTGAAACAATCGGAACACAAAATCAAGTAATCCTGCTCTCAAACTGAAAATCATGTTCTTGAATAAAGTTGTAAAAAAACTTCATGAAGGATGCTAAATCAAACCAGACTTTGGTGGGTGGATCTGGTTTAGGAATGATGAGTGAGCTTAGTTAAGGTTAGGGTAATAACTTCATGGTAAGCCATCAGAGTAAGCCAGTGCTACTGAACTATACTGTTCAGGAGCCACCTATTCAATAAAATGGTAGAACACTCCATATTGATACTCCATATCAACAATCTTATCTGTTCTTTTTCATTTCTAAATATATATTATATATATTAATATATATATTTTTAAACATTTTTTAAAAAAAGGAGAATTGATTCAGAACAGGAATAGAAGCAAATATTTTAAGAGTAGCTAAATGTTGTTTCTAGAACAAAAATAATGTTTATAACACTACATAGAATCAATTATATGTCAGATCTATGATAATATGAACCTGTTTTTTTGTTGTTGACATTTCTTATTTTGTTTGCAGTGAGATAAGTATAGAAAGAAAGAGGGACACAAACATCAGCCTGTCCTCCCCCTGCTGATGTGACTCACTGCAGACAGATATATTACAGCTCAGCAGTAAGACTATACAGACAGCATTTTTTTTAGTTTGTAATAATTTGCTGTGTTTGTGTAAACATAGCAGCAGTAGATGACAAACTGCAGTAAGAGCAATGGGAATACTACTTTTCTACATGTTTACATGTTAATGCTTGTTGAAAGGCATATTAATTAAGTATTGGCTTTCAACTTGTAGAGGTTCGATTAGGGGTCATCCCTATGTTCCCCCGGGAAAATTTTAGAAAAAAGGTCCTATGTTCCCTATTTTTCCCAAAAAGGGTCCTATGTTCCCCTGTAACAATACATACCGGGGAGCATAGGGTCCTTTGGGTTAGGTTTAGGTTATTTGCATATAAGCGTCAAACAGCCCGTAGGCTTACATAGGCTTTTTTGCCATTGAATGTGGCAGTAATGGTGGACAAAGTAACTGTATGAGACTGGGGAACATAGGACCCTTTTCCCAAAAAGGGTCCTCTGTTCCCAGGTCTCATACAAAGAGGGGAACATAGGACCCGGGGAACATAGACACACTCCCCTGCTGCCTTTTTTCCTTGATGTTTGCTGACTACACTATGTATGTACTTACTCACGTGCGCATGCGTGTTTTTGCTGTGTGTATGTGGACTGACACAGAGAGCAGAAGAAATGCTGCAGCATGATAATAACACCAAAACATTAAAAAGTACTGATAAAAGTACTGAGCTTATAGCGTTGTGTTTATTTGCCTTAATTATTTGTGAACAGACCCAGGGCCAGATCAGAGGCCTCATGTATCAATGCTGCCTACGCACAAAAAGACCGCTTATGCTATTTGTTATGCGCACCAAATGTATGAAAGGTAAACTTGATGTGGGAATGTCAGAGAGCACAAATGTTTTTCTGCTGTGACTGTAGGCATGGTTGTGCCTTGTTTGTGTGTGGGTAGAGTGAATTGACATGGTTGTAATGAGCCTTGTATTTAAGCAACTGTAGGCCTATGTTGGAACTCCTGTGGTGTATTGGTAACACATCTGTCATATCGGATTGAAGCACTGTGGGTTCAAATATAAAGCCTAATGTTGATAGTAAAGAGTTCTCACAGTGCAACTTCTGTAGCCATATCCATACTATAATGAATTGTGTTCAGAATTGCATAATCCATACCACATACGCAATCAGTAAGTACTGCATTCTGCCCTCTGAATTAATGAATGCATATGCTGTTAGCACACACAAGCAATACATCTTCTCTGAATCAAATGACTGTATCCATCATAGCGTTTCTGGTCCGAGCTACTGTTTAATGTAAATTGAAAATCACAAATGTAAATCAATATAATCTAAAATAAGTGGTATGGGGGTCCTTAAAAAAATTGAATTTAGGGAGTATTGTCATACAGAATCAAGGAAATTATTAAGTTGGCCAACACTAAAATATGCATTAGAAATATGCATAAGAAAAAACTACAATACTTTCTGTATCGTATATTGTATGTGTTTAACATATGGGCTGATAGCCAAGACTTGAGAGAATCGTTTTATCAAGTCAAAAATAAAATAAAAATAATTTGATATTCTTATGGTATTAAAATGATTGATATAAAACATTACATCACTGGACATATTCTGTATTTTCACGAGACTGTCACGACTGTAGTGACTGCAATTTTGTGTGCATTGCTTTGGACATTTTCTGCAAATTCTTGAGTTGCCTTTTTCCAGTTTCAGGAGGAAATGGATGGATGGATGTCTTTCAACCCCATGCCTATGGTGTTGTCGCAGGACTTCCTCGTAAACAGGCACATTGATTGGTATAATAGGGCTGTAACGTGTACGTCGGGAGTATTTGGTCAAACGACTAAGATAGTGACAGTGGATATGCTGAGAGCATAGAAGCAATTAGTGGTCAAGTTGTCTTGTGATATCACATCTAATGTTACATGTGTTACTCAGGCTGAAAGTATTGACATGGTTTATAAATGCTCCATGATCAGCAGAGTTAAAGATATGTTTTGCTCATTTCAATCCCCCATTCTGAGACCCACATAAAGAGAGAGAGAGAGAGAGAGAGAGAGAGAGAGACAGAGAGAGAGAGAGAGAGAGAGAGAGAGAGAGAGAGAGAGAGAGAGAGAGAGAGAGAGAGAGAGAGAGAAATGCAACACTTCAAAGCAAGTCAGACATATTTCAGAAAAATTGCTCTTTGCAGTTTTGTAAACATCTCTCTGTGGCACATTATTAAAAATGAATCAAAACAAGTGCCTCTTTTATCAAAATGACACTGAAATTGTGGATAGAGGGTGAGGGCTGGTACTGCCAAATGTTTACTGCATAGGCCTGCTGAATTATCACAAATAAATATTTGAGTTTTATGTTATATGTTTAAACTATGAGGGATGAAACAGGTTACACTTTGCAAGTAATAACCATAGTCTACTCAAAATGAATTCACCATCACCACCTGGCTGTCCAGTAGCTTCAGTCCCAGGTAGGGGTAACTGCACCATGCTTCGCCAACAGCTTCAGGTTTCTGATTGAAGTAAAGATAATGCCTGAACAATGTTTATAAGCACTAATGCATTCTTATTATTAAAAGGGCTTTAGGTGGTAACTTTGAAAAGCATCACCTTTCTGAAATAACCGTATACTTGCTCGATCCTCACTGTCCACACAGGTATGTTAGCTATCTCTCACAGTGGAGGAAAATGCTCCCTGCCCATGTGTGCTATAAATCAACCTGGTCACTGAGCTGACAGTCAATAGAGGAATGATCAGACCAAAACTGGCAGTGTGAATGTGTAGGGCTGAGCCCAGTCTACAGTCAATAAGCCATCCTTGGTGAAAAAAAAAGGGTGAATATAGGAAGGCACAGTCTCCAGTCCCCACATCACACCATAGACCATTTATTATGGCCCCAGGGGATAATATCTTTCTCAATCATATTTCTCTTCCATGTAAACTGGTTTATGTTTACACCAGGCTCTGTATTGGGCTGCTCTCTTAAGAAAAGGTTACTGTCAGGACTAGAAGCAGAAAATTACATTTACTCTTGTTACTGTAGTTGCAATGACCAAAGGTTATTCAATTCTTGACATTCTTGGCCGATGTCATACACACTGTTTTATAAGGTTTCAAGTCTTAAGGCACCCTTCAAGTTTATGACTCAAAGTATAAAGGTATGAACCTAAAGCTATGGAAGAAACCAAAACTGTCTCTCAAATTTGAGCAAATGTTTCTCAATCATGGCTACAAGTACATCCATTTTTGTCATTTATGGCTGTTACTTGGCCTAGCCTTTTTACTGAAATACAGAGCATTCATCAGCTGCTTTTAAAGTGTACAACCTGGAGCAATAAAAAACAACTCAATACCATAGACCCTTTCTTGGAAACTAAGGTATAGACAAGCTGTGTACAAAATATTGACATATTATCAAAAATAGTTCCCCATTTACACATGGATCAACATTCGCACTTATTTTGAGCTTGTTTCAGGGGACCTGAAGAATAAGTTCAATATTCACATACGTTCTTTAGCCGCTGAGTACTTTACTTTGTTCAGCAGCTAGTCACTAACTTTATCTATATGCTGCTTGGTTCTGGGCAGGTATTGAGCAGTAGTTTTGCTGCACATCTTAAAAGCTGAGGGGAACTGCAGAGTCAGATGACAATAATTTTTGGGAAAAATATATTTTAGCTTGCATCATTTTAGTAATTTAACTGCTGCAGTAATATACCAATGGCAGAGATGTTAACTGCAACTAGGCAGAGACTTACACTCTAGTCGAAGTGTGAATCCCAAAAAGCCATGTGAGAATGTAAACTTCAAAAGTTCAAAATTCATTTTCACCCCATTTTCACCCCATGGCTGACAACTACTGAGAATCTTTTTTGAAAATAAATGTTATGCATTCAGTTCTTATTTACATTTTAGACAATGTCTCAACTTTTTTGGAATCAGGGTTGTTAGGGGCAAAATATAAACAAAAAAGTTTTTAGTACATCACAGGAATCAGTACATTAAAAATATTTGTACAAAAGGTGTGTTCATCGAATCATTCAGTGCTTAACCGGAGCTATGATTGCGTATCAGAACTCACTGAGCTGAAACATGGCCAAGTGTTCAGTACTGTAAGTAAACTGATAACTAGATAAGCCTGTAGGGGTATCTGATTACAGATACAAATTGCCTCTCACAGGTCATCAAAATATGTAAGGAATTTACACTTATTTAGATCAATCCTGCTATCATAAATTGACTAATTAACTTCATAATTATAATCAAATTACCATATTAATATTTAGTAGTGGTTGAAGGAATTTGGAGTTCTTTTCATAGCAGATGTTGGTATATCACTCATTCATGTGCAACATTAAAATGAATAGTGTGTATAGTCCAAAAAGATATTTATTCTAAAAACAAAGTAAAGTTTACAGTGGAACGCCCTGGACCCAAGACGCCTGTTCAGCAATTAAAAGAATGCTGGTAAAGGGAATTCAAGATGGCGGCCCGCAGCTACTGACGAGGAAAGAGGTCTGGTCTGTCCAGTGTCTGCTTCGTTAGCCTGCCAATCCCTGGCATCGGGGGTTTCAGTCTGTGTTATATGTTGTAGTGTTCGCTTCCATTGGATTAATCCTCATGCTCAGAAAACTCCTGGCTTCAACCCGGTGGTCATTCTCCGACGTCTGCCGTCAACCGGGAAGTAACGCTGCTGTCAAAGCTGGTATATTACAGGGGGCGTTCCCGGTGGCACACCTGGTAGAGCGCGTACCACAGAGGCCCAGTCCTCGTAAGCGGGCGGCCCGGGTTCGAATCTGGCTTGGAGCCCTTTCCCGCATGTCTTCCCCTCTGTCTCCCCCTTTCACTCTCAATATCTGTACTGTCAATAAAGCTACAAAATGCCAAAAAAAAATCTTAAAAAAAAAAAAAAAAAAAGCTGGTATATTACGTAGTTTGGGTTTTGGTTGACCAACTTTTATTTCCAAAAAACTGATTATTTTGTTAATTTATTGGGTACCCAAAGAGGACTATTTTTGGTTGAAAAAAAGAGATTATTTTTGTGTTTTGGTTGTTTGAACTATGGGTTGATTATGGGACACTGAATTGTATAATACATCGTGTTGAATTGCAAATGCTGGTGTGTGTGTGTTTCCTGTTTAATAGGTCTTCTTTGAAAAAGGGTCATACTTGATTTCTGGATGTTAGTAGGGACCATGCATGCATACATGGGTCCTGTGTAAGTTTGACAAATCAAAATACAAAGGAAAAATTGTCAGATTAACTCTGACTGGCACCCCGGCACTGTCAAACACAAAAAGTGGCACCCCAGATGGGACTTCGGGCTGAGGCTCAGCAGACGTATTTTTAAGGGCAGACACGGTGTCCAGCATTATGCTATTGTTGCTCTGTCCTCCATTGCTGAATTAGGCAACTCCTCTCTTTACTGATCTTTTCCAAATCCGCCAAGGTCTGCTTGATTTTTGTGTCAGGGGGTTTTAACTGTTTTAACAGGAGTGAGAGTTGTATTTCCTTGAATTCCATGTCCAGTAATGATACATTTGTCTGGCCAGAGCATTCCTGAGTTGTGGGGAGGAGAGGAAGTTGCAAGTGGTTCCCTGGGCTGGAAAGCTGCTATATTTGGCTGACGAGGAGAGAGATGGCCTTTGGGATGGCGGCAGCTTAAGCTACAACTTCAGGAGCATGCATGTACTCTGCCAGTGGTGGTTCTTCCCTCAGAGAGTTTTGCTTTTCCAGCAGTTTTGAGCTTTGATTTCCTGAGCATCAGTGGAATGCAAATGGATGTTGGACACAACTCATATTGGTTCAGGAAACCATATTGTTTTGAGAAAGACACTGACCATGGCGCTGGCTGGAACGGGAAATGCCAGCTATCTTTCTACTCTGCCATTGACCCCCGAAGGACAGCTCATCCTACTCTCTCCAGCCAGGATGTGGAGCTGTTGCATAAAGCAGTTGATAAAACCCAGTTCCTCATTGGGCAGAACCAAGTTGCTGAAACATAAAATCTTTATCACTTTGGATGTCCCAATCAAACAAAAATCCTACTGAGTCTCCCCAGCTAAATTAAGTGTGATGAAGGAGTTGGTAGTTGAAATGCTGGCAGCTGATGCCATCGAACCATCATCTTCTGCTTGGGCGTCCCCTGTGGTCCTAATACCCCCAAAAGATGGGAAGCCTTCACTTGCTGGCTCTGTCGTTTTTTCCCACCATAGACCTCAACAGTGGCTACTGGCAGTACCTGATGGATGAAGACAGCAGGGACAAAACTGTCTTTACCTGTCCTTTTGGCCTGGAAAGGCAGCAGGATATGACAACATCTCCCCAGAGTTCATGAAACACCTTGGCCCCCGAGCCCTAACCTGGCTGACACAATTCTACACCAGGATCGTAAAGACAAACTCGATCCCAAAGAAATGGCAGACAGCAAAAGGTATTGCCATACCAAAACCTGGCAAAGACCAAAAACTACCAGCCAGCTTCCGCCCAATCTCCCTATTCAGCGAACGACTAATACTAAAACGTATCTCTCCAGGAGTAGAGGAAATTCTTTGTGTGGATCAGGCAGGTTTCCGCAAGGACCACAGCACAGGAGAACAAGTACTGGCCCTATCCACCTTCATCGAAAATGGTTTTGAGAGCAGACTGAAGACAGGGACTGTGTTCATTGATCTCACAGCCGCCTATGATACTGTCTGGCACAAAGGGCTCCTACTTAAACTCATTAAGGCGCTCCCTACCTGGGCAACGGCAATAATACAAACTCTGCTGACAAACAGAAGGTTCAGAGTTTACCTTGGTCAGTGTACAAGCGCATGGAGAAGGCAGACAAATGGGCTGCCACAAGGCTCAGTTCTAGCTCCAACTCTGTTCAACCTCTACACAAATGACCTACCCACCACCAAATCTCACAAATTCATCTATGCAGATGACATCTGTCTGGCATTTCAAGCACCAGACTTTGATCAACTGGAACGGGTGCTCACTGAAGACCTTGCTTTACTGGACCAGTTCTGCAAAAACTGGCGCCTAAAGCCAAGCCCAGCAAAAACTGTATCCAGCGTATCCCATCTGCTGCCAGATAACTAAACATCTACCTGGGTGGACTAAAGCTGAAGCATGCCTCTAATCCAACCTACCTTGGAACCTGACCCTTGAACGGACCCTATCCTTCAAGGAACACCTAAAAGGGACGGCAGCTAAGGTTAAGACAAGAAACAATCTGCTCTGCAAGCTCACTGGTGCAAAATGGGGGGCAGCAGCCTCCACACTGCGCACCTCAGCACTGGCCCTTGCATACTCTGCAGCTGTGCCCCTGTCTGGTCCAGGTCACCCCATACACACCATGTGGACACCCAGGTCAATGCGACCATGAGGACCATAACTCGGACTATCTGCTCAACACCTGCAGCTACAGGAATTCACCTTCACTGTGGAATACAGGAAGGGGAAATACAACACCGTGCCAGATGCTTTATCTGGGGCTCCTCATGACCTCACCAGCACCAACGGTTTACCATCTGACTGTGCCATCCTGTTGTCAGTCAAGGGGGACAGGGGAAAGGTTCTGCCCATCTCTGCTGACCACATATGGAAGGCTCAGAGAAGTTAGATTAATGGATTCCACCAGATACACCATTTTGGAAGACAAGGTCAATCATGTACTACCACTGCCACATAAAACAGTCTACCAAATATTCATACCTGGGAGTGTCCGTCCTCAGCTACTGCAAATGTTCCATGAGGACCCTTTGGCAGACCAACTTGGCAGGTATAAGACATACAAAAGGTTGCAGGCACTGGTATATTGGCCAAGAATGAGCTTAGACGTGAAGAGTTATGTTCAAGAATGTCAAGAGTGTCAGGGGTACAAACAAGAGAGCTGTAAAATGGCGGGGAAGCTGCAGCAGACTGAGGTGAGCGCACCATGGGAGATGCTGGGAGTGGACTTGATGGGCTCCTTTCCGAGGAGCTCCAATGGAAATATCTACTCATTAGTCTTAGTGGATTACTACACTCGTTGAGGAAGGCTACAGCAGAGACTGTATCAAAGATACCCATCCAGGAAATCCTCACCAGATGGGGTGTTCCTGACTACCTCCTATCTGATCAGGAACCCCAGTTTGTCTCTTCCATCTTCAAAGTCACCTGTGAAAAATGGAGCCTTAAACAAAAAATGACCTCAGCTTACCATCCACAAACCAACCTGACGGAGAGAATTAACTGAAAATTAAAAACCACGATCGCCTCCTAAGTTGGAGAAAACCACAAAAGCTGGGATAAACACCTGCCAGAATTCCATTTTGCTCTCAACTCAGCCATCAAGGAATCCACTGGGGTCACCCCTGCCGAACTCAACCTTGGTCAACTCCTCAGAGGACCCATTGATGCCCTGCTCTAGCCAAGGCTTGCCACTCCTGATTCCTTGCGCTATAAGACCTTGGAAAAAATGCAGGATCTTACCGACCTTGTGCGGAACAACCTCCTAAAAAGTTGAGAAAGACAAAAGCTTTAGCTTCCTTTACTGCCCTTGGTCGGCCATTTTGTTACACACATTTCTTCCTCCCACATTTCCACTGTAAATAGTCTTTTAGATTAGTTATTGTGTATTTTGCTTGCTTTGCTTTGTTTTAGAATAAATATCTTTTTGGATTCATACGCTGCTCCTTTTAATGTTGCACATGAAGGCGTGATTCACCAACCTCTGCTATGAAAAGAACTCCCAAATTCCTTCAACCAATACTAAATATGAATATGGTAATTTGATTATAATTAAGTTAATTATCAATCAATGTTCCAAATTGATAGTTTAGTAACTTTATGAGACTGATTTACTGTGATTTGCTATTTAAACCAGGTGGTTCCGGCTGCAGCCAATCCCAGCCCAGGCGTGGAATCTCTCCACCAATCGCACCGTGGCTACGGCACACCCCAATCTGCATAATATTGAGGCGTGGAACCTCTCCACCAATAACACCATGGCTATGGCACACTCCAATCTGCATATAAAAAAGGAAACCAAAACACAGGGCACACATACAAATGCGGTTTGCTAGAAAATAACTATAATATGACCACAGTCATAACACTTGTCGTGACACACTTACATGACTAGAGTTGTACTGTAACTCGCTACGGTACAACTCTTCTTTTTGTTTTAAACTTCATTTGAAATTGAAAAATAATGTTAATAAATGTTAATTTTAGACTCTTACACACACAGGATAGTGGTAATGCTTCCTATTCTCTAATGCTCTGTTGTTTACTCCCCAATGAACAACATTCAATAAATGTCTACTCTGCAATGAAACACATTCAAGTGAATTGACTCAAGACTGAAATTCACTGCAATCAAGCTATAATGTATGCGCCTGTGCTACGAGATTGTGGTGTTTAATAACCCCACTGCTTCCTCCATGTCCAATTGCAGTCATTGTCACAGGATAATTTTTGTTTTACAATGTAAGAGCCATCTGGCTTTTACCAACCCTTGTTCTATCACCTGAATCCACTTGGTCTTGTTGGTTGGCTGCAGTCATGGACACCTCAGTTTGAACACTGGAAATGCTGAGTTATCACTAAAATCGTGTGGACTAACAAGCTTTTGAAGGTCATTATTAGTGCCTGTGTTTTGTTAAATCTGTCAACATCAGTCAAAACAAAGGTAGCCTACATTTCACAGACATATTTTCATTTTGTATCCATTCAGACATACATACATGAAAACTATGGCATCAAATTGACCTGCAACCTATAACTTCTGTATACAAATTAAGTAAAGATATTCCTAAACACATCATTGTGAATGAATCCACAGTACACTTTCAGCTCTGCACTGAACAGACAAAATTAGTAACAAGCTGTTAAACATAGCAGAGCTTTTAGCAGCTAAACAGCCAGCATTTTTCTCAGAAGTGATATATGCTCGATGGCCAGAAAGACAACTCCAAAAGCATGATCATGTTGCTGTCTGTCTGCTGGATACATATTAACAGTATTGTTTGCAGGAAATAATCATTTTATTTAACTCTTTTCATTCCTCTTCTGTAAGAAAACTCACAGAACACTACATGAGACAAAGAGAAGCTTTTATTGGACTTTAAGTCATGTTTTTTCAACTTATACACAATGTGTCAGGTTATCAACAGAAACAACAATTTTATGTCTAAACTCTTCATCTTCATCCCTTTCATCTGTTTCTACAATTATTTAACTCCTACAGAGAATACACTCTAAAGTACAATTTCCTATTCACTGCCTTGAAAGGTAATAATAAGTGAATTTCAGTTTGCTTTGCAGCCCTAAGGGAGCAAAAATATCAATTGGCTTGAATTGAGTGAGAAAAACTTTATTCCAAATAGGAATGATGGCTGAACCTATAAAGAAACATTATCATTTACCTCTGCAGTTATCTCGTCTGCCACAAAGATCACATATTAATGTTTAATTCTAAGTAGTACATGATGACGTGCTAGTTAATGTTGAGGTGAGATGTACAGGAAGTATAACAAAAATGCAGCATGATGATGGCATGTAACTAAAGTCTCCTGTACCCTTTATGCAAATTACAGGTCTCAGTCACATTTTTCTTTTTTTTGTCAGAAAGCTCTCCTCCTCCTCTATCTGCACAATGTCTGATTCATGCATCGCTGCAACCACAGCTTTAGTGAATACATTTTCAATATCTATTATGTTAATCCATGCTCAGTGTGTTTTCCTGAGTGAGCAGTGGTCCCTGCATCACTGAATTCAGAAAGAACATTATCACAATTAACAGACAGAAGAAAAAGAGACAAGATACATTGTATTGTTAATGTGGTGTTTTCTTTTTTATTGTCTGACATGTCCCGTGGCTTTAGAGAAGTGTGATGACTGTTCATAGGTACTGTCACAGAAATCAACCTTGTAGAGGTCAATGTATTTGAATTTCTGCATAGAAAAAAAATCTTTACTCAAGCAGCAAGTGAACTGTTGGAAGCAACAGAAATACTTTTTTCTCAGACCTGGACTTCCAGCTTCTGTTACAGAAGTCATCTGCTGATCATGTGCTGAATGCAGAGTCATTTAATCACCATGAAAACTAAGAACAGACACTGCCCGGAGTGCAGCTTGCATGTGTCACAGGATTCTGCTACAGTAGCCATATTGTGTGTGTGTGTGTGTGTGTGTTCTTGTACTTCCAACATAGTGAGGACCGGAACACATTTTTAACCAACAGAGTGAGGACATTTTTGCAAAGTGAGGACATTTCGGCCGGTCCTCATTTCTTTTTTTGAGATTTCACACTTTATTTTAGGGTTAAGGTTATAATTAGCGGCTAGGGAACAAGGTTATTATAGTTAACGAAAATGAAATGAAATAACGAAAACTAGAATTGAAAAAATTTTTTTGTTAACTGAAATAAAAATAAAAATGAGATAAGATTGCTCATTGAAACTGTATTTTGTGGTTACAAAACTAACTAAAATTAAAGTGAAAATGTCAAAATGGCATTTTCATCTTTGTCAGCTTTTTTCATACTCTTCATAATGAAGATGGATAAGGCAAAGGAAATAAAGGCAACATTTACTGTGACCTCTTTTAATCTCCCACCCAACAAATACCCCATTACAAAAAAAAATAAAACTAATAAAAATTAAAATAAAACTAGCAAACTCACTCTAAAAACTAACCCAATTAAAACTAAAACTGATGAAAAATTCACTATTCCAATGAGGGCCCTTACAAAGATAGAAGTACAAGAATGTGTGTGTGTGTGTGTGTGTGTGTGTGTGTGTGTGTTGTAGATCCTACATAGCGAGGGCCAGAGAGAGGAAAGATGACATTTTGGTCCTCACCTCTTCAATGGACTGTTACGGCTTTGTTTTAAAGTTACCACTAGGCTTGGGATATGGTGAGGGTTTGGGTTAGGCATTTAGGCCCCATTTATAGAAGGACGCTTGCAGGTAAAAACAACAAAATATTTTATGGGAAGTGCCTTTTGTTTAGACGGTGACGGCGATTTTTGGGCTTTAAACGCAAAAATCTGAAACCACCCTCCGGAGTGTAAAACTCTAATCCGCTCCACCGTAGCGTGTCCGTCTACACTGCCAATACACAAAACTCTGCTCAGATCTGCTCACGTCACATACGCGTTTACGTCACATATGCTCCAGTACAGGAAATAAACAAACGTGGGATTATTTCCATGCGTGGGACCTTCAAGCTGCTCTGGCAGCTCTAATAAACTTACAGGAGTCTTTCCACCAAATGTACAGGATATGTACAGATAGTATTAGTGAACAGAGAAGGATCTGTAATTACCTCTATCACATTTTGGATGTGTAATGGTAAAAGCTAGGGTAAGGAGGAAAGTGCATTGTTTCAATGAAAGGTCCTTACAAAGATAGACATGGATGTCTGTGTGTGTGTGTGTGTGTGTGTGTGTGTTTATAGTGAGATGAGTGTCTAACAGAGCTGGAGCCTCAGGAAGGCAATTACCAATCTGTGGGATGGCCTGGATCCCTAGTTCTTGTTCAGATTGGATAGTGACATAACATCAGGACCCTAGGCCAGTTACAAACATGTACACATGTATGTTTCAGTAGCTGCTATGTACATGTCCATCACACCACATCTAAAGCATTAATATTATAATAATAAAATAAAACATGTCAACAACTGACATTGTGTAAATACATACATACACACACCAACTATATAGTTTTGTATGTCAGACAAATGTTCACAAAAAATGTAATATTTTGGGAACAACATGAACAAGAGCTGCAGCCATGGCCAGGCACTGACCAACTGACAGTAATAACAAGCTAGCCCCACTAAAATCTGTGTGTCCCCCAACAAAGTAATCAGACTTTTCAGGTGCCTTATTGACGGGGGAGCTAAATGCTTTGTTGAGATCATCTTGGGTGCTGCAACATTTATAACATTGTTTGTTTATATGTTTTATCACATTAAAAGTAGGGCTGGGCGATATATATCGATATATTTTTACATGTGATATGGAATTAGACCATATCGCATATATCGATATAGTTTAAAAAAATCTTTCTGTATATATAAATGCTGCCCTTACTAGGGATTGTCATATTTAGTTATTTTGTAATGTTCATTATTCTTTTGTCATATTATTCAGAAAAAGATTGGCTTATTTTATTTCATAGGTTTTTTGTTTTTTTTTAAGATATTTTTTTATTTAAATATGCACTTTATGGAGCTTTGATTTTAAAAAAAAGGTACTCCTGTTTTTATACAGTATGTATGTTCACTTAAATAATCAGTTTCAATAAAACTACTGTGACATGTCATATTTGACTTTGACTGAACATTTGCTCTCACTTTGCGATGAAAATATTGGCATATATATCGTATATCGATATTCAGCCTAAATATATCGGGATATGACTTTTGGTCCATATAACGCCCAGCCCTAATTAAACGCACCAGCTACATTGTCCAATAACACATCCACTGTGGTACTACACAGTATGATGTGGCTCTCTCAAAGCTGGTATGCATAAAAACTAGACTAGACAAAAAAATGGCTTGCAGGTCATCCCATTTCCAGCTGAGAGTGACCTGAGAGAGAACTAAACTAGGTCAACAAGCTCAACATGAGTGTTTTGTGGCTCACGGTACCGCGGATCGTTTTAAAAAAAGCACACACATTATAAATACACGTACGGTTCAAAGTTGAAAAAATGCTACGAATGAATTTAGGCTACAAAACCACTGCCCTAGGTTTAGGGCAAAAGTTCCTGGTAAGGCATTATAAAAGACAGTTTAACACGGGACACAAACCCTAACCCTAACCCTTATACTTAAACTAGAACTGGAAAATGTTGTAATTAGGGGAATGATATTCCCATGATCCCTGTTCACTGTTCATTGGGGGGTCTTGAGACACCGGATTAAGAAGTATCCCCTTTCCCTCAGGGCTTTGAATAGGATCGGGGTTGCTTCAAAATCCGCGTCTTCGCTTGTGCAGATCCTTTTGAACCGCAGAATTTGCGGAATGTATGTTGTGGGTGAAAGCTTGTTTTGTAAAGCAAGGCATGCGCATGTGTAAAATTTTGTCCCTTGTATATTGTGGTGTCTGAAAAATCAATCGTTTTTCGTCAAATTCTGCCTTTAACTGTATAGATTGATCACGTGAATTTAGAGTGACCAAAAATTCTTGAACTTCCTCTCTTGACCCCGTCCAAATTCCCCAAATATCGTCCTAATAACGCAGGTAGTGGAATGTTTTTTTACAGCATTTTTTGAAGACGTCATCTTCCCAATTCGCCATGAAAATATTAGCATACGCCGGGGCAAACCTTTTCCCCATCGCCATTCCTTTAATCTGGAGGTAAAATTGCTCATTGAAAACAAAATCATTCCTGGTTAAATTAATCTCTAATGATTGTAACAATTCCGTGTCTGGCCGCTTGGGATCCGGATACCTTGTAAAACATTTTTTCACTGCGTCCATTCCCCTTGGAATGTCTATATTAGTGTGCAAGCTTGACACATCCATGGAAACTAAATTTTTGACAATTTCAATAAAGTGATATGTATCTTTCAGATAGGCAGGATGTTTGGTAGACAGTGGGTTTAAATAGAAGTCCAAATATTCCGCAGTACCGTATGTCTCACTGCCACAGTCTGAGACTATTTGACGTCCCTGAGGTACCTCAAATGGAACCGTCCAACTCTTTGGGTCCTTGTGAATTTTTGGGAGAACATAAAAGCGTCTTTCCCTTGGTTGTAAGTCCCCTTTTAAATATTTCCTCTGTCTCTAATTAATGAATTTCTTCTTTTTTAATGTATTTAAAATATCATGAACTAAAGCAACCGTATCCATGTAAATAGGTTGGTCTAATTTTTTATAATATTCTGTATCATTCAATTGTCTTTGTGCTTCTTAAGTATATTGTTCTCTGCTTTGTACGACAACTGTTGCCCCTTTGTCAGCAGGCTTAATAACTATATGCTTTGCATGTTGTAAGTCCCTTAGTGCTTTTACTTCCTCCACTGACAAATTACATTTTTCCCTAATTGGTTTAAAATGTTGATTAAACAGGCGCTTGTCCTCCTCCATCAAGTCGATGACCTCAGGTGGGAGTTTATTTATTGGAGGTGTCCATGTTGAAGTCCCCATAAAGGGGGGTACTGTCTTTTTAGGGTTAGGGTAGGGGAACTGATCCCGCCCCCGGTAGGGAGTGAGGGGTGCACTCGATATCCCCCCCCGGTCCTGGTATAGTGGACGGGGCCGTTGGTGTCGGCCACATCGGACCCCCGTTGGACCACCGTCGGACCACCCATCCTCATACTCTCCCATTTTCATGGGAGGTAAGTGTATTGTTTTTTTTAAATACGTAAATATGCAAATAAAAAATGAAATTGTTTTTTTTTTTTTTTAAAAAGGAAAAAAAATATAATTATTTATTAATTAATTAATAATAAACTAAGGAGGGTGTGTCCCCAAAAGCAACGTTTCGACCCTTCCTGGGTCTTCCTCAGGCAAAGGACACACTGAAAACTCTATTGTAGGCTGTGTAAAATAGCTGGATCCATGTGCTCTGGTCGGAGCTCAGAGAAGGAGTGTGCTGCCCCTGTGCTCCTATTGGCTGCTTGAATTTACTTTAAAGTAAGTGGCATTTGCAATTCACTTATTTCTTTTCATTTTAAGTATAGTGCGTGACCGTCTCCAATAAAGCCCTGGGTTCTCTGAGTTTTTCTGTCTGTATCAGGGCGTATTTAACTATTCTGTAAACCAGAATTGTGACTGCCCACAGTAAACGTCTGGGGCACGGTTTCCGTGCACTTCGTCTACTTTTAACTAGGGCTGTCAGCGTTAACGCGTTAATCGCGATTAGATTAATGAAAGTGCGCAGGATTTCCTTCTTTTTCTCTCTTTTATAACTGGCAATTAATTGCACTTCATTTTTCATGGCAGGTATGTGACGGAGCTTTTGGGAGGAGAACAGTACATATCCTGCTCTGTGGTCCTGCCTGCACTGTGACATTTGTTCCGGGTGATGGAGGGTTCTGACGATGATCCAGGCTATGTGCTCCGTTTTAAAGCGGCATTCACGTCTGACCTGTCAAAGCGGAAAGAAAGCACCAATGTCCAGTGGTTGAAAGTGGCAATGGCGCTTGACCCCAGATTTAAAGATCTGAAATGCCTTCCCAGATCTGAAAGGGAAGGAGTCTGGAAGTCAATTAAAGAAGAGAGTTCCCAGCAGCCTGAGCCTCAGAGAGAAACAGAGCCATTTCCACCTAAAAAGAAGATGAACCTCCTGTTAGCTGCGTCAGACTCAGACGAAGAAGGGGACCCTGCATTTGACATGTCTGTGGATCGGTACAGAGGTGAGCCCAGCATCTCCATAGAGGATTGTCCATTGAAATGGTGGTCTGGACACGCAGGGGCCTACCCAAGCTTGGCACCTCTGGCACAAAAATATCTGGCTACACCTGCAATGACGGTACCATGTGAAAGACTGTTTTTATCTCTCTGGTCACATTCTGCAAAAGAAGAGAGCAGCACTGTCCACTGATAATGTCACCAGACTGGTCTGTATTAGCAATTGGATCAAAGAAAAGAAATACCGTAAATCCTCTAATACAGGCCCGGGCCTTTATTTTACTCAAGCGCATCGCGGCCCAGGCCTTTATTGGAAGGAGGCCAGAATTAGAGGCAGGCCTCTATTTCTATTTGAGCAAAACGGACTACCAGTAGGATGAATAAAAACGAGATTTTGGGTCTATTTGAACCTGTAAAATACTAGGTTCATATATTGAAAAAGTACAGTTACCATAACATATGGTATGCAGAACACCAACAACAGATACCGGTAATTCAGGCTAAATTAACAAAAACGTAGCAAACATACCGGTAGTGCATTGTAAACACTTTGAAGTTAAAAACCATAAAAATCCTCCTCATCAGTTTCCTCCTCCTCTTCATCTCTCCCTGTAATCTCCTCATCACTCGCGCCAGCCTCTACAACAAGTTCATTATTATACAGTTCCTCCTCATGTTCCGCTGTTGTCTTCCTCGCGCAGGCGGGCATCAGTCAGGGCCTGTCATCCAGGAGAACAGGGCTGTATGGAACGATACATTAATTTAGTTCGGCCGTTACTGCAAGTCACAGTGGACAGACTCACAGAGAGAGAGAGAGAGAGAGAGACAGAGACTGACTGATAGTGATAGACGTGAGTGCTAATTTCAACATACCTGTCCCTCTCGGAAGCACAGTATGAGGTCATCCTCACTCCCGTCGGGTTTCACAGACTGCCCACACACTTTGAGGGACTTGATGATCAGGTCCTTGTCCAGCTTGTCCCACGCAGTGAGAACCCAGTCCACAAGCAGACGGCGAGATGGTGCTTTTAGGTTCCCTCCACTTGTGTAATGCTTGTCCGCGTCCCCAGCCATCCACTCATCATAAGAAGCATGTAGGCTCGCTTTGAAGGGCTGGTTCCACATGACATCGGGGGCTTGGACATACTTAGTGCAGCCTCCTGGGATCACCGCGGTTGTGATGTTGTAGGGCCTCAATTCCTGTTTGGTAGAGGTGCTGATGTGACAGCGGTAGGCATCCCACACTAGCAGGCGCGGGCGAAAACTGAATTTGCCTACCACTGATCTGAGCCATGCTGTGGTCAAGTCGTCATTCATCCAGCCATTGGCAGATGTGGCGATGACTGCTCTTGAGATCTCTTGCTGCATTGCCTTCACTTCACGAATGGCCCCCCGGAAGACGACATAAGGCTTGAGTTTAGTGCCATCAGCCTTGGCAGCAAGGACAACAGTGAGATGACTTTTCTCGTGGCCTGTTGTTTTGAGCGCAACACTCTTCGTCCCTCTTACGTCAATGGTACTGGGAGACACCATATCGAACCAAACGGCAGTCTCGTCCATAGCAATTATGTCCTTCTCTGAAATCTTTTTCAAGATGACAGTCTTGCTCACGTAGTCGATGAATGAGACAAGTTTCTCTGTGAGGAGATCTGGGTCCTTCTGAGCCATTGTAGTGCGACGGCGCAACGCGAAGCCATTTCGGTTTAAAAACTTTTGTAGCCAACCCCTGCTAGCCAGAAATCACTCACCTCCATCACTCACTGTAGGGTAGATTTCCAGAGCCTTGTTTCGGATCATTTTTCTCGACACTCGGTTATGATTGTCCCTCATTGAATGGATCCAGTCAGAGAGTTTTGTGTCCATCTCCTCGCTAACCTTTTTTCTCCCTCCTCCTGGCAGTCTTGCTCTCTTTTTTGCTGCGGCTAGATCTATTTTCTGCTTTTTCCAGTATCTTATTCTTTTCGGGTCAATGTTAAAATGTTTAGCAGCTTGCTCCCCAGAGTGCTCTGCAGCATATTCCAGCACGGCCTATTTGAACTCCATGTTGAATTTTCGTCTCCTCTTTAGCTCTGCAGCTGCCATGGTAAACAACGTTAGCTTACCGGTGACTTAAGTCTCACGTGTTGGTCAAGAGCGAGGTGATTGACCTGGCAGGCTACCGTAGCGGCTTGGATTCGTTAGCAAACATTGCCCCCCTGTGGTACTTGCATGTTACTATCACAAGCATAATGTTGGCTCTGGTGGCTTTCTAATAAGCTAAACAGTCTCATCTGTATATTTTTGCGTTCAATTAGATATTTAAAAACGTTGGTTCTAATAATAGCCCGGCCTCTATTAGAGACCGGCCTTTATTTACCCCCGCCGACAGCAAGCCCGGCCAATGTTAGAGACCCGGCTGCTAATGGAATACAGGCCACTATTAGAGGATTTACGGTAGGAGAGAAAACTTAGAACTCAGACAGTTCAGGATTTCATGTCTAGTGAATGCAGTTTTTTTCTTTCTTCATTTCACTATACAGTCATTTGGACATTGTTTTTTTTCACCCCTGTGCTGTACAGGTGAATTATGGGGATTACATTCTTCATTTGAAGCTTGGAAATGTTACAAATATCCTACTGTGGCTTTCTATGTTTTGGACTGTTCTGTTTGTCACAAGTGAATTACAAATTTCACACCAGTGTTACATATTACTTGTTAACTTTAATTTCAAGTTAGGATTAGTATGGTTGTTTTGCTAATGGTGCTATTATTTATTTTTGAAGTAGCATAAGAGAGTGACCTGATATATTGAATCTCTCAAAGGTAAGCACTATGTTACTTCATTCCTCTTAATACCTGGAAGTTGTTTCCTGCCTCTAAGCCATGGTTTCATGACCACACTGTTGTAGCATTTTGTTTAAGCTGTATTTTTTATTTTGAAATAGACAAGTGGCACTTTATTTGAAAAACTGTTTTTGAAGTAGACAGTGTATTAAGTTGGTCTACATGGCACTTTTTTAAAAGAAAATAAAAAAGGTCAAAAAGGAAATTCTTTCTTTGTGTTCATTTGAATCCCAATTAAGACACAATGGTAACAAATTATTTACATTATGGGCTCAAAACTGCCTTGAAATGCGAAATAACAGAATTTTAAACATGCAATTCAAAACACGATTAATCGT
Organism: Centropristis striata; assembly: GCF_030273125.1. NCBI lineage: Eukaryota > Metazoa > Chordata > Actinopteri > Perciformes > Serranidae > Centropristis > Centropristis striata. Next base: position 30,282,212 of record NC_081519.1, read on the forward strand.
GATTAACTATGGAAATTCTGCGATGAATCACGATTTAAAAAAATAATCGTTTGACAGCCCTACTTTTAACCTTAAAAGGATGCAACTCATACTGTTTCTATTATTCTCCCAAATGCCTCTAATATCTAACAAATCCCAGAGCCTTATAGCAACGTATTTCTGGCTTTAACTAAAGGAGAAGACTTACATTAAAAGTGACAATAAAATATACCACTTGTAACATAAAATATACTACAGTAATACAGTCACTAGCACACATTAGCCCATAATTTGCATAAATATAGCTAGCCGATCAGGACATGCAAATATGTGCTGAACCCACAGAATATAAAGTGGCACACTCTGCTGTCTGATTTGATCCCTCGGTGTGAAAGGGGTAATGGTGTTTAAAGCAGGCATCTCTTCCAACCACAAGGGGTTTGGCGACAGACTACTTTTATTCAAGACAGCTGTGCAGCGTGCACTGATCTCAGCTAAGAGAGTGTGTGAACTGACCACCCTGTCAGTGCACCCCACACTGCATGAAAAGTGGGATTTTGGTCAGTAATTGGCACTGTGTATTGCCAGTGAAGTTCAGGTTAGAAATTGTTCATGTGAATTTATAGACAGCACAGAAACCTACGGGGAACCATCCGCCAGGAAGGGGTGCAGAGTTTCACTTTCTGCCAATTTTCCAAGCCTGAGAAGGATAGCAGCTAACAGTGGTTTGAATCTTCTCATCTAACAGTTGGGAAGGAAATTAACAAGCATATTTCCCAAAACGTCCTTTCACATAGAATATGGATAAAAAATAGCCACAAGTTGTTGTTTTTAAAAAAAAAAAAAAAAAGAGAGAATGTAAAGAACTTAATGTTATTTCCTGTCACATCACTGTGACTAGGTCCACCATTGTTATTCAGTCAATGTTTGGAACCAGTGTCACAGGTTTCTTTGTTCTATGGTTACACAAGTAGGCAGGCAGGCAGGCTTGTAAAAACAACAGTAAAATGCTGGGGGTGACGAAGGGGCACAGTCTTTTAAAAGAGTCTTTACCAGGGGTCCAAAGCTGTACAGGCAGTCTTTTACTCCTCCTTGACTACAGGTAATGCTGGGCTTACACCAAAAGATGTTCCTAGTCCCAGACTACAAACTGAAAGTCTTTAGTAAATCTAGGAGTTTTACTGGAGTCACGGCGCTCCCGTCATCTCCATTCCAGACCGGCCAGTAAAACCACTTCCACAGGAAAAAGTAACATCTCAATAATGCTAGTAAGCTCAGTCCTCAATAAAAATATAGTGATGTCATATATTTAGATGTTTCCTAGTAAAGAGAACAGTAAGGAGACCCAGTTAAAATCCATAAATAAATATATAGCCTACATGAATAAGTAATAATGTATGATTAACTAAATTAAAGTTGATAAGGCTGATACATATAATTATCCATTTAAATAAATTATAATTAAATAGGACATAAATGTATGTCATGAATTCATTTCTAAATGTTCCTTTCCTTTATTCTTCCTTATATCTATTTTTACTGGAAAATAGTCAACTTTTTGTGTCAGAAAAACAGAAACCCTTTTTCAGCTTTGTGAGGGGCATTTTGTGGCGTCTTCTCTTCTTTTTGTTGTTTTTTTCAACACAAACCACTGCACACACTAGAGCAGCTGGAGCCAAAAGCTGCTTCTCCTCCATTTGTAAGTTTTTACTATGAGCATGATGGGAAAAAAATTGCATGGTAGGAAAAAAAATGCTAAAAGAATCTAGTTGTAGTCTTGTAAACAGTGACCCTGAAAGATTCGCAGTCGGTCTAAAATCTCAGTGTGAGACTAGGCTGGGACTAAACTCTAAACACTTGTCTCTAGATGTGAGCAGGGGTGAGCTGATAGTTTTCCCGGAGTCTTTTCCAAATCTTTTCAAAGTCTTCTGATGTAGAGGTAGCATAAGGGGAGGCAAGGTAGAGTCGTCTGCTGTTCTGCTGTGTCTGTGTAATTTACCGTCCTCATGCTGCTCTGCCTCCTCCTTATCTATTTGGAAGGTGATTAGGCCGCGTTCAGACTGCCGGCGAATCTGATTCAAATCAGATTCCTACTCAAATCGGAATTTTTAGGGCTGACTGTACACACTGTTTTTAGCAAGTGTCCAAATCGGATATGGCTCTGTTCAGACTGGGCCACATTATTGACTGATCTGAAAGGTTGCTGTAGTAACGGCGTCAGAGCGTCTGACTTCGTCACTGCGTCAGACGTCAAATAATTGCGACAGCGACAAGAACAACAACAACAAACATGATGGAGGCAGGTCACCTCAGTATATTGGCCTTGTCACTGTCCAGTAGAGGTGCAGAACATCTCAGACGCACCAGGGGAGAAACCGGGCGGATGGACGCCCCCGTTGGGAGTGACGTCACGGACAGTCAAAACCGATCTGAGTGTTTGGAGCGGTTCAGACTGAGATGCATCTGTCCAAATGAGATCTGAAACTACCTCCCGAAGGTGGTTTCGATCCGGTTCGCAAAAATCGGATTTCATGTGATTTGTGACTGTTCAGACTTCAAAAGGGCCATCCATTTCCAATCTGGATGGGCTGAAAATCGGATTTTGGCTGGCAGTCTGAACGCGGCCTTAGTGTTTGCAGGTGTGCCAGGTTGCTGCAGGGGGAGGTCCTTCAGCCACAGAGGAGAGAGAGGCACTTCAAAACAGCGATTCACACACAAAACAATTAGGAATAAATGAATACACTGCAAAACACACATAAAAGGTCTCTCCTGGTGACTTTGTGACACCAGCATCTTTTGACCATCAAAAAAAGCAAAGAGCCCAAGGCCCCATTTACATGAAGAGAAAACGCAGATATTTCCATGCGGTTGGGCCTCTCATCTACACGAAAACTCCGTTTTATTACAGAAAACGAATATTTCAAAAAAATCCAGGCAAAGTGGAGAATTTGGAAAACTCCGCTTGTGTCATTCTGATTGGCTTGCATGACTTTATTCTTCTCCCTACACTGCTGCCCAGAGGTTTGGCATAGTTATAATGGCGCTTGACGGCGTATTTATGCGGGTTGATCTAAATGACAACTTTTTTGAAAATGATGTTGCGTGTACAATGTTATTTTTGAAAACGGAGGGGGGGTATTTGTTCCTCTAAACGTGGCCCAGGTCTCTAAACAATGTAAGTGGATGCTGTGGTCTGGAACTTATAGTAACCGAACTAAAATCGAGCAGCAAGCATTAGAATATAAGTTAACAAGAGTTGTCTCAGTGCTTTCACCTGCTTTAAAACCAGACTGGAAACTTGAAATTGGAAACCCGCCGCGGAGCAACACATACGCCATCGCGCGCATGCAGCAGCACGGCCGCTGTCACACACACGCAGCTACACCTCCAGGCAGATCGCCACAACAAACTTTTGCTGGTCTTTTGCTACCAGCAGCACCAGCTTAATGAGTAATACGTGAGAGTGCTTGGTATTCGCAAGATGAGCCTCCTGTACCGTAATTCGAGAGCAGCAGAAGAAAAAAACTTCCTGTCATTGATACGAAGGTCCGAACTATAAAAGAAAGTTGTTTTCACACTGCAAAAGGTTCGGACCTTGGTTCGTTTGGTCCGGACCGAGACCACCTCTTTTGGTCGGAACAAACTTTGGTCCTTTGGTGCGGACCGTGGTCCGCAGCAGCTTTCACACCTGGAATTTAGGTTCGGATCAAACTGAAAAGTCCTAAAGTCCGGACCAAACGAGATAGGTGTGAAAGCGCCCTCAGCTGCAACTCTCCAATGAGTGGTTGTTTCCGGCCGGTTCAGAGTCAGTGCCTAATCTTGAACCAGTTCCTCACTTTTCGACTGCCAAAGAACCGGCTCTCAGCCAGGAAAACTGGTTCCAGAGTGGCAACAACTCTTTGCTGGTCTTAAACCATGAACCACTTACATCAGGGGCTGCATTACTGTGAGCAACAAAACCAACTAAAATGTGTATCATTCATTTTATTTTAATTTGTTCAACTGCAACATGATTGATACGGGCTTGCATTAGCGGGCTATGTTAGTGGGCTAGCGTTAGTGGGCTAGCATCAGCTTACATCAGGGGCTCACACCACATCATCTTATGTTCAGTGTTTGGATGCCAATGTAGGCTCAAAAAACCATGAACTACACTTCTAGAGACGATGTAGTCTGCCGTTGTTATTATTATAGTCACTGAGAGCGAGACATTTACAGTGACGTAATGACGTGGCTCTCGAGCCAATGGAAAGGCAATCAGAATACAAATGTTAACTGCTGGAGGGAAAGTCAGAGGGTCACCAAAGTAATTTTGGGTCATTAGGTAGGCCTTAGTCAGGGGTAGGCAACCTGTGGCCCTGGAGCCACATGTGGCTTCAGGTTATCTGCTGTGGCTCCCTGTGGCTGCAACAAAATAATTATGCCAAATGAAATTACTTTTCTATTCTCTTTACATTTAAATTTTCATTGATTGTTGGTGTAGGCCCAAGGCAACTTGTATTCCTGAATTATAAAAATGTGTTGCTTACATTCAGCCTTACATTTGATGTTATTTTTTAATTTTAGTCAACTAAAATGTGCACAATAGAGTAATAAAGTCTGAGGCTCTGAATTTTGCCAACATCTAGCCTAGTTTTGAGTTTTTCCTTCAATTCCAAATCTCCTGAGATATTTTTGGTGTCCAGCCTCTCATTTGCACTTTGGTCCTGGCTGCATTCTGACAAAATCTTACAAATAAATGCTCATTATTGTTTATTGTTAATTGTTAAAAGGATCCCTATTAGCTGTCACCAAAATGGGACGAGCTAGTCTTCCTGGGGTCCAAAAAAACAACAACAATCACTTAATGATAAAATCATCAGAAATATTCAAATAAGTTATTCAATTCACAAGTGTTACATTCATTATTACATTCATACAGCCAATTCCCTACTCACAAATTTAAATAGTGCATTCTCAAATGGTACTTGAAAGATATTTTGCATTATGTATTATGTATATTCAATACATTATGACCTATTAGTATTATGGGTCTTAGTAGGCTGTTTCATCTTCATAGTAAGACTCAACATAAGGTATGCGGCTCCATTATGATATTTTCCCCTTTTTTTTGGCCAACAATGGCTCTTTAGTTAGTAAAGGTTGCCGACCCCTGGCCTAAGTGAACCTGTGCAGACTAAGCTCATGTGAGCATTTCAATGCAATGCAGCTGCTTATGAGTAATATACAGTACATTTCCAGTTTTGGCATCCCATCATAGTTGTTCGTCAATGGAAGGCCAATTTTCTTTTTAACCACTCGAGTGACTTTTTCTGGTTGAATCAGGCACCTGTGAAACTGGATGCTGGGATATGAGAATGAAAGTTCTAGCTTTAGTTTTCTAAAAAAACTGTAAATGCTAATCAATCCCATTGTCAAGATTTTTGAACACCTTGTCAGGCTGCACTGGAGGGGATAAGATACACTGCTGATAGGAGGAAAACCACACAATATTGTGCAACACACAGAGCGGCAGTGATTCACACACTGAGTCAGACAGCCAAAGAAAAAGATAAAAACAGGGAGGAACAAGGTTTGAGGAGGGAGAAGCGGATAAAGATGGTATCCTTTCTATAACCCCGATTCATAAACGTTGGGATGCTGTGGTAAATTTGAAGAAAACAGAGTGAACGTTTCCAAATCCTATTAAGTTCTTTAGGGATTCACAATTGAACAGAATAAACTGGCGTAGAGCTGGTTCTGTCCCTTCCAATTCTGTCTCTCAAATAAGATCAGAGAAGTAAAATACAATAGAATAAAATACTGAGGTAGCATAAATAAAAACAACAATAGAAAAAAACACAGAATAGAACAAGGACACGTTAAAAAAATAAGATCAGTTGGTAGGTTGGCAAGATGATGGTAATTATACTGATGATATGATGGCAACAATGCTATAGTGACTAGACAGTATATAATAATAATGATATTAACAATAGTACAGTATATAATATATAATATTAAATAGTAACAATATAAAATAAAGTTAAATTAAATAATTATAATTTAAGTAATATGATATATAATATATAAATATATAATAATAGTAATAGTAATAATAATAATAATACTAAATAAGGCCGGTATAATAATAATAGTAGTATATTACAGTATATAGTAATAATAATAGTAATGTCAGCAACAGTATATATAATAATAATAATAATAATATATAATAATTGTGGAGATGAGACAACTTTACATTTATTTTATGTTTGCCCATTGTCATCTATATTTTGGAGGGATATGGAAAAATTCATACTCAATAAGACTGGACAGCCCATCATTTTTTAACCTAAAGATATTATTTCAAAATTTGAATCTAATAACGAAACAGTATGCTTTTTAGCAAATCTTATGCTTCTGATGGGATTTCACATCCACAAGATGAAGTTTTCCAAAACCCTCCCTAACTTTTGTGTTTTTACAATAGAATTGAAATTAGAGTTGATGTCAAATAAGAAATGTGAACGCACTCTGCTACACTTTAAAAGCTTATTTTCAGAAACCACAGAATTGTATAAAAGTAAGCAACCTATACCTGATACCCTATGTGCCTTATTATGTTATTATTTTATTTATATATACATATTTTATTATACAGATACTGTAACTGACATTTTTCTTTACATGTCTTGTTTCTATCCTGAATGCCTGTATTTTTCTCATGGTTAATAAAGATCTGAAAAAAAAATTGCAAATCCTATTTAAACTTTATTGTTTATTGTAAATTTATACTCATTCTGAATTTGATTCTTGCAAAAGCAATACCTTTAAAATAATATGTTTATAATATATATAAAATATATGAATTAACTGCTTTTTTTTAAAAAAGAGACTCTGACTGACTGACAAGTAATAATTTAACGATAGCATTATGTCTTAAAAGCAAACATTAGCTATCCGCTAATGCTAGTGCTTGCTAGCTGGCTTGGTTAGCAAGTTGCATTAGTAATTCATGTTAACATTAACTGTAGCATCAACTAGGATGTTAATTTTGGCTAGCAAAAACAAAACTCTAACAAAAGGTTAATTACCTGAAAAATTGAAGAGCAGACTCCTTGGAGGGTCTATTAGTACAACCAAACACTATTGGAACATTTTCTTCATTTAAAATGTCTTTTTCAAACTGTCATTAGGGGACAATACTAGCCTGGGTATTCCCAGACTGCCTTGCGCGCTCGAATTTAATTTCGAACCTCCAGACGGTCTGGCAACCAGAGAGGTTTCTTAGCCCTGTTTTAGGGATCCAATCACAGAGCGGGGAGGGACGGCAAGACGATGACGCGTACTACTCGGCAGACGGAAGCTTGTAGTTTTCCGGATCCAACATGGCTGCTGCAGACGCGAAACTCTCTTTAGCTGTAGACGGTGTTTTAAATAGTTTAGAGCGAAAGTTGAAAGGCGAATGGTCTCTCAGCGGCTCCGCTGTCCCCCGGCTCGTTGCCAGATCACCGGTAGCGCCGGCGAGCGGCGTTACGTAACGCCGAGTCGGCGAGACCGCCGGTGATCTCGCTCCGAGCCGGGGGACAGCGGAGCCGCCGAGAGACCCGCAGCAGCTTGTTTATTGCCCATAAAATCAGTGGATGTGTGTGGCTGAATGACATGAGGGGGAATAAAGCGTGAAAATAAATAATCTTGCAGAAAGCGAGAACTGGAGGAGCAAAGCAGCAAACAACACTCTCTCACAGACACACACACAACAAACATCCATTTCTGTTGCTCTACTACGTCATCTGGTATAACTGATACGATTGCCTAAAAGCTACCTACAGACGCTTTTGATAGACATTCTAAGCGCCCAATAAACAGCTCCGGGGGATCATAAACCACACCTCCTCTACGGAGAAATGAACGGCAGGTGTCCAGACCTAATCTCAAATGAGATTTGGTCTGGTGTTAGCCAGGCTAGGACAATACAGTGCAAAAGGGTCAAAGTTATGAGACCAAACCGGACGGAAACACTGACAAGGACAAACAGGTACACGGCTGGATGCGCATTGCATTTCTTCCCAGCTCACCTTGTAAGTGACCTGTCAATCAAAGGTAGCCACGCCCCAAACCATATTATTCTTTATCTTTTATTTTCTTCTAAATGGGGCCATTATTAGAACTATTGACATCAGATTGTCTTGAAGAAGATTTTTTACTAGCGATTGAGACCATAGTGTTTTTTTCTGAGGTAATAAATCAAGTGAGAAGTTTTCAAATTTTGCACTGAAAGGAATGGGCAGATTTTTCTGCAGCCAAACTTAGCGCTCCCTGCTGGAATGTTGGGTAGAATGCAGCTTAAAGCACTTCCTGGTTTGCCTCCTTGCTCAGACCTGGAGATTGTCGCCTGGTCACAAGCTTCTGACACCATATAAATTAGTGAAACGTCCACACGATACTTTGGTATGAGTGAATAAACTTTACTACTGGCTCTGGACATTAGCACAGTCACACATGAGCACAAGCACACAGATCAGCCGGACAAGTAAGCGGAACTGCCCCACGTTGAGCGGGAGTCAGAAGTAAACAATACGGTTTATGTTCGGCTTTACGACAGCCTTTTCAACAGCTGTGACTACTGTCGTAACGTTCATTCAACTATAAGAGTCCTTATATGATATGTCTATGTTCCCCGGGTCCTATGTCCCCCTCTTTGTATGAGACTGGGGAACATAGGATCCTTTCTCCCCGCTTTTCCCAAAAAGGGTCCTATGTTTCCCGGTCTGTTACTTTTTCCACCATTACTGCCCAATTCCATGGCAAATAGGCCTAACCCTAACCCTATTTAAAAAGCCAAAAAAATGAACTGCAAAGTAACCAGAAAGCTGCTGTGCAAATTTAAGTTTAAGTTGGGCTGCTTGAGCTAAGGTGGGCCATGTGATGGTAGGCCTGCTGGCCATGCTGAGAGTCTACCGGAAAGATTGATAGATTGCGGGGAATATAGGACCCTTTTTGGGAAAAACGGGGAACATAGGACCCGGGGAACATAGGGTTTTTATTTATCTAAAAAAAACTCCATCCATAATTGCTTTTGAGGAGGTATAGTTTCAGTGTAAAGAAAATATTTAGTTTGGCGAAAAACAAATAGTTATCTAAGAGACATATATTGGGATGCTATTAAAGTTGGTGTAATCTAATAGAGGTTGCAAGTCAACAGTGGAGTTTCAGGGAAGAGCAAGAGTGAGAGTGGTTCTGATTTGCCATTACATCCCCAGCTGATAGTAACACACAAACACACACAGGTACATTTAATTCATTACGAAAGCCTCAACCTAGAACAGAGCCTCTGTCTTCTGCATTTGCAAATACTGTGGCGCTGTTTAATGGTGTCGAACTGAACCATGGCACAATTTGCAAACAGTTAATGGCTAAAGCAGCATGTTGTCCTCTTAAGTCTGATCACTTAAGAGATTGAATTTCTACCTCTGTTGCATTCTGATTGCAGGGATGCTCATTTCCTGGAAGACCTGTGTATATTGTGTTGGATACTGTTTCAAATAATCAATTTCTACGTTGATTCATAGAGAAAAAACATATTAACTACATACAGACACCCCCTCCAGTCATGATAGTTGCAGTGTGGTGTGAAGATGCAGTCATCTCTCAGCTTGTGGTCCAGTGTGCTGTTGCTGACCTGCTGGTGTCCTGCAGCGGCTCCTCGCTCCAGCCTGACCTCCCGCTGCCTGCCTTTCCCTGCACATGTACATACAGCACATTAGGCCTCTGATGAGCTGTGAGCCACCACAAAACAAAGCAATACAATCAATTAAGAGAAAGAATGCATGGCAGGCTGATCTTGCAAACACATTTTGGGTTTGAGCTCCCAATTAACTCTCTTGTCTACTGATAAACATCTTAATGCTGTATAATATTGTTACAATGCCAAAAAAGAAAAAAACAAGTTGATTTTTAAAAAAAATGTATTTTTACAAAAACTGTGAAAAATATGACTTTTGGATTCTGCACTAAGGAAAATTTATTTATTTTTTCACAGGATCTGGTTAATGCAAAAGTTTTTAGTTTTTTTGCTAAATCTAAATGATAATACTACCACTTATTATTTTAAGCTTGGATTTGGTTGTCTTTCCTGGTATTGATTTGTTCAACAACCTTCGGTAATTTGAAAATCCGATGATAATTTCTGTTTTTACAGTTTCTGGCTGTTGTAAATATTACGTAAGAAACGTAAGTTGTGTAAAAACGAATTAACTTTTGTTTCCACAGAAGACACAAACCCTGTTCTCCTGGGTGACAGACTGCCGTTTGTTCGTAGTATTTTTCACTGACAAGCTTTGACACTGACGAGCTGCAACCAAAAACCTTTGGTCTTTCAGATCACTGGTCCCCAACCACCGGGTCATTTGGTTCCGGGCCGCACAGACAGACTGAATTTAAAAACTTTTTATTTATTGATTATCAGGGGCTGAAAGATGTTTAATTAAAAAAAATAACCGGATACGCCTGTCTATACCTCTGGACATATGTCAAGATGCTCTTCTCGGTCTTGTGATATGGTTAACTTACCGAGCCCAGAAACTAGCAAAAATCTGTTAAAAACAAACGTCTTTGGAGAACTTCTTTCGAAAGGGAAAAAGGCCCAATGAGGAGAGAGAAGAAGAGCCTCAGACTTCCAAGAAAATGAAAACTGCATTTAAAAGACAATACCAGGAGTCCTACTCAAAGTACGGGTTTGTCCCCAGTGGTGATTCTCACTCACCGAGCCCGCTCTGCATAATATGTGGAGACAAGCTAGCAAATGAGGCAATGAAGCCTTCAAAACTGCTTGGGCACATGAAGACCAAGCAGCCCACATTAAGACTGATGCACTGACAGCATCATACTTAGTGGCTAACCGCATTGCTAAAGCCTGATTTCCACCGGGCATGGAACGGCTGCACCACGGTCACCGTTGCTGATCGCTGCCACTCTAATCAATGAGACCATTTCCACCAGGGGCATCGCGGAACATCTCAGCAGCGTCCCAGCCACAACTTCTATTTTTGCCGCGAGCCGTTGCTAAACCACGTCAAGCTCAACAAAGCAGATCGCACCATACAGGAAATCCGACACAGAATTAGGATAATACACTTCTGCGCCCTTTAAAAATAAAACACAACATGCAATTCATGCAGCCTAAAACTACTTCACATAAACATTATGTTATGACCGAGGCACCAGATCAGCAATCAATCAATCAAAGGGTCTCAGAGGATCGGCGACATGGACGACGAGAGACTGATTGTTGAAGTGGAACAGCACACAATAATTTATGACATAACACATTCTTTTTATAAGGATAGATGGTCAGATCAACAGACCTTCTACGTCAGAGAAGCAAAGTAAGCTGTTTGTTGTTGTTTAGATTTAGATTTAGTCATTTAGCAGACGCTTTTATCCAAAGCAACTTACAGGAAGAGTAAAAGCAAACAATCAAGATATACTGCAGTAAGAGCTATTTGTGCATCAATAAGTGCTGGTGACAATTCTTTGAGGAGGAGAATTATCGTGTGGTGCTAGGAGAGAAGATGCTCTCTGAAGAGATGGGTCTTCAGGAGTTTTTTAATGGTAGAGAGGGACGTCCCTGCTCTGGTAGGAACTGGTAGTGTGTTCCACCAGCGGGGAACAAGAAGTGCAAAGAGTCTGGATTGCCTTGGACCAACGAGGGGTAGAGCCAGGCGCCGTTCATTGGAAGAGCGCAACGGTCGTGAGGTAGCATATGTCTGAATCAGGGCGTTCAGGTAGGTAGGAGCAGTACCGGAGACAACTTTGTAGGCCAGCATTAGAGATTTGAATTTGATGCGGGCTGCAACAGGTAGCCAGTGGAGCTCAATGAGCAGCGGTGTGACATGTGACCTTTTTGGCTGGTTGTAGACCAGGCGTGCCGTCGCGTTCTGGATCATCTGAAGCGGTTTTATTGTGCAGGCTGGCAGGCCTGTCAGGAGGGCGTTACAGTAGTCAAGTTGTTGTTGTTTACTTTATACGCACAGATTATCACCAGATCTCGCGGTCTCCCGTACGTTCAGAATAATTGACCTATGGCTAAGCCCCGCCCCCTCCACTCACTCGGACAAACTGTCAACATTCGGTGACAGGCGCTATGGCAGCTATGACAGTCAGAGAAATTTCACAGGAGGCAATTAATCATTTTTGGAGACAGAAAAATGAAATCTCGAAGTCACCAAAAAGGCCTTCATTAACAGGTTAGAGATTTTCACTCGTCTTTTCACCCCACTGACACCGCTCATTCCGGTGCTTGTTGTAAACAAACACAGATCGCTAAGTGAACACCCACTGTACTGCTACAGAGCTAACTGTAGCTAACTGCCGCTAACGAGGTCGGCCGGCTTGTTAACAAGAGGCTCTTGTTAAGAAGAGGCTCTTGTTAACAAGCTGGCCGACCTTGTTAGCGCTCATTAAGATGGAGTTGCTGGATTTGTCTCCAGTCATTAACGAGGAGATATTGATTTTGATATTGATAGATACTGATTTCTTACGGCACACTTGTGTGCCGCGGAACAGCGGTTGGGAATCACTGCCATAGGGAACCGGGTTACTGCTCCCATATTATTGGGCTATACCTTGTGTCAGAGTTGCATGTACCCCATGCACACCGTTTGACCATTTTAAACTTAAAATCTCAAGAAAAAACACATAAAAACGACTGAAAACGGACTAACTCCAATGCATTTCAATGGATGTGGAGGCAGACAATGTCCGAGTGTATTGAGTTAGCTATGCGCACTGTGATTGGCTCATCGCGTTTGGGGGTGTGGCTTAGCCATAGGTGAATTGCGTGTTCTCGTTATCTCGCGTGTATGCGGCTGGCTCGCTACGCTGCCATTACGCGCCCGGTGGGAATTTATGCCAGGCAGAGGACGCAGCAAAACTGCTGCGCAGCCGTTGGAAATCCCCAGTAATAATGAAAAGTTGATCTTGCCCGCCGCTAACGACATTTGCTGTGAACTTCTAGGAGAGGCTGCAGTTAAAAAGCTAGCAAAGGTCCACTGTGCTAGGCGAATTGAGAATATAACAGAGGACATTGAGACACAAATGTTGAAGAGAATTAATAAGTCACCGTGGTACGCAATTCAGGTTGATGAGTCTACTGATAGGCATTGCTGCTTGTTTATGTGCTCTACATTCATATCAGGAGGATGTGCATGAGGATACGCTATGTTCACTGTCGCTTCGTCATGCTTGTGCATGGTCAACTGTCTCTGCTGTTAAAGGTACTTCCCCACCACAAAAGTCCCCGAACTTCGAAAAAACAAAGCAGGTGAATGGAGCCTGTCCATGTCAGAAGAAGATCAACTGCTGGAGATTGCAAATGACGGTGGCCTTAAAGGTATGTTTCAGAAAATAACTCTGCCAGTGGTCTGGATTAAGATCAAGGCAGAATATCCTGAGATTGCCAAAAAAGCACTGGTTACCTTGGGGCTATTTCCAACATCCTATCTTTGTAAAGCAGGATTTTCTACTATGACAGCGACCAACACAAAATAACGAAGTAGACTGGAAATAAGGAACACACTTTCAGTGTCACTGTCTCCCATTACCCCCAGATGTGACCGGCTTGTTGAAGGGGCTCCATATAATTCAGCATAATGGTGAGATGTATGTTTATGCACATTTTTATTTGTTTCTATGCCAGTCCCTGAAAATATTGTTTTACATGAAACCGCACCGTGGCGCAAAAAAAAGAAATCCTGCAGCTCAAGAAAAGGCAACATCATTTAAAAGCTTTGGGTCACTTGTAGAATGCCGTAAAAGCAGAGTAAAAGGTTATAAGCCGGAAGAATGTCGCTTTGCAATGTGAGATTCAGGAGGTCTACAAAGAACTCCAGAATGAAAACGCTTTGCAGGAAATTAATGAAAATGATATCCTGCAAGACTAAATTCTACAGCTTAAAGAAAGTACAATGTCGTAAAAGCAGAGAAAGAATCTGAGTCACATGAGCGATTCTGTGCAAGATGAGATTCTGGAGTTATTAGGTTAGAAGAAGAATGTCTCTTTGTAACTTTAGATTCAAGAGGTCTACAAAGAACTGCAGAATGAAAAAGCTCAGCAGGAAATGAACAACACAATGATAGCATCAAAAAGAAATTAGCCTTCAAAATGACAATCCATCAAGGTAATAGTTCAGCAAGTCAAAAATTTAGATGAATTGTAGCATGTTGCAAAAGCAGGGAAAAGGCTAGTAGCGAGAAGAACGATGCTTTGCAATGATTCAGGAGATGTTCAAAAAGGTCCAGCATGAAGAAACTTTACAGCAAATGAACAACGCACTAGAAGTGTCAAAAGAAGAGAGAAGAGGTCAAAATGAGGCTCTGCAGCAGGGACTCTGAGATCTCCCAAAAAAAATCAAAGGGACAGTTTAAAGACCTGGGAAAACAGGTTCAAGGAAACTCAGGCCCACATTGACGCCTTGCAGAAAGAGAACATTGACTCCAAAGACCAAATCCAGGTTACCAAAGAACAGCTCCAGATTAAAACATCCAGCCTCTCTGACCTGTCTGTTTTACAAATACAGTATCTTTGTGCACAATTAATTCATTTCAGTTCAATTTTGTTTATATAGCCCAGAATCACAAGTCACAGATTTGCCTCAAAGGGCTTTACAGTCTATACAGGGTACGACACCCTCTTTAACTTTGACCTTCACAGCTCACAAGGAAGTGTGAGGTGTCAGCCATTTTGTTTTTCCTTAGATAAATTCAGTGTTTTTCCTCCTATTAATATATGATAATAAATAGTATGTATCATTATTAGGCAGAGAAAGCGGTACTACTAAAATGTAAATAGAATTAAAAAGATATATATATATATATATATATATATATATAATTTTTTTAAAAAGAGCATGCATGAGTGACAATAATTCTAATAATGATAATTACAGGAGAGAGGAGAAAAATAAGGCAAAAAAAACCCCCCAACATGATGATGTGCTTCCTTCGCGAGGATAATGGGAAGTATGATAGCAGCAAAGACAATAACAATAATTACAATACTACTACTACTAATAATAATGCTAGTATCAATACTAGAAACAACAATGAGTAGCAATATGGAGGAGGGGTATTCCTGTATATTCATTCATTCATCCATTCATTAATTTGTCCATCCATCCATCCATCCATCCATTCATTGTTATTATCACTATTTTTATTAGGGCCTCGGGGCAATCGCACCGAGCACTGGTCCCATACAGCAATAGCTGTACCACTTTTTTACTTAATCACTATCTAGATAATAATTTACGTATCAAATAAACTTATAATTAGGGCCTCGGGGCAATCGCACCGAGCACTACTGTTATACTGTGGATTTCTTCTTATTCCTCTTCCGGACGCAATTTCGTCCCGCTATTAGTCCTACAACTTAAAGAGTTGCAGGACAAATTATATATCAAAACGTGCGGTTTGATCGGGATCGGTGTGCTATTACTTTTCTCTACAGAATACAGATTTGCTGCCCAAAATTTTGCATTGAAATGAATGGGACGGGCGACAAAAAATGAGCGAAAAAGAACAATAATTGGAGATTTTTAAACGTCTACTTCTCCGGCATAATTTCACCTAGAGACTCCATTTAAACTTTAAACAGTAGACACAAGTCTTGTGTATCGGTGTATATATCCACATTTCGATAGGTCATATAGTTTTTTATCAATCCCTGTTCAATAACCATGATAATTTTTGGAGAAATTCTGAGATTATAATGAGTGTGTATTGCACGGAATGTTCGTGTCACAGTGTGTGACATCATCGCCAGAGTGTAGAGAGAGAGAAGAAATTGTCAAAAAATAAATTTGAAAACTGCGCTCCAGGCCGCAAATTTCACTCTACAGAAATAATTTATACATAGAAACGTAGGGAAATTTGTCTTCTCATTCACAATCCTCTGGTAAAGCTGTCAGAGTTAAAGTTTGGGCGTACGACGTACAGGTGCGCCACCAAAACCACCAACAGCCTCATTGGCTCCCATATTAAAAACGCAGGGAGATTTCGGAAAAAGTGAGATTTTAAAGTTTTTTTAGATCGCTCTAACAAAGCTATTTTTTCATTTTTCTTAAAAAAAAAAACATATGTAGACGTTCAGGAAGAACTCAGGACGCTCAAAGTGAAGTCGGATCAATGATAGGTATTATGGTTTTGCCAAAAATGCTTTCTGTTCAAGGCCAGAAATTCCAGTCCACCTCTGGACCTCTGTCCACCTCTGCTGTCTCTGTGTCAGTAAACAGGTGTCAATTAATTCTGTTGATTGCTTTGATCTGATTGCCTTTGATCTTTGATGTGATTACAGTTACAGATACACACACACATGCGCGTAACCTCTCACACTCCTCACACATGCATACACATGCTTCAAACACACATGCGCGCGCACACACACACAGGTATCTTTATGTGATTTTAATTACACACACACACACACGTAACTTTATGCGATTTTCCCTACACACACACACACACACATTTTGAGGTTAAAAGGCATAGTTTGAAATCTCTGAAGAATCTCATCATAGTGTACACACACCGGCAGTAGCCCCCATGGCCCTTTCAAAATTTCCCCAGAGGAAATTTTCTAGTTATTATTACTATTTTGACTTTTCTTTGTTTAGTTTCTACTCAGAGTCAGGTGTTTCATAGCCCTTTTCTTTCACTCTATGAGGACTTACCCTGCTCATTCTTTCAATAAAGAAACTTTTAAGTTCACCTGCTCTGCATCTGATTCCTGACTTGAGCCCGGCCTGACAGTCTAGATCTGAATTTGGCATTTAAGTGCAAACAACCCTATATCACACTGATGTAACAAAAAGGATCAAATTAACAGACTAACATGACTTCCAAACTCATCAAAGATCTGAATGATGCAAGCAACACAATTATGATGTACCATGATGGTTCATACTGCTTCTGCAGCATATCTACATGTCTTCTGTCCATATGAGTGTGAATCTACTCAGTAGAGCCAGAGTCCTCTTGAGATAATGCATGGGCACTCTAAATCACACAGTATGCCTCCAGCATTTGATGACATTAAGAAGAGTCATTCAGTTGTCATAACCAGGGGACAAGAGGCTTTCCACTCTCAGTAATTGGCTCCAGATATAACATTTGCTTCAAAATAAATGAAAGTATATGCTGCATGCATTCATTCATATGCTAAAGTGTGAGAGGTTAACAGCTTAATCAGCATAGTGGAAGAAAGTAGCAGCAATACTGTATGTAATTATTTACACTGCATGGTCTTATTCACATTAGACCTGACTAAATTGCTGTTTGTTTTTCAAGTAAGGCTTATAATGATAATAGTAATAGTATGCTGGAACATAAAAGGATGACCCAAAAGGCAACATATAGAAATGAGTTTTGAGATTTGTCCAAATGTCAACATTAGAGGCAAACAATAGGTTATGGGAAGGTAGAAAGACCCATGATTTAAGTTATTCATCAGTTGGAGGAAATGAAAACTTGTGGCATAGACACATAACTGACACGGTCTCACAAAATAAATACAGGACGCAGTTATTGAAGGAAGAACTTTGGCAAACCAAACTTACTTGGCGAGCATGTTAATGTCAGTAGTTATACAAAATACTGCAGACAACAAGGGCACTTGGAGAGGGCAGACCTCCAAATCAGTGGCGGCTTGTTCATAAGGGCGATCGGGCGACGCACCACCAAAGGGGGAAAAGGAGGGATTTTTTTTCTATCATATTCTTTACAGTGTTATAGCGGTTGTGACAGTTCTAGACAGTTGGAGCAGCTCTGTATGTCATTATCCAATCAGCGTAGGGCTGTGCTTCATGAAGTACCGCCCCTTTTGGGCGATTTCAGTCAGGGTGAAAATCGCCCTGACTGCTGTCATTGACTCTCATGTAATGT
Source organism: Centropristis striata (assembly GCF_030273125.1). Lineage (NCBI taxonomy): Eukaryota > Metazoa > Chordata > Actinopteri > Perciformes > Serranidae > Centropristis > Centropristis striata. The sequence continues at coordinate 30,300,113 of NC_081519.1, forward strand.
CAGTTTTTTTCATATTTCAGTCTTTACAATGCATTCTCTATGGGTTCCGGGAGGGCTCGCCCTAACGTGCTTTTGTCATACGTAACGTGAGCATAGACCACGTAACTGCCGCGCAAGTCGCATTCAAGGACATCATGGCAAGTGTACGGAGCAACTCTATCATTTCACTGAAAGAAATCCCCTTCAGTCGTCGTAGTAACGAAGAAAAATTGGCAACTTAACAATTAGGACCTCCCAGACCAAATTTAAACATAAAACAAGTTTCTACAAAGGGAGGGAAATCATATAACTGGGGATTTTCGCGGAGCTGGTATGAACGGAGAACTTGGCTAGCTGGCTGTGAAGCAGCTAACGCTTTGTTCTGCTACCCTTGCACATTGTTTCATCCTGATGGCAGCACGGCAGACACCACCGCATGGACAACTACAGGAGTCACCGACATGCACCATCTGTCCGAAAAGGCGAAGAAACACGAGTCCTCTAAGATCCACATGGACAGTTGTCTGAGGTTTTCTGCGTTTGGGCGGGTGAACATAGCAATGCAGCTGGATGAAAGCTACAGGCTAGCGGTTCGTCGTCACAACGATGAGGTGAGCAAGAGCCGGCACATCCTGGCCCGCCTCATCGACTGTGTCAAATTTTGTGGTGTGTTTGAGTTAGCTTTGAGAGGGAAAGATGAAAGTGAGGGCTCCAACAACCCAGGCGTTTTTCGTGGCTTAGTTGACTTGGTGGCATCGCTGGATGAGGTGTTTGAGGAGCACTTGAAAACTGCCACAGTTTTCAAGGGGACGTCAAAGACCGTGCAGAATGAGCTCCTGGAAAGCATGCTAGCGGTCATCAGAGGACATATCACGGAGGAGGTCAAGTCCGTTAAATTTGTTGCCATCCAAGCGGATGAGACCACCGACGTTTCAACACAGACGCAGCTGGTGCTTGTGTTGAGATACGTCGACTCAAAACATGTGGTGCAGGAGCGTTTCTTTGAGTTTCTACCTGTTATGGATTCAACATCTGAGTCGATAGCTAGTGTGCTTATGGACAGACTGAACAGTCTTTTTTCCGAAGGCGAAAGAGAGAAACTCATTGTGCAAGCCTATGATGGAGCCAGTGTGATGAGAGGAGAGAAGGCTGGTGTACAGCAGAAGGTGCGTGCGCATTTCAAAAATGCCCATTATGTGCATTGCTATGCACACCAGCTGAATCTGATCATGCCACTTCTCATGTCCCAGCAGTGAGAGTTTTCTTTTCCGACCTGTGCGGTATTGCCACTTTTTTCACCCGGTCACCAAAACGCACCAGCATACTTGACCAGATCGTTGAAAGAAGGCTGCCAAGAGCTTCATCCACAAGATGGAACTTCAGTAGCAGGATCGTCAACACTGTGCACGAGAACCTTGATGACCTCATGCAGTGTTTTGAATCCATCACGACATCGGGTTCATTTGACAGCACCACAGTGAGGGAGGCTGGCTAGGGGGGTTCAAATTTGGTGGCCTCTCACACATTCTGATGCCACTACTCCATCATATACATGCATCTTATATCTATTTTAAGAATTATTTTAAAGGAGAACAAGGGTTCTTGTATATTTTATTCAAGGCATCTTATTTGGCAGTCTTCTTAACACAATGTGCTCTAATTTTGAAAGCTGCATGCATTTAGCGACAGGAAGTTATTCAAAACAGTCACAGTTTAGTGTGATTAAAACAACTTTAATTGTTAGCTAATTGTTCAGCGCGTGCACACGCAGAATATAATCATGAAAAAAAAAATTTAAATTGTGAAAAAATGAGAAAAGAAAGTTGCCATAATAATAACGAAGACATAATACTTCTGTTACTAAAAAACAAAAATAAGTCATTAATATTATAGGCGATAAAAATGAAAATGTGTGCCATGTAATACTATGAAAAGCTAATGAAAATTTCATAGTTGACATAAGATCCATAAAGGTCTGAGCAGCCATTAGTGAAAGAATGAGCAGATCACCCAAGATGGTTGAGACGGGACTTAAAACTTATAGAAACTGCAGCTCTTTCCTTATACCTTTATGAAAACATCTGTTTTTCTACTCGTTTACAGGTAAGGCCTCATATATAAGGACATCATGGCAGCCAGCAGAGGTAAAGGTGGTCGAGAGGCACATTAGTGCATTTATCTGCGCTTGCACTGTGCCATCAAAAATAGATTGTGAGAAGTTTTTAAGAGCAGAGCCTGAAGCTCTCAAGAACAGAGACTGGCAAAACGTGAAGTTTTTTGTTTACAACCGTATTACCGTATGTTGTTAAAGTAGAGTGGACATGTCCTGTTTCTTTCAGGTGTTATTAGCAACGTAATTGGCTCACTGATGTTTAGTGATATTTTTTAAATTTAATTAGCAGTTTATTTTGTTCCTTTTTAGAGGAACAATAACCTACTTTATTGCAGCAATTTATTTAAACTTCATTTACACCTGACATTTTTTACTTCCGCTTTTGTGTTTGAAAGGCATTTTTAATTGCTCAGGTCGGAGATGTGCACTGTGCACATCTCAGATTTTGGCCGAAACTAGCTACATCACAACAGCTGCATCAAATGGAAAGTTGACATTAAATAACGTATTACCCAGCAATCATCACTGCATAAATGTATATGACATAAACCCCAAAGAAAATATTAAATTATTCATGTAATCCAATCATTTTTTGATATAGTTTTTGTGCAGCCCACGAAAGTAAAAAGCTAATGTAATGCTACTGCAAACTACATTGTGGTCTCATGATTACAACGTCTCCAACAAGCTAACCAACGGTTTTGACAAGCTTGAAAATCAAGTCGATCAAGTTCTTCAAATCGAGTTCTTCAAAACAAGAGTGTCCTCAACAGTAGTTTGTTTTACATATTTATTGACAAAAAATACAAAAAGCAAAAACATACACGTTCCTCTGGTAAGTATTTTGTCGGAACACGATCCACAATACTGTTTTAAACACGGTCTGAAAAACCGTGTGCTCCTCTCGCTCTCCAGACGTCCACCTAGCTAACCTGCTGAAAAACACCGACCCTCTCACAGCAACCAATTTCTTAAAGCTACATGCCCTTTTTTTTATCTACCTGACAGTAATCAGTAATAACGTTACCAATTGAAATAGCAATGCTTGTGAGCAACAATAAGAGCGCAAACATTAAATGAAACTATAAATATGACTTGTTAACATTTCTAACTGCAATAAATCATGGAGCCAATATCAAATCCAAATTATATTCATTCATCAATTGAAATTATTCTGAAGTACTTAATCACTCCTACGGCACCTACAGGTTTGATGGCATTTAATGTCCCCAACATCAGTTTATTGTCATTGTATTAAAAAAGTATACAACTAAATTTACGTGTGCTTCTCATATATAAGGTGCTTTAAAAAAGACATTCAGATATTACGCATATGTCATAAGTAGTCTAAAAAGATAATAAATAGTTTAAAGGTAAAAGATAGAGTGGTGATGGATGCAAATTATGTGTTAGTCTATTTAGGGTTGCTGTGGGAAAGAGACTATAATAAATATAATAATAATAATAATGACTCAATTGACCTCGATTTGCAATATAAAAATGAAACATTTTGCAAAGTCTTGTAATATCCTCCAATAACACTTCAGGGTTGACATTTTCAATTTCCAGGAGTGCCCTATAAAGGGTTAAGGACACGTAAAAACTGGGGGTATTTACTAACACTTTGTATGTCATACAACAAAACGCGAACATCTCTTCAGCTTGTGTTAACCGCAGGCATCTAACCAAAAAAACATTCAAAATCCTCATCAAGTTTGAGAGGATAGACACCATGGGGCTAAAATGCTGAACTTACCTATGGGTTTAAGAAGTAATTCGTGTGGCGCCTTATTGGGCAAAAGGCGGGGTACACCTTAGACAGGTTGCCAGACAATCACAAGGCTGACACAGACAACCACTCACATTCACACCTACGGCCAATTTAGTTTATGGACTATGGGAGGATGCCGGAGAACCTGAAGAAAACCCACGGTGACACGGAGAAAATATGCAAACTCTAGTCTACACAGAAGACGACAGGGCTAACCACTGCACTGATTTTTGTAGTTTAAAATAATGAATGAAGCTTCAATTTAAATATTTATATCAATGATTATGGATTAATAACTTGCTTAATCTATTCATTTAGGCTATAGGTTGTTTATCAGGATATGAAGCATTTGAAGATACTCCAAGAAATGGCATCACAATAAAAATACCAATGTAGGCACTGGGGAAATACTCCTTTTACAGACTGCAGAGCATATATATTTTTAAAAACCCTAAAAGATGTATAGTAACTTAATTACATTTTATTTAAAAAAAATGTTAGTATTGTGTCAACTTGGTTTGACACAGGCTTGAATGTTTTAATATTAAACTCCCACACTGCAGCTTTAATGATACAGAGGACATAGGGAACACTATTAAATGTTGAGATACTTAAGTGTATCTCGACATGCAGCAATTAATTGCAGACAGAGAAGAGGAAACATTCAATATTCTAACTGAGCAGAGAGCAGAATTAATTAATTAAGCTCTAGTTCCAGGCTTCTCATTAGCATTCCATTGTACTGCTCCCGCACTGCATGAAGTCATGAAGCCACAAACCTCACTGAGACTTTGAGTTACGCTGTTTTTCATGGTGGGTTATGTATTACTTGGGCATTTTGTGTTCAGCTCGGTTAAATACAGAACAAATGCAGAGGACAATCCATATTAGGGAACGATTGGATTCATACTGCATGCTTTGTGTGTCTAAGCCCAAAACTAGACCGTTTTACATGTAATTATCATATACCAAGGACCAAAATAAATCTAGCACATAGCAATTTTTACCAAAGATTGTTCAAAAATGTAATATTAAAACTTCATTATACAGACAGAAAATTAGGACCTGTAACAACGGGTCATAGATTTTTTTTTCTTTTTTTTAAATGTGCATGTGTTTGGGAAGTACTGATAATACTGCAAGTTGTATGAAAGTTTGTAAGCAAATGTTTTGATGTATTTGAACAGACCACACCATTAACAAAATTTGTTACCAATGATTTGGTTGCACATTACGTTCAGCTCTAGATACTTAATTGAGAATTAATGATATTTCAAAAGCTTTTTAGTTTTGTTTTTTCTGTAGATGTTTAACACATTATCAACAATGACTATATGTGACAGTTCATGAGCCTACCTACATTTTCTCAGAATAATTTAGCTGAACTTGAAGTACTCACTCAACCTATGCAAAAAAAGTGTTCAAATATATACAAATACACACCCAATCAACTTCTATATCATATCCATATCTATCTCTAAATCCAATTCATTGACAAAGGATGTAACGGAGACAAGACCAAACAATTACATGGTTATGTTGTATGTTTTAAATACATCTCAGGATGGAATTAGGTAACGAGAAGCAACTGTGGTGAAAAATATCAAACGATGAGGTAGGTATGTTGCAAGATCTGTGTAATTACGTTGATCTGTTTGTGTCGAAGAGAAGCCTCAGTTTAATGTAAGCCATTTAGAGGCTAGTACTGTAATTACTGGAAGTGTGCAGTGGTAGACGAACACCGATAGGTGATGCAGAGTTTAGTATGAGTGGGTTGATTGTTCGGTGATCTATTAGTAATGCCTCTGGGCTCGGGTAGGGCGAGTCGTACCCTCATTCAATACAGACAAGTGAATAACGGAGCATCATATTGTTTCTTTACAATTACAAGGTAATTACTGTACAAAGCACCAAAAATGTGTTACATCTGTTAGCAATAGCCCCCCTGTGTTAATGTAATGTAGGAAAGAGACGATGTTTTGCGTTATGTTGTACTTGTTATTGTTAAAAGATTTTCTTGTAAATGTAGCCGACATGCAAGCTAGCTCCTGGAGACGGCATGGCCACGATCCCCCGGTCCCGCCATATGTTACAATGACCATTGTGAAATATGTTGAAGATGTTTATTTTGATATAGAATAAGTATGTTTAATGTTAGGATTAAAGTGAGTTTTGTTTGTGTTGAAATAATGTGAGAAAAAATTCAATACAGACGAGTGAGTAACGGAGCATCGTATTGTTTCTTTTATTCATCTCTCAGCCTTGTTTAAGGGCGCAACATAATATGTATGCTATTTTCATTCACAGTCCGTTGTGGAGATCGCTGCCACTGTCAAAATGCTGGATGATAGCAGGGTGCGGCAGGATGCTGGAAAGTCTGGCTCGCTTTTTTCAATACAACACAATACAATAAATCTTTATTATCCACCATGGTGAAAATTTGCCTAACCGTAAAGATATAGCCTGGCTAACGCCAGACTAATCAAAAATTAGATTAGTCTTGAAACCAGCCATTCATTTCTCTCTAGAGGAGGCGTGGTTTACGATCCTCCAGAGCTGTTTATTGGGCGCTACTATTGTCTATCAAAATAGTCTGTGCGTAGCTCTTAGCCAATCGTATCAGTTATACCAGATGACGTATATAGAGCGACAGAAATTGATGTTTACATCTATGGTTTACATATCCAGACAAGCCCATCTCTACTTTGAGACTAAAATGCTCAATTCTGCTTCTGCAACGTTTTTCTGCAGCATGTTCTGGCTCTGGCTGCTCACAGTCTACCGGCAGTGTTGGTGTGTGTGTGTCTGTGAATGTTGCTTGCTGCTTTGCTTCACCAGTTCTCACTTTCTGTTATTTTTACGCCTTATATCCCCTCATGTCATTCAGCCACACACATCCACTGATTTTATGGGCAATAGACGAGCTGCTGCAGGTCTCTGGGCGGCTCCGCTGTCCCCCGGCTCGTAGCGAGATCACCGGCGTTACAGCAGCGAGCGGTAGCAGGGCTAGTTGGTAGATTAGGCTTTTGCCAAATCCTGTCGGAAGCAAGGCTAAAACATCCTTTTTGGTGGTGAAACAGGAGTGTAAAGTCAAACGTTGTTCTTATTTTAAAATCAACTTTTCGCTCTAAACTATTTAAAACTATTTTAAATCTACAGCTAAAGAGAGTTTCGCGTCTGCTGCAGCCAGTTTGGATCCATAAGAAAACTACAAAACTACAAGCTTCCGTCTGTCCAATAGTACGCGTCATCGTCTTGCCGTCCCTCCCCGTTCTGTGATTGGATCCCTAAAACAGGGCTAAGAAACGGCCCTGGTTGCCAGACTGCCTGGAGGTTCGAAATTAAATTTGAGCGCGCAAGGCAGTATGGGTATACCCAGGCTAGTAAAGATACAGAATTTCATGGTGGGAGCGATCTGCTGTGATTTTCCTGGCCTTCCTCATTGTCCTCTCTGTGTAAAATTCTGTTAGAGACTTTTGGGGTAGTCCCACTATTTTGCTTGCCCTCCCAGATACTTGCGTCAGTGGCCTGTGACAGCACACAGATCCAAAGTGTCCGTATTTGACAAACTGGGAATTAGACTCCAGAATCATATACTGCACCTTTAAGCATAAATATACGAATGTTTGAACCACAATAGGCTAACTGATGAGTATCATCGGTTGAAGAAATCCAGCATAGCATTGAAGACCTATAGGGCAATTTTAGTTATATAGTTATTGTGTGTAGAATGTACTTCCCCAACCACCTCACCTGACACATATTTACCATAAAGAACCACTGATCAACAGACTCATTTCTAGGCATTATCATTCATGAGGTGTTGATTTTCTGGTTGAAATGATGCAAATGATTCTATCATTACCGTAACCATCCAACCATTTTTCCTCATCAATTTTCATTCAGATTTTGTTCTTTATACATTGTTAAAAACCATTATGTTTGATTATAATCTGTTAAATTATACATTTTTATAAAGTTTATAAAATATTTATTGTATATACGTGTGGAGAAACCATGACATTTTAATCTGGAGGCATTACGGTAATGAATTTGTGAATCAAAAATATGTTTAAAAATATAGAAAATATTATTTTAACAAAAAAATGAATTGTGCCTTATTATGGCTATATTGTTCATTCATATAAACGTGAAATATATTTAGTTTAATAAGGTATGTCCTTATAATCTTCACAGACATAACTTAGACTGGCTTCATGACAATCACCCATTAGGTCCACATGTCCAGTTGGGTGACTCAATGTAATCAAATATGTTTACTTGAATTTCTCTAAAGCTCTGGCACTGCAGCTCCACCACCTGCACAGCTATAAAGTGTGAAGCAGAGGATGGCAGCATTCACAGAGTGAACATGACACTCTTCCACAGAATGGTACGCACACATTTCACTTCATCAGTCACACAGCAGGCTTAAAACATAAACACAATCAATCACGGCACGATCCAGCGCAAAATGGTCAGTGAGTGATGAATGGAGGAGGGGCTGTTAGCAGGGAGCTGAGCCATTTTATGGATTATTTGGAACAACACGAACACTTGCTGCAGTGAAATGCTTCAGCCTTGTTGATTATTTTTTGTGTGATCGATTTTCATTGCGAGACATCCCTCAGGTTCATGTCACTCAGAAGCCCTGTGGCTCAGTAAATTCTCAATACATAGACCTCAACACAAATCCTCTATGATCCAGCTTAGATCACACTCACACCAAATCCAACACACAATATACCTTTCCATATCCACTTTCCACTGTGCTTTCATCAGAACTGCCATCATGACTCACAGGTCGCAGGCTAACCCTTTGGTTTTTACCAGTTTTAATCTTAAGTGTATTGAAAGGATTTGAGAGGATTTGGCTTTATTGTATTTAGCTTATGAATACATATATAACAAAAGTAATGCTTTAGGGATAAATCACTGGATATATATATAAAAAAAGCTTGAGTATCAGCCTATAACTGCATGGTTTCTGCTTCATCCATTTAGTAGCGTCGGCCCGCTGCTGCTAATTATGCCTGCCGCGACTTCAGAATAGGGGATTGTTTTATTTTTTTAAAACTCTGTAGCAGTGACCACAGCGGGAGGCTCCAACGATCAGTTTTCCGCTCTCTCGCCGCAAGGATGGGCGAATGGAATAGTGTCAGAACGTCAAACACTTGTCACAACAGCCGTAACAGCGCGAGCACTCTGTTAGCATCACTGGAGTTACTGAGTGAGGTTAGACTGCCTGTTAGAGCAGATGGCTAGCTAACGTGACTGGAAGAGAACGAAGCACCCTGCGGCCAGGCAGTACCTACATGCACTGTGAAAACAAGTGGAGACTAAGCGTTATGGTAAGAACGTGTTAGACTCGCCTAAAAGCAATATTCCAGTAAATGTTATTTTGCTGCATTTCGACAATCAGAAAATTCTCTTATGAGTACATGAATGAGGCGGCTGTGACTCAGTTGGTAGAGCGGGTCGTCTTCTGATTGGAAGGTTGGTGGTTTGATCCCTGACCATGGCAGCCTACATTTCGAAGTATCCTTGAGGAAGATACTGAACCCCAAATTGCTCCCGATGCTGCGTTCATCGGTGTGTGAATGAATTCCCAATGGTGGCAGGTGGCACCAGTGTGCCCTGGTAGCCTCGGCCGCCAGTATGAATATGTGTATGAATGTGTGAATGAGCGTAGTGTGTAGTGTAAAGCGCTTTGGATAAAAGGGCTATATAAGTGCACCCCATATAGATGCACACCAAGGCTATTCTACTTTATATTTAAAAATACATAAAGAAGTAAAACTTAATAAGTAATAAAGGAAAAAGCTCAAGCTTTTTTTTCAAGCATGCAAATACATTTACAAACGCCAATGTAACTTCAAAGTGAGTACACCTCCTTACAGTGCCAATAAAAAGTTGTTTTAATCAAAGGGTCTCTCCGTAGTTTCTGATAAACACACATACATTGATGTCTTTCATCAAATTCAGAAATTCATGTTGTACACATGGGAGGAGTGGCCATCAACAAGGAACAAGTGGGGTTGTGGATCATCTTTGGGCAGGCTTTGGAGAAAAAACTTGCCCCATTCAGTGAATAATTCCGTGTTGATCCACCATCCAACATCCAACATCCTGAGGAAGGTATTCCTGGGAGCCCCATAGAGCCAATCTGCCTTCATCCTCTTGCTGTTGAAGATGATCTGGTTTGGCCCATACCCACCGCGAGCATTGATCAACCTCAACCTGAAAGGCAGGTTGAGGTTTCTCCTTTCTCCCCAGCAGTGATCTCAACACAAGGTGACCCAGCCTCGGCAACCACCCTGGTAGAGAGGAAGTGATCTTGGAGCCCAGTCTCATCACAATTCCAGATATAATCTGGAACATTCTCCAACCCCAGTCTGTCAATTGTGTCCTAATATTTTTTGAACCATGTATTCACAACAGTGGGGTTGAATCCTGCAGCTCTTTGGGCTGAGAGAGCCTCGGGTTCCTGGTTGCGTCTCAAAAAAACCCTAAAAGATTTGTAACCAACCTTTTCTTTTACTTACTGATTCCTTTCTTGGTGGTAAACTGGTAGGCCAGTTGCTTTGTATCACTCATCCTCAGGGGGAATCCTTGTTTTGCAAATGTGACTATCATCTCCCCAAGCTCTACCTCATCCTCACTGCTGATAATTGGCTTTCTCCCTATTGTGTGCGAGTGACCATTACCTTTTACCCTGCACTGGAAAGTAGACTTGGGTATGTTCCATGCCCTTTTGGTGAGTAATAGTTGATCCTGATTCCTTTTCTTATCTGGTGTGGAGGACACTGGTGGATTAAAATCCTGATTAACAAGGATGGGATCTGCCACAGCTTGGCCTGCATTTTTGGGCTCTTCTTGTGCTCTATCTACATCAACCAGGGCAGGTGGAATGTTCTCCATAGATGGTGGTGTAAGATCCCAAACAGCATTGGCCATATTTGTCCTTTCTCTGTAAGCACAAAGTGCAGCTTTCGTGGTCTCTCTTTGTTTATTTTTCTATGTGGCAGATCATCTGACTTCACATATAGAATCTTTCCCTGTTCATTTCTTCTCTGATAGCTTTCTTTTCTTCTAACAAGGTACTCCTTTCTTGCCACAGGGTCAGCATTAACACGCAGCCTATGGCGAGCGGTTTTTGTTTTGCTTGACAGTGGCATCTGGTAAAATAGGTTATAACAGTAAATAAATGACAAATTACTAATGAATACATAATTTCCACAGTGAAATGACATGCTCCATTTTATTTTATTTTTTACATTTTTCTCATGATATTGTACAAAAAAAACTAAACATAAATTTCATTTCTGAAATACCTGGAAAATATTCAAATTGTGCAAAAAACTTCCAAAAAATATTGACATAAGGTACGTTATTCTTCAATTAAATATAAAAGTACAAAAACTGCCTATCTAGGACATCTCTCATCAAAACACTTTCAGTCAACATTTACAGGCAAAAAATTTGCCTCCTTAACAGAACAAGCTAGCTTCACACAAATGTTTGAAATTTTCTAATCATAATATATATTTGTAGAAATAATTTAACATTCATAATCTTTTTGAGGTCATACCACATGATATCCAGATATGGCAACTACATATTAACCATTAAATAAACAATGGTACACCTGTACACAACATGTGATGTCCACTTTTGTACAGCATTCACCAGCAACTGCTTCCTGAGGTTCCACACAGAATAAAACAGACTGCTTTGTAAAAAAAAAAAAGGGAACCACCAGTACTGTTGTGTTCTTTGTCTGCTCCTGCTCTAATGTGGGCTCCGCCGCAGTTTTGATTTTTTTGATCCGTCCTCTGCCAAGCGTCAGTTTCCACCGAGCGCGGAACACCTGCGGAACGTCAGCGTAGCGAGCCAGCCATATACACGCGAGATAATGAGAACAGGCGATAATCCTGGACATAAGGGTGACCGCGAGATCCCATGATAAACTGTGTGTATAAAGTAAACAACAACAACCAACAGTTTACTTTGTTTCTCCGACTTGGAAGATCTGTTGATCTGACCATCTATCCTAAAAACAATGTGTTGTGTCATAAATTATTGTATGCTGTTCCACTTCAACAATCAGTCTCTCGTCGTCCGTGTCGCCGATCCCGGTCATAACATAATGTTTATGTGAAGTAGTTTTAGGCTGCATGAACCGCGTATTGCGTTTTATTTTGAAAGGGGGCAGAAGTGTTTTATGTTGATTCTGTGTCCGATTTCCTGTCTGGTGCAATCTGCTCTGTTGAGATTGATGCGATTTAGCAACAGCTTGCGAAGGAAAAAAAAATGCTATGGATTGCTTGAGCTCCGCGGCTGGGACACTGCTAAGACGTTCCGCGGCGAACGTTTTGTTCAGTAAAATGTCTTGTTCAGTGTTTGGTTGGACTAACAGACACTCCAAGGAGTCGCTGCTCAGTTTTCTGAGGTAAGAAAGATACATTTTGTTTTTGTTTTTTTGCTAGCCAAAACAAACATCCCAGTTTGATCCGTCCTCTGCCAAGCGTCAGTTTCCACCGGGCGCGGAACACCTGCGGAACGTCAGCGTAGCGAGCCAGCCATATACACGCGAGATAATGAGAACAGGCGATAATCCTGGACATAAGGGTGACCGCGAGATCCCATGATAAACTGTGTGTATAAAGTAAACAACAACAACCAACAGTTTACTTTGTTTCTCCGACTTGGAAGATCTGTTGATCTGACCATCTATCCTAAAAACAATGTGTTGTGTCATAAATTATTGTATGCTGTTCCACTTCAACAATCAGTCTCTCGTCGTCCGTGTCGCCGATCCCGGTCATAACATAATGTTTATGTGAAGTAGTTTTAGGCTGCATGAACCGCGTATTGCGTTTTATTTTGAAAGGGGGCAGAAGTGTTTTACGTTGATTCTGTGTCCGATTTCCTGTCTGGTGCAATCTGCTCTGTTGAGATTGATGCGATTTAGCAACAGCTTGCGAAGGAAAAAAAAATGCTATGGATTGCTTGAGCTCCGCGGCTGGGACACTGCTAAGACGTTCCGCGGCAGGCCCGGTGGAAATGCTCTCATTGATTAGAGTGGCAGCGATCAGCAACGGTGCAGCCATTCCACAGCCGTTATGAGCCCGATGGAAATCAGGCTTTTCTCATGTAAGACGATCTGTCTTTTGCTAACAAACCATGAAAACAATCTGGATGTTTCATATTATTTTGACAACCATACTGCTTGCAGTGCTGGGACCACTAGCTAACTGTCACTTTCTGCCACCAGTTAGACTCCGCCCACAAAATATGTCATCGTTGTTGGTAAACAGTAATTAGTCTATAGTAAAACTGACAAATTGAAACCCAAGTTTGAAGCACAGTGTAGGGTCAAAATGGTTAATGACATTTTTTATATTCATTATCCTTAACTGCTTATCCAAACTTGGGTCCCGGGGGGCTGGAGTCACTCCCAGCTGATATTAGCCCCTTTCATAGTGCTTTTTCATGCTGGGACATTTATTGCACTGTAAAGTATCGCCTCCACTATGAAAGCGCCAGAAGTGGAGAGGCGGAAAATTGGTGGGACTGTTGGAAGCCGAACCACTACGAAATGAGACTACGATTTTAAGGTTCTTTTATTAGTTTTTAAATGTCTTAATGGTCTTGGGCCATCTTATCTATAGGATATGCTTTTATCATATCAACCCTCGCGGGTCCTGAGGTCCTCTGGCACCGGCCTTTATTCTATTATTCCAAGAGTTACAACTAAAACTTACGGGGAGGCAGCATTCAGCCATTAAGGCCCGTGCCTATGGAACAGCCTGCCAGAGGGCATCAGGACCGCAGAGACTGTTGATGTTTTCAAAAGGAGGCTCAAGACTCACCTGTTTGGTCCAGGCGGCAATCTCCGTGCCTGAGCATGGAAGCCACCAGGAAGTGCATAAAGCCTGCAATTCACCGAAAATTTCCAGTAGGGGGTGCTAAGTTTGGCTGCAAAAGAAATCTGCCCATTCATTTCAGTGCTAAATTTGAAAACTTCTCACTTGATTTATTACCTAAAATTTTTCAGGGACAACATTATGGTCTCAATCGCTAGTAAAAAATCTTCTTCAAGACAATTTGATGTCAATAGTTCTAATAATGGCCCCATTTAGAAGAAAATAGAAGATAAAGAATCGCATGATTTGGGGCGTTTCTAGCTTTGATTGACAGGTCACTGACAAGGCGAGCCGTCACCAGGAGAGAAGCAGAGCGTATCCACGGCAACGTGTCAATAAAGTTATATATACCGTTATATAGATAGAAAAGAGGACGTTTAGCGGTTTGGTCTCATAACTTTGATCCTTTCACACTATATTTTCACTTAATGACAGTTTATTTGAACGTTTTGTTCAGTAAAAATGTCTTGTTCAGTGTTTGGTTGGACTAACAGACACTCCAAGGAGTCGCTGCTCAGTTTTCTGAGGTAAGAAAGATACATTTTGTTTTTGTTTTTTTGCTAGCCAAAACAAACATCCCAGTTAATGCTCCAGTTAATGCTGACATGAATTAGCAGCGGCTTCTCTCAGTCGGGTTGCCGGTGTAGAGAGGCTGTAGTCAGTGTCGTCAGATCCCTCGCGCTCCGCCACAGTCCAATTATGGTCTGCTCCGCGTATCGGAAACATGATGGCGACGCAAGATGTCGACGAGTGTAACGCTGAACTCGAGGCTTCCAACGGGCAGTCCACAAACCAATGGGTGACGTCACGGTGACTACGTCCATTATTTATATACAGTCTATGGTTTGGTCTAGCTTTTAACTGATTATTTTACTATTTATTTATTCTCCTATTTAGCTATCTATTTACCTATCTAGTTATTCATCACATTGTTTATATTTTCTTTCCCGTTGTATTTTAGTTTTTATCCTGTCCTGTTGTTTTTTAGTCTTTTATCTTTTATCCTGTCCTGTTGTCTTTTAGTCTTTTAGTTTTTATCCTGTCCTGTTGTCTTATTTTAATCTACCAGATCAGATTCTTTTGTTGCTCTTAAACTTTTTAACTGACAGAATTCAGAGAGTATTTGTGAATGGCAGCATGTCCTCCGTCATCACCTCAAATACAGGTTCTCCACAGGGCTGTGTCCTTTCTCCTTTGTTATTTATTATGTACACAGACAGCTGTAGGTCTGTGCAAGAGGACAGCTACTTTGTAAAGTTCTCGGACGACACTGTGCTAGTATCACTTCTTCAGGGGGCCCAATCAGACCACGACTGTGCACTGTCTTCTTTTGTCAACTGGTGTGACGATCAATTTCTGGATTTAAATGTAACTTAAACTAAGGAGATAGTAATTGATTTCAGGAGGAGTCACCCTAAGCCAGTAGCCAGCACCATCCATGGAGATGATGTTGAAATTGTTGAGACATATAAGTACTTGGGAACCATGTTTGACTCCAAACTTAAGTTTGATGTAAACACAGAGTCGATTGCTAAAAGGGGTCAACAGAGGATATATCTGTTGCATAAACTAAATTCTTTTAATATTTCTAAGAACATTTTGTGTAACTTTTATCATTCATTTATTGAAAGTCTTTTGACCTTTTCTTTTATTAGTTGGTTCCATGGACTGTCAGTAAAGGAGAAGAATAGTCTCAGCAGCATTGTTAATGTCTGCTCTAAGATCATTGGAGTTCGACTGTCAGACCTGAACTCCCTCTGGCAAAAACGTGTAGTCCAGAAAGCCAGACAGGTCATGGGCAATCCTGACCATATTCTTAGCCAGGAGTTTCGCTTAATGCCTTCCGGACGGCGGTATCTTGCCCCTCCAAGGAGAACAAATAGGTACGCCAGTTCTTTTATTCCCTCAGCTATCAAGCTGCTAAATGCTACCGATAGCAGTAATTAGTAATTTATTTATTTATTCCAGCCATAAGGTGGAAATGTATTTATTTATTTATTACTCTTCTCCTCATTTTGTCCTGAGATTGTTTGCACTGGGGTCCATTGGCGACTGGATATTGCTGCTACCCTCACACTGATTTGTTGCCACTGACAGAGGGAATTGTTGGTTTATGTGCTGTCCTGCTTTTGTTTTGTTTTTGCTTTGTCTCGTGCGCTGTCTGACTGGAGACTGCAAACTGAATTGGCCTATTTGGGATAAATAAAGTTGTTTGAATTGAATTGAATTTTAGTCTTTTAGTTTTTATCCTCTCCTGTCGTCTTTTAGTCTTTTAGTTTTTATCCTGTCCTGTTGTCTTTTAGTCTTTTAGTTTTTAGCTCCAGTGTTCCCTCATGGGGGCCTCCGCACTGGGGGGTGTGTTCAGTCTGCCCGTGGGGATGTGGTCTTGGAGATTCCCTGGGGCCGGGGGACTAGGCGGCTCTGCACCATGTGTGGAGTCCGCCCCGGTCTACCCGGGTCCTGGTGGTCTCTGTGACGGCGTCCTCTATGGCTGTGGGCTCTGCCACCTCTCAGTGTGGATGCTCCCACAGGTTGCTTTTTCCTCATCTGGATCCTCGGTGCCTTGCCATGTCTCTACACTGTCAATCAATATGTGCTGTGTGTGAGTCTGAGTGTGTGTTTGTGTGCGTGCATGACTAAATGCGTGTGTGCATGTTTGTGTATGTATACTTACAGATGTGTATGTGGGGGAGGGAGGTGTGGGTTTTGACATTTTTATTGTCTGTTTTTATTCTTATTTTTTTGTAAAGCACTTTGTGTTGCATTTTTATCTATGAAAAGCGCAATATAAATAAAGTTTGATTTGATTTTGATGAAATGGACATCCCGGTAAGACAGAATATTTGACGTTGTGTGTGACGTGTAACACACACCTCCCACTTGGTCCAACAGTCATCGGATCATGTTCAGCAGCATGAACCACAACTGTGGTCGCCATCGTTAACTGTGCACAGCGTCTGCCGCTTATTTATTAATTTTTTTAAAACGACATGCTAATGGTACACAAAGAGTCTTTAACCTTGTAACCTTTATTTGTTGAGCGTCATGACGCACCTCAACTATCGCACATTGAAAGCGAAAGGAAACATGGTGGAGCCTGTTCTCGTTGGGTGTGCTTGTAAATTCAATAATGAGTTTTATCATTACTGTTTGAACTAACATTCATTGAAAGGATCCCTTGGTCCAAGATAAAGTGACATAATTAACAGAGCAGCCAAAGAGCCGCATGCAGCTTGAGACCTGCAGGTTTGCCACCCCTGACCTAATCTTTCCTCGTCTAGGCCTATTTGCATATACGCGTCAAACAGCCTGTAGGCCAACATAGGCCTATTTGCCATGGAATTTGGCAGTAATGGTGGAAAAAGTAACAGACCGGTAACAGACTGGAACATAGGACCCGGGGAACATAGACACGCTCCCCCATTGTGCAGCACTGCTGCTGCACTATGAATGGACACAAATATCACGCCTTCGTGGGATCACTATGAACGCCCTAAGGCAAAAAGCTGGCACAGATCTGCTACAAGCAGACATATTTATACTACCTGCTGGATAAATAACCATTTAAAGGGTAACTAAACTAAATATTTCAGCAATTCTAACATGAACATATGAATCAAACAAATGTTGCATGATCCATCTATCTAAAATGTCATTTATTGGTATGTGACCCATGTAGCGGTAGTACATACACTACTTTCACTGTGGGCTGAAGTATAAAGCATTTCAGGTCTGCAACAACCACGATACACACTTCCCAACCTCCTCTTCAAATAAAAGGGCTACAGAGTGGTGATTCATTCCATTGTAGTCCACTTCCACACACTCCTGTCAAGTGTGTGAGTGTTGTGGTGACGTGGGAGCAGCTGTCAGATGTGTGGCTGGATAAGAGACGTCGGGTGCACGCTGTGACAGCCCATTGATGTCCAGGCTGTGGGCCCACAGCTCTCTGCCATGGCTCCATAGTATATTCTCTGTCAGGATCATTGTGCTGTAAGTGGCAATGGTCGAGGCTCCCACCGGAGGCACAGTAGCATGCTGGGCACACAATTTAAACCCCAGGAATTTGACAATGTGCCATACTGAACAGCACGTTGTCAGTCGGCAAAAAAACGTAAGAATTCATTGAAATACAGAGTCAGTTGTTTTTACAGCTGAACTAAGCAAATTATCACATTGGTTAGCCTGAAACGTGTCAACATGAAACGCTTCCTTACAAGGTTCCATAACTTCTTCCTGAAGATGAGTGGTCTCATTCATGGTTCATCCTTCACTTTTTAGCCAATCCGACATTTACATCAAATTCCAGGAGTTAATATGTGTGTTTTGCTGCCATTTTCCACTACAGCACAAAATAGCTATATTTCAAATAGAGCACAACTGTAGAAATGCCTGTTGTTTTGCAGTAGCAGGTGTAAATTAAAAAATCAACCCTCATTCAATCAAATCATCTCTGTGTCAGGTCGGGCTCAAGTCGACTCAGATGCAGAGCAGGTGAACTTAAAAGTTTCTTTATTCAAAGAATGCAGCAGAGTAAACCCTCACAGAGTGAAAGAAAAGTAAAAACTAAACAAAGAAATGTCGCTCTAAAGGAGGAAAAACACACATCTATCTACACTAAAAACTAAATATATATAACTCCTAATCTAAGATAATCAAATCAAATCAAACTTTATTTATATAGCGCTTTTCATACATAGAAATGTAACACAAAGTGCTTTACAAAAAATAATGATAAAAACAGACAATAAAGGGGGAAACACTAACTAAACTCTTAAATAATAACACCTACAAACAAAAAGTGCTGCAAAAAACAAAACCTGATTGGAAAAATAAAAGATTCTACTAAAACCCTATGAAAAACTGGATGAGGGCTAAAGGGGGAAAAATAATAAAGAACACAAAATCACTCCAAAAGGAGGAAAAACAAAACGGCTGACTCAAAAAACTATGAAACTAAGAACTGCGCTTAACTAATAAATTACAAAGAAAAATCACTCTTGCGAGGAATCCAAAAGGCAAAAGACAAGACAAACTGTGGCAAGAAGGAGATAAGTGTCTGGTATAGTGACAGGGTCAAACACACTGGACCAAGACAAGGGAAAACACAGACTATTGGAACACATGGAGGGAAGGGAGCACCAGGTGAACACAATTTGTAATTAGGTGAGACAATCACACGGGGAAGGGCAAGTGACCTGAAACGAGAGGAGAGTTACTATTTCAAAATAAAACAGGAAATAACAAGACCACAACACAAAACACCACCTCACCGTGGTGTGACACTGGTATTACTGAAGCCCTGTCCTCTTTTCATTATGAAACCTTTCGTTAGATGAACATAAATCTCACTTTAAAGCTTGTTGACTTTGATAATTGTCATATGCATCAATGTACCATCCAGGAGTCTAAATTTAACTGTTATGACCTTTCTGTTATCAGATTGCATATCTACAGACCGAAAAAGAAAAGACTAGTCAGCACACATCCTGTTATCCTGATAATGTGTACACTGCATGATGTTGGGTTTGGCAACTAATGGAACCACAACAAGAGTGGCAGGATGGCAAAGTGACAACCATAAAGGAGGTTTCATGAGATCCCTGCCTGGCTCTGGAATCAGATGATGTTTACAGCCCGAGCAGATGGAAAACTGAGAGGCATTGTTTGAGTGGAAATAAATTGCAGTCTGTCTCTCCTGAGTCTTCCAGCCAGCAGTCCAAAAATGTGAAAGCCCTGTAGGATTTAGCCACATGGCTCTGTTGTCAGTCAAAATAATGCAAGCATAGCAAGCACTGTATCAGTTTTACAATTTGAATATGAGGGATTCAGGGATTCTGTACTGCTCCCCAGTCCTTTTTCTCAATTATTTGAGTACAATTTTAAGGTACTTGTACTTTATTGCAATACAAAATATTGTCAACAATTTAATGTTATTCTACGTTAAGATGAGATAAAATGTTATTTGTTGCCAAGGAAAAGTTCAAAAGCTGCCAAGCAGGATATAGTCATTTAAATGAACTCCATCTTTACTAGCTGCAACATTAAAGTGACATAGGCATTAATGCATCAATAATTATAATCTAAAAATATAATACACATTATCCAGAAATGTGCCATGTGTCTCGATGGTAAAACCTTTCCCTTAATTCACTTTTTTTCCTTTTAAAATTTTGTATGCAGCTTTAATTCCATTTATTTCCATACTGTGCTTCTTTCATTGAGTAAAGATCCGAGTACTTCTCGTACCACTGCTGCTCCCACATACAACAATAGGGGGGGTCTGAATGAAACTAAAGCCTACAATAGCTCATTGTGATCTAAAGATTTTTCCTCACAATGAGCAAAATAGCCTCTTATTCCATTCATCTGCATCAGGTAGAGATGTAATTACAGTAACACATAGACTTATGTTAAAGATATCTTCCTGTATAAACTGACATGTTAAATACTGTGCACTTACCAATTTGTGCCTGAAAAGAGATTTCTTCTCTTACACTCTATCCAGTCTTTGGGCACACGGGACTACTGTTTTTGCATTTGAATCTGTTATATTTAAAGAAGAAAGAATAGTTCCATGCAGGCCTGGAATTTTGTCATGTTAGTGGCAAGGACAAGGCCTTTTGTGTTGTCAATTTTTTGAGGGCACAAAGTCCAAAAGCCAGGGCACCAAGGCCATAAAATAAAACAATGATTTTAAGTCCATGTCCATAATGAATTAAATTTAAGGACTAATGATGCTTCTTTTCTTTCTTTTTTTAACAATATGTTTATTATTTTTAAAGAGAACATACAGTCACAGCAGTAACATCAAGAACATCCTCCTCCCCCCACCCTCAACAGCAAAAACATTCCAGGAATGAAAAAACAAACAAACAAACAACAACAGCAATAAAAGAAAAAAAGTGAAAAATGTGTGTATAAATATCAAATAAAACACAAAATCCATAGTGGTCCTATTTATTTATTAGAGGCATGCCAGCTTCCAAAGCACTGCCCTTCAAATTTTAATCATTAATTTCAGTCTGATCACTTTCCAGGAATTGCATAAAAGTGTCCCATATCTCTGTGAACTTGTTTAGTTTCCTTTTGGCAACATAAGTTAATTTCTCCAGTGTCAAACATGACGCCATTCCTTGTAACCGCGTTCCCTGTGTAGGGCTGCCCATACTTTTCCACCTCAATGCAATCACTCTCCTAGCCTGAAGCAAGGGTAGAAGGAGTTTTGCAGCCCGGTACAAAGTGACCAGGATAAATACCTAATATACAGAGCTTTGCTCAAGTGGTGGTTCGAGCTCAAGTCG
Organism: Centropristis striata; assembly: GCF_030273125.1. Lineage (NCBI taxonomy): Eukaryota > Metazoa > Chordata > Actinopteri > Perciformes > Serranidae > Centropristis > Centropristis striata. The sequence continues at coordinate 30,321,209 of NC_081519.1, forward strand.
AACCACCATTTAGTCATACATGAAATCATGTGGGTTATATCTTTCCAAAATGACTGGATTTTTTGGCATTCCCACATGCAGTGCCCACACTATCATTACATTTAGTACAGCTGTCAGGATTGTTTGGGTGTATTGATGTAGTTTTACAGGTGTCACATAAGTTCTGAATAGCCACTTGTATTGTATGAGTTTTAGTGCTGTGTTTTTATCTTTGTTTGTGCCTTTAGACAAGCATTATCCCACTCATTTTCTGTAATATTTATTCCTAAATCGACTCTCCATGCATTGAGTCTACAGTGGGAATTGTCCTTCGATTTGGATCGTAACATACCGTACAATACTGGAGTACTGTATGCCACAGATGTCAGGCCTTTGGACATAATGTTAGGTTTCAATACAGACGAGCTATACTTAACCCATTTAAGCCGGGAAAGCATTGCCGCATTTCTACCATTAAAACCGGGAGCGCTGTTGCGTTATTCTACCATTAAAGCAGATACGTCGTTTTGTAGTATTTGTAGTTTTTTTCCACCTAGTTTCGGTCTCTTGGCCAATTTAATGCATCAGAATACATGTTGGAGTGTCGCAATGCAACATGGGACTTTTCCAGAACTTTGAAATCATGGCGGAAGACGACTATAGTGGTGGGAGCTCAGAAGTAGAAAAACCTTAACTATGTGCCAGCACCTAAAATACAAAGCACTCGAGAGATTAATTTAAGAACCACAAAACAAAAAAAACTACCGTGCTAAAATATTATCTGGATGCATAATTTTATAAGACTTTGCCATCTTCAGTTATAAAAAAAATGTAGTACTTTATTCATCTTAAATAAAGTAACCTTTCATTTTGAAAAGTTTTGTACCTCCATTATTTCTATTATGACTTGCAGTCTTTTTCCAAGTGCTCCACCTTTGGCACGAAACAGCTTGAGTAACTTTGGAGTGTGAAGGTCCAATGCAGCCATAAACCTGGGCTCCAGAGGTACAGTAGTGATTCTCTGAAATTCTGCACTGATCTGAAACGTCAACAAAAGAGAAAAAAGGTATCACACCAAATCTTACATATTTCAAATGTACATACAATATTTTCTGGCGCTTTGACAGAATACTTGATTGGACTGTCTTCATATTTTAACTTCTTGTCTGTTAACAGCAATTACAGGAATAAACCCACCTGGGAACAACTAAACAGGGCAGGCCAACGGTCCTTCACGGCCCGAACACTTGGACATAGGTTGATGACTTCATGTCGCCTGAGGGCAAATGTTTTGCTCATTTTGTCATTGACCATCTTCTCATTCTCAATTTGTTGACAATGTCCTCCTCCAAAACACAATTATTCTTTTTCAAACTTGTATCAACTAGCTGACGAATTACTGGAGCAGATGGAGCTCCTCCACCAAATCATCAATACATTTACCGGAAATGTTGTGCACACTTTCCAACTTCAGAAGAAGTGAGCCAATTCTTTGGTGAATTTCATTTGATATATCCACTGGATGATTTCTACTGGTATCCTCATCATCACTGTCACCTAAATGATCAGTTTGATGTGATAAAGTTTGGTGTTCACCAATGACATCTGGCTTAAAGTCTTCAAGTGAATGACATATGTGCTTTCTGCTTTTGTGCGAAAAAAAAAAATGTGGCATATATATTGGTGGTAAATGTGCATCCAACAAAAACACACTCTACATTTTCATATCTCCTAAGGTGATTACCAAGGCGAAGGAAATATTCTTTTTCAGTGGGAAGTTGAGTTGAGCAAATTAAACATGTAAAACAGAAGATGACTCCTGGCCCTCTAGTTTCATCTTCTGGATGGTACCTAGAAAGATGTGTGTGTAGGGCATTCAAAGTTTTTAAGGTGCATGGACAGTCATGAACAAGACAAAGTACCGAATTTCAAATTTCAAATGCCCTGTGCTGTAGTCTGTAATGGGTCAGAAGATCACCCCTTGTCGTCGCTATGAATCCACAGATTATACAGAGAAAAAAAAATTAGAGATGTGCCTTTGCTCTTATTTGGACATAAAAAACATTACCCTCTCAATTATATGTGTGCTATAGCTTATATTGAAGGACGAGTAAAAGTTACTATTGGATTTTCAGACTTCTTCTGGAAGTGTTCTTTTTGTCTCTTTTACACAGGGTCTATTCTAAACATGAATTCTGGATGAAATGTAGAAATTCTTGTCCTAATGCTCATAATATATCCAATGAGATTGACAAGAAAAAAGTTACATCTCATTTCAAGATATAATTAGGATAAGATTTCTTTAGTCTTTACCATTAATGTTGCATTTTACTCAACAAGGAAAAAATGAAAAAAAATAAGTTAAACTTTACATTGAATAAAATCTATAGATATTCTCATCACAACAAGCAAAGGCAGACAAAGAATCCAGTTCAATTTAGGAAAAGTGTTCACACATCAAAATTAATCTTCAACAAGTGAAAATATATTATTAATGTAGTGGCTTTAAGCCTGATTTCCACCGGCCGCTTAACGGCTGCGCCGCCGCCGCAGTCACCGTTGCTGATCGCTGCCACTCTAATCAATGAGAGCTTTTCCACCGGGCACGCCACCGAACGGTTCAGCAGTGTCCCAGCCGCGGCTCTCAACTCTGCAGCTCCATCAATCCATAGCATTTCTACTTTTGGTGCAAGCCGTTTGTAAACCGCGTCAAGCTCAACAGAGCAGATTGCACCAGACAGGGGGCGGAAGTGTATTACGTTAATTCTGTGTCTGATAGGAAATCAGACACAGAATCAGCGTAATACACTTCCGCCCCCTTTCAAATTAAAACACAACACGCAGTTCATGTAGCCTAAAACAACTTCACATTAACATTACGTCTTTACCAGGGGCACCACGTCAGCATTCAATCAATCAGAGGGTCGCCGACATGAACGATGAGAGTATACAATAATATATGACATAACACATTCTTTTTATAAGGATAGATGGTCAGATCAAGAGATCTTCCACGTCGGAGAAGCAAAGTTAACTGTTTGCTGTTGTTTCCTTTATACACAACGTTTATCACGGGATCTCGCGGTCTCCCGTACGTTCAGGATTATTTATCGCGTGTTCTCGGGTGGATATGGCTGGCTCGCTACACTGCTGTTGAGCGCCCAAGTTGGGGATTGGCGCAGGGCAGTGGATGGAGAAAAACTGCAGCGCAGCCTTTGAAAGCGGCCGCTACGTCTCCGGTGGAAATCCCAAACAAAATTATAGCTTTTAACAACAATCATAAATTCACTTTGAATTACCTTATCAACCTATCTAAAAGTAATTAGTTGTAATTATTAAGTAGTCAGACATTTTTTGCATAAACAATAATAGAATGAACACAGAGCGACACCACTGTCTCGTGAGCAGATACAGTAGATTAGAGAGGAGAGGAGTAATTAATAATAATAATAATAATAATAATACATTTTATTTGGAGGCGCCTTTCTTGGCACTCAAGGACACCGTACAAAAAAGATAGAAAAGATTCAGCAATAAAATACAATAAAATACACAGAATTAATAACAATACAATACAAAAGATAGATTGGACAGGGTAATTGTGATCAGAGGGAATAAGCAGTTTTAAACAGATGTGTTTTGAGTTGTGATTTGAAATGGGGGAGTGAGTCAATGTTCCTGAGTTGGGGTGGTAGTGAGTTCCAGAGGCGGGGAGCAGAGCGGCTGAATGCTCTGCTCCCAAAGGTGGTGAGACGGGCGAAGGGGACAGACAGGTGTATTGAGGAAGAGGATCTGAGGGAGCGGGAGGGAGTGGGAACATGGAGGAGGTCGGACAGATATGGGGGGGCGAGGTTGTGGATAGCCTTGAAAGTTACCAGGAGGACTTTGTATTGAATCGGGAACTGAACTGGGAGCCAGTGGAGCTGTTGGAGGACAGGGGTGATGTGGTGGATAGAGGCGATTCTTGTAATGATGCGGGCAGCTGAATTCTGGACCAGTTGAAGCTTATGGAGTGATTTTTGAGGGAGGCCAAAGAGGAGAGAGTTGCAGTAATCCAGACGGGAAGTGACGAGGCTGTGGACGAGGATGGCAGCAGTGTGGGGGGTAAGGGAGGGGCAGAGGCGATTGATGTTTCGTAGATGGAAGTAGGCAGACCGGGTAATGTTGTTGATATGGGATTGAAAGGATAATGTACTGTCCAGGATGACACCCAGACTCTTAACCTGGGGGGATGGTGAAACAGAGGAGTTGTCGATGTTGAGGGAAAAGCTGTCAGTTTTGGATAGAGTGGATTTTGTGCCAATGAGGAGAATCTCTGTTTTATTACTGTTTAGTTTAAGGAAGTTTGAGGTGAACCAGGTTCTTATTTCAGAGATGCAATCGGTGAGGGAGGTGGGCGGGAGAGAGGACGAGGGTTTGGTGGTGAGGTAGAGCTGGGTGTCGTCGGCATAGCAATGGAAGTGAATGTTAAATTTGCGGAAGATATTGCCGAGGGGAAGGAGGTAGATGATGAAGAGGAGGGGCCCCAGGACAGAGCCCTGGGGCACACCTGAGGTGACGGAGGAGGGGATGGATTTGTGCGACTTGAGTTGAACGAAGTGAGTGCGGCCAGAGAAGTATGATGTGAACCAGTCTAGGGAGGTGTGGGTGATGCCAATGGAAGAAAGCCTGCTGAGGAGGGTGGTGTGACAGATGGTATCAAAGGCTGCACTCAGGTCGAGGAGGATGAGGATGGTGAGGAGTCCGGAATCAGATGCCATAAGGAGGTCATTGGTGATTTTGATGAGTGCTGTTTTGGTGCTATGGAGTGGACGGAAACCAGACTGGAACTGTTCATACAGATTATTGTGGGATAGGTGAGAGTGGAGCTGGGAGGCAACAGTTTTTTCTAGGATTTTGGAGATGAAGGGTAGATTGGAGATAGGGCGGAGGTTGTTGAAGTTGGATGGGTCAGCGCCAGGTTTTTTCAGGGTTGGGGTAATGGCAGCAGTTTTGAAGGGTGTAGGGACGGTTCCAGTGGAGAGAGAGGAGTGGATGATGGCAGAAATGAGGGGGACCAGAGAAGGGAGGCAGGCTTTGACAAGTTGTGTGGGCAGGGGGTCCAGTTGACAGGTGGATGGCTTGGATGTCCGGATGAGTTCTGAGATTTCTGAGAGAGTGGGGAGCTGGAAGGAGCAGAGTGGGTGGGTGGGTGGGGGAAGGTCAGCTGAGGTGCTGAGGTGAGGCAGTGATGCGAGGTTCTGGTGGATGTTCTTGATTTTTTCTGTGAAAAAGGACATAATGGCATTGCAGGAGGAGGTTGTGTATAAGTGAGGGGGGAGAGAGTCCTGGGGTTTGGTGATATTGTTAAGTAGGGAGAACAGTGACTTGGAGTTTCCTTCATTGGCAGTGATTAAACTGGAGTAGTAATGCTTTTCAGCACTTGAGAAAATGTAATGCGTGAGACCTGTCAGGATAACTGCTTGCACGAGTCTCACAGTCAGTCAATGCGTGGTTTAGCAGCTCTGCGCTAACGGTTCTTGGTTGCGATAAATGTGTTTTTTTTTAATGGAGCGTAAAGCTGTAATTCTCAGCTGAAAAAGTATGGTTCAAGACACTGTTGTTGTACTGCCAATTTCTTTCCTCGCCTTATTCGAGACATTTTATCGTAGCCTACCTTTAGCGGCTGGATGTGAAAACCATAGACTGTATATAAATAATGGACGTAGTCACCGTGACGTCACCCATTGATTTGTGGACTGCCCGTTGGAAGCCTCAAGTTCGCCGTCATACTCGTCGCCATCTTGTTTCCGATACGCGGAGCAGACCATAATTGGACAGTGGCGGAGCACGAGGGATCTGACGACACTGACTACAGCCTCTCTACACCGGCAACCCGACTGAGGGAAGCCGCTGCTAATTCATGTTAGCATTAATTGGAGCATTAACTGGGATGTTAGTTTTGGCTAGCGAAAAAACAAAAACAAAATGTTTCTGAAAACTGAACAGCGACTCCTTGGAGTGTCTGTTAGTCCAACCAAACGCTGAACAAGACATTTTTACTGAACAAAACGTTCAAATAAACTGTCATTAATGAAAATACAGTGAAAGGGTCAAAGTTTTGAGACCAAACCGCTAAACGTCCTCTTTTCTTTCTATATAACGTAACTTTATTGACACGTTGCCGTGGATACACATTGCTCTGCTTCCCTCCTGGTGACGGCTCGCCTTGTCAGTGACCTGTCAATCAAAGGTAGCCACGCCCCAAATCATACGATTCTTTATCTTCTATTTTCTTCTAAATGGGGCCATTATTAGAACTATTGACATCAAATTGTCTTGAAGATGATTTTTTTTACTGCGATTGAGACCATATTGTTGTCCTGACAAAAATTTTCTGAGGTAATAAATCAAGTCAGAAGTTTTCCAGTTTTGCATTGAAATGAATGGGCAGATTTTTTTTGCAGCCAAACTTAGCACCCCCTGCTGGAATTTTCGGTAGATTGCAGGCTTAAGGCACTTCCTGGTTGGCCTCCATGCTCAGACACGGAGATTGCCGCCTGGGTGTGCCGTGATCCACACTGCAAAGACGCATCAGTGGAAAGCTGTGTGGCAGAGAACATGTGTCAGGGCAGAAGCCTTACCTTCCAGAAGATCCGGATAAGGAGCTTGCTGCCTCCTCAAGACCTTGGCGCATAGGGGCTTTCTGTCCACAAAACATGATGTCCAGCAAGTGGCTTTTGATTTTGCAGCCAAGAACAACATATCTGGTTTCCTTACCTTACGCCCAGAATAAGACACTTAATGGGCCAGGCACCACACCCATTCTCTATGTTTTGCTCCCAAAATACAGTAGGGACTTTTATGCATATAATGTGGGCCTGCCCCAAGATTTATAACTTTTGGAAAATTTTTGTACAGACACTGTCGGATGTAATTGACTTTAAACTACCCATGGACCCTGCTTTACATCTTCTGGATGATGACTCTCAAATTTGTATAAATGAAAGGTCTAGAAAAGTTTGGCTTGCAGGTCTGACCGCAGACAAGAAAATGGTTGTACAGGTTTGGCTCCCTCCCCACAATTTATCGCTGGAATACTGGCTGCTTATGTTTCTGGACTTTCTTTTTCTTGAACTTTCCTCTGGGATACAAGGGTGGCACAACCTGGTGCAATGGAATTACTAGAGTTAAGGATTTTTTACTAAAGAAAAAGTAATGGTCTTATTTGTGTAATTGTTTGTGAACCGGTGTGATTGTTATTCGATTCCCATGTAGAGGGGTGGGGGGAGGGAGGGTAAATTCAAAGGTTATGCTTTCGGAAATATTCTTTGTCTTGTTTGTATCGATGCATACATATACCTGTGAAAATCAATAAAAAATGAGTACAAAAAAAAAAGTACATTTGCAGATCACTGTCGTGTTGGTATTAAAAAATATTGTGAAAGTATTAAAAAGGGTATTAAAAGGTATCAAATTCAAGTATATCTGTATATACCCTGACATGAACAGTATGACACTAACCAGCAATTTTGGGTGGCTAAACTCTAATTTTGTAAAACCAAATGCATTCTGAAATAGGCTTTAAGTTTATAAAACTTTCACATCTTGCTGTAATCTCTTCTAACAATATATTGTGTTTTCTAAAGCATGAAGTATTGTCCATTCCACTTAATTGCTTTAACTAACAGTCACTGTATGGTCTGAGAAATGATTACATGAATAATTTTCAAGGAGATATTCAATCCCTACATGAGATAATTGCTCCTTCTGGCTTTAGTGGTACAGATGGAAGTAAAAGCTCCCTGAAGACTTGACACGTTGCTTTCTCATCTATCTAATAAACAGCTAGGGATGATTGATTTGTCCATATGGAGTTATCAAAACCTCACCAAATACAGTACAGTTAAGGAGGATTTATGAAACCAGGTCATAGTTGCACTATAAGTATTACTGTAGAGTTTTTACTGGTGGTCCGTGTATAGCATCAGTTGCTCTACTTCAGCGGTGTGATCTTTGTTTTGTCTGTTCTTGCTCATATCAGGGAAAAACGGCTGTCTTATCTACTTTGACAGTCACTATGGCAACTGATGCTCAGTATTGTTAGTAAGGTGTTTATTGCCCAGGCAGACCACCTAATTCATGTCAGACGTGGACCTCGCACTGCCAATCACTTCTGCTGATGTGGAAAAACTAAATTACACCTGGCAGGCCGAAAAAAAGTGTGTACCTGAAAAAGAAATGGAAAAAAAAAGATGTTGAATACGGCATATTTAGTTAGTTGTGGGTTAGGGTTGAGAACTAACAATGCACACATGTATGCATTATTACATTGATATTAAAGGAATATCTACACGTCTCTGATATTTAAATGTGGTTGTCTTGTGAGACGCACCAACGTGATGTCACAACAGTGATGACTTCAAGGCTTTCTAGATGGAAAGCAATACAATGTACAAACAGAATACATTCAGTCACATTCATATGTCTCAACCAAACAACATATTCCGTGATCAGAAACATTTTAAACGCCATTCCCTCACATCATCAGACACTCTAAGACAGTGGTTCTCAACCTTTTTTCAGTGATGTACCCCCTGTGAAATATTTTTTCAGCCAAGTACCCCCTAACCAGGGCAAAGCTTTCTTGGTTGGAAAAAAAAAGACTTACAAACAGAGTGCTGTGCCATCAGTGTCTGATTTATTAAACTTTGGAACTGATAAACACATACAAAATTCAAACATTTGGGAAAAAAAAAATTTCAAACATTTTAAATGTTAATAATCCATGACTTAATTTATTGCAAATGTTTTCATCACTAAAATGTAGTGATTCAAACTAATGTAGTAAAAACAGTGAGCATATAACCATTTAAAACTATAACTGCTACGCTTCAACCACGACTCCATCTTTGAGTTTTCAGGTGATTGACAGGTGATGCCAGGTGGCATATGACAGGTTGGGTCCAACCATCCTGGTATGGGGGACACTCTGGGTTTTTAGGAGAATCAAACTGAATAGCCTACTGAATATAAAATTAATTTTATGAACTTATACTTATATACTTACTTTACGTACCCCCAGGGGTACGCGTACCCCCATTTGAGAACCACTGCTTTAAGAGATACACATTGATGAGGAGAAATACTGCAGTCTTGGAAAACTGCAAACTTTCAGTTATTACATAAACTGCAATAGTATGTGCATGGTTGTGCGAGACTGTTGAATTTATACATGCAGCCAAGCTGACACCGCGACACAAGTGATGTTTACCTCACTACAGTTCATATATATAATTTAGAACTTGTAGTTTTGTCCTCCATCTTGTCATTTATGACATAAATATATGCAAAGATATAAAGATATGCTCATGAAAACAAATGTTCCTTAATATAGTAACATCACTGCGATAAACCATATGCAGTATCCTTTTCAGACACAATATAGGATATGAGCATCAGCTAAAAATATACCTCAGGCCACAGAAAGGTCATTTTTACTTACGGTACTACAGCCAGAAATATAAGAAAAATGTTTTTCTGAAGTTGCAGACTCCCAGCCCTGCGGAGAGATCACGCTCAGAGGCAAACCAATTCTGTTACCGTACACAGGCATTAACATATCATGCTATTTATAGACATCTCCCTCTTCGGCTGTCAATAGACAGGATTACAGAAACACCCAGTTCACTGGGATGACAGGTAACATTCTGCTTGTCTGTGCGGGAGCGTGTCTCTGTTCCCCCGGTACTATGTTCCCCTCTTTGTATGAGACTGGGGAACATAGGACCCTTTTTCCCCGCTTTTCCCAAAAAGTGTCCTATGTTTCCCGGCCTGTTACTTTTTCCACCATTACTGCCAATTTCCATGGCAAATAGGCCTAACCCTATTTAAAAAGCAAAAAAATGAACTGCAAAGTAACCAGAAAGCAGCTGCTGTGCAAATTTAAGTTTTGGGCTGCTTGAGCTAAGGTTGGTGTTATGTGCTAGAGGACTGTTTGGCCGCGTTCAGACTGCCAGCCATAATCCGATTTTAAGACCATCCACATTGGAACTGGATGGCTCTTTTGAAGTCTGAACACTCACAAATCACATGAAATCCGATTTTTGCAGACTGGATCGAAACCACCTTTGGGACGTAGTTTCAGATCGCATTTGGACAGATGCGTCTCAGTCTGAACCGCTCCAAACACTCAGATCGGTTTTGACTGTCCGTGACGTCACTCTACGCATAGCACGGGGACGAGGTGTCCACCGGCAGCCGCGCCTGACTCATACGGGCCCGACGGGGGCGTCCATCCGCCTGGTTTCTCCCCTGGTGCGTCTGAGATGTTCTGCACCTCTACTGGACAGTGATAAGGCCAATATACTGAGGTGACCTGCCTCCATCATGTTTGTTGTTGTTGTTCTTGTCGCTGTCGCAATTATATGACGTCAGACGCTCTGACGCCGTTACTACAGCAACCTGTCAGATCAGTCAATAATGTGGCCCAGTCTGAACAGAGCCATATCCGATTTGGACACTTGCTAAAAACAGTGTGGACAGTCAGCCCTAAAAATCGGATTTGAGTAGGAATCTGATTTGAATCAGATTCACCTGCAGTCTGTGTGCTTTGAAATTTAAATTCAACTTGTTAGTGCTATTTTGTGGTGGCGAGGTTGGGACTAGGTAAGTTGGGGTACCCTGTACATTTGCACTCTTTTATTCAATTTTATTCACATGTGATGATGTTAGTCCCCATAGTGGCATATCATTGCAGTAAGAGCATCTCCTAAAGCTTGACCTCACTGTATAAAATCAGCTTAATTTATAACCAAAACCATTATCAAGAAAACCATGGGAAAATATATTCAATTTTCCATGGCACAACATAGAAAAATCCATGTTGTGATTTAAGTTTCTAAGTTTCTCTTTTTGACAGTTTTTATTTATTTCAATATTTTAAAAAAAATGCCTTATGCAGCGCAAATTGTGTTGAACAAATGGTATCAACAGAAAAAAAACATATTATGGGATGTCCAAAAAATGATACTGCCCCACCACCCCCGCCTGTCGATTTTTGTCAGATTTTGTCAAATTTCAAAATGCCAAAAATGCTTAAAGTGGGACAATTATAGTCTGTTGATACACGTGGAAGCATAATATGACCAGAAATGACAGAAAAAAACATATTATGGGATGTCCAAAAATGACACACACTTAGACCTCTTTTAAGAACATTCAAGGCATGTACAATTACAGTCTGGTTTAATGGGTCAATTAAAAAAAAAACACATTTGATTGAAATAAAAAATAGAGAGTTTATTTACATCAAAGGCTATTAGAATATATTGTTTTAAACAAACATAATAAAAACATCCTGATAAAAACAAGCAGATTTGTTTTATTAATAGGAAACCCTGAAGATTAAGTTTGTCTACACATGTGGTCTTGAAACAGTGTACTTAACCTGTTTATACTGCATCATAATCTATTAGACACTGGCTATTTGAGAAGAGATGTGCTTTGGATAACTTGTGTTAACCCTTAGTTTTACTTTCATTTTATTGAGGGAGACTCACCAACTGGAGATTCTCCCTACGTTCAGAAGAACAGGAAGAACGGGAAAAACAGGAAAGTGAAAGCATTTGCTTCTTCCACTTTAAATGTACTTTGCGCTAAAAACGTAACGGACGGAGCTCGCGCGCAGTCGTACGTACTCTACGTAAGAGTGGAGCAGGACGGAGCAAGGATCCTGAGAAGATAACACTCTCAAGAAAACAGGTTTTGTCTCCGCTGGCTAGCTATTGACAGCTTACACCAGCTACAGCCTGTCGGAGAGGACAAGCATAAACCGTCTCCAGTGACTGTTCACTACCAGCAGCTGTTCGGTGGTCGGTATCATTCCATACAGAGAAGCAGGTGAGTCACATCGGCTGGTACTACTTTCTCTCCTCTGACACACTTCCACACTGTTGCGTACAGTAGCTGTGGTAACGTTTTTGTCTTAAACGCAAAAAATGAGCCGTGTTTGATGACAAACGGCCTGCATACACATGTTTGGAGGCTGTGTGTGTCTGTTCACTCGTTTCCTTGTGTTGCGTCTCTGGAAATGTACACACATCACTGCGCATGCGCGGTAAATTCTCCCCATCCTTATCCATTTTAGTTAATAGTAAACAAATTACCAAATAAATACATAAGCACCATGCATCATGAAATAAAAAATATGACTACTGAATAAACGCCCAACAAACCAAAGGCATAATACATCTTTCTCAGGGCTACTTTTAATTATTCAAAATGACCTTTTTTTTATTTCAGGGGAATATTGTTTCTAAATGTCACGTTTTTTTCAGCTTTTCCATTTATTATACTCAAAAGTAATTAAATTATGTTAATTGGGCTTGATCGGTAAATTGTCCCCGTCCTTATCCATTTTAGTTTTTGTCTTTTCCCACAATATTTTTATTTCATTTTCAGTTTTTAACACTTTGACATACAGCTTTTACATTCATGTATCTTCATTCAACTTCCATATTTTAAGATAGCTGCATTTACATAGAGACACAAACAAAATGGTGATCTATGTATCTATTTAAATCCATCATTTTAGTGATTCATTTTAATTTTAATTTTAGTTACAAATTACCAAATAAATACATAAGCACATGAAATTAAAAAAATATGACTACTGAATAAACCCCCAAAACAAACCAAAATACATAATACATCTTTCTCAGGGCTACTTTAAATTATTCAAAACAACCCTTTTTTTTATTTCAGGGGAATATTGTTTCCAAATGCCTTATTTATTTGCAGCTTTTTCCATTATTTTTATACTCAGAAATAATTAATTTCCGTAACTTGGGCTTGATCATATCATACAAAATACGCTGAAATAAAATAAAAGCAGTATTATGAAATAAAATACTAGGGTTGTGACTGATAAACCGATGTGACTGGATATTTGGTTTAACAAGTGAGAGATAGGGCTGCGTAGGTAGCAGCCTCCTTAATCGATACAAATCAGCCATTTTTATTTATTTATTTTTAATTCACAATAACATTTTTTTATTTTTTGGAAACACATTTACATAAAAAAACATACAAGTAAACAAGGGTACTAAGAAAAAACAGAAAAAAAGATGGACCCACGTAAGAAACCTGCACCCCCAAATCACCCCCACAAAGAAAAGACAAAAAAAAGGCATACATATCTTGAATGTATAATTCAGCCATTTCCATATTTAAACTATTAACTTCATGACAGCCAGAGCAGAAAAATAGGAAAATGTATGGTTACAATAGAAACTTATCTATAAAACATTAAAATCAAAAAGTAAAGAAAAATTATTGATCTTTATCCCAATCTTTTATAACTGCCAACCATCTGATTGTGGCTTTCTTTTATATTTCATCATAAACTTGGTACATAATGAATGGTTCCAATTTAATATATTTTTCTTTTTTGAAAATAAAAACTTTCCCCAGAAGCACAATGGTGTTTAACAACATATTTTGTTCTTCTTGCAAATCCCAAATGATATTGATTGGTGATAATGTTAAGATGAGTCCTTGCTCAGACAGCTAAACTGTCACCTTGCACCAAAATAGAGCCACATCTGGACAAAACAGATGTAAGATGTCTTCCTCTTCTTCTCCGCAAAATCTAAACATGATCCTCAGTTATTCTTAAAATTTGTAACATTTTCTTTATTGGTAGAATCTTGTAGAAAATACACAATAACAATTTACAATATACACATTATTCTTGCCAGAGGGTTACAGAATGAAAAAAACACACAAAAACCGACAAACATCAATACCAAAACAGAGATCCAGAATAAACACAGGGTAAGAATAGAAACAAAAACAAAAAGCATGATGTATAATTCATCAATCATTACAGTATTTGTCCAAAACAAAGTCAGTTTTTCAGAGCCTTCTTGCTCTTAAGTCCTTTAATAGAAGTGCAGTATTGCTCCAGTTAATGTAGAAAGTGAACAGCTGGTTTGGAGTCAGAACATTTCTTATGTATGTGAAACTGTAGTAGCTGTACAAAAAAACTCAAGTCCCTTTAACTCTGATTTTCTTCACAACAAATAATAATGTATTTGTCCTTAAAGTGGATTGCTTGTCCAGTTTTCCTGTTGACAAAATGTTGCACATCCCTCCAGAATATTCAAGCATTGTCAGGACCGGTGACCAGAACTCAGACGCAGACCAGAGATCAGAGAGATATGGATGATTTATTTGGATTTTTTCACAAAGGAAAAACAGGTCGAAGAGGGGGCGCTGGGAATTCAGGAGCGGGTTCGGATCCAGAGCTCTCGGCTGGCTGGTGAGCTGGGCTGGGAACAGGTTGAGGCACGATGGTCTGAGGCGAGGCAGAGAAAACAAGGTTAGGAACAGGCACAAAAACAGAGTTACTACTAAGTTGCTGGTGAGTCTCATACAAACTGATTCGACGATCCGGCGGGGACTGGAAGGCTGGTCTGGTCTTTTATAGGAGTGTTGATTGTGGAATGAGAAACCGGAGTGCAGGACTGATGAGATGCGTTGCAGGTGTGTAGGCTGGAGCTGCCGAGACCACGCCCCCCAGCAGTAATGCATGCCACAGACAAGTCACAACCGGGGGTTGTGACAAGCATATACACAGTCATAAAACATATGGCAAATTGTTTCCTCCTCTTAACCACAGAACACACAAGATTAAGTCTCTCTAAGTTTTTTTTGCTGGATATATTTTATGCATAATTTTAAAGGAGACCTCTTTAACTTTATTATTCAAGAAAAATGTATCCCCAACTAGACAAATTTGCCTCCAATCAATATCCCCATATGACGCTGTCCAAAATTATTTTTGCTAAGGGCACAGTTACAGTCAGCATGAGGCTGCTATTGAGTTTATTCCAGCATTTATTTTTAGTGATATCATTGCTTCCGAGGAACAAAGCATTACTGAGTGGATCCATCAAAGAGACATCTATTGTTGATCCTCTAATCCAGTGTTTTTCAACCTTTTTTGAGCCAAGGTAAATTTTTTTCATTGAAAAAATCACGAGGCACACCACCAGCTAAAATTGTTTTAAAAATGATACTGTGTTGCCTATATTAACAATATAGTCATTCTTACCAAAGTGTCTTGAATAGGAATAAAATAAACACAAAGAAAAATGTACTTTATGATCTTTTATATTTATCTTTCAAATAAAAAGTGCAATTTAATTAACAATATAGCCATTCTCATCAAAGTGTCCTGAATAGGAAAAATAAACACAAAAAAAGAACTTTATCATATTTCATATCTTTTTTCAAATAAAAAGGGCACTTAACATGTCCACTTCAAAAACACAGCTTGAACATAACAAATGCCACAACAATGTGGTCTTAAAGGTAGTAGAAAACTAAAATAGTGTTTTGCAAACTAATTCTGTCCAAAAGCATTCTGTTACCAGGAATCCAGAAATATAGTGCTTATTCTGACAGAAGCAATATTTTTGGGAAAGAATCCGCTATTTCACACTGAGAAACATGAAGAGTTGCATGTACAAATCTCAATCTCAATGTATTTTACTCACTAAATGTGAAACCTGTGCCTGTTTGGATGAACACAGAGCTGATATCCTGGCAGGAATTGAAGAAAGGCACACACAAAGCTCTTCCTCAACAGCTCTCAGTCTCTCTCTGTTTTTAGTTTTTATGGCAGTCAGGCTTGAGAAGCTCACCTCACACAGATATGTCGTGAAAATGGGAGCAATGTCAAAATAGCTTTGTTTGCTAGAATGGCAAACTCCTTGGCAGCAGTCAACAAAAAACTGTCCAAAGGTAGATCAGCAAAGCTTAGATTAAAACCACGATTTTGTCTCAGTTCAGTTAGTTCCTCCTGCTCCTGCAAACAACTGCTGCTTGACCCAGTCAAGGCTATCAGTGGAGGCTGAAGAGAAATAAAATGACATCTTCTCCTAAAGAGTTTTCAGATGTTTACTTATGATCTCACACAGTGCAGTAGTGTGAACATCTTGCCATTTCTTGGTAAGTGGGAACATTTCAAGGTTGCCACTTTCCACATGTTGTTGCCAGAGGTGCACCTTTGAACGGAAGCCATTTATTTTATCCGTACTTGTGAGCAGGTTTTCATTACGGCCTTGCATTCGTGTGTTCAGTTCATTCAGATGATGAGAAATGTCCGCCAGATATGCCAGCCTTGCACACCATTCATCACTTGCAAGCATTTGCGTAATCAGATCCCTCATTTGTCAGAAACACTTTGAGTTCCTCCCGCAGCTCATACACACGGGCCAGCACCTTGCCGTGCGACAACCATCGGACCTCCGTATGAAACAACAAGGCTTTATGCTCCGCTCCCATCACCTCACACAAAGACGCAAATATACGGCTTTTTAAAGGTCGTGTCTTTACAAAGTTTACCATGTGTACAACATCATCCCACACAGGGGCTAGGTCTGCTGGTAGTCTTGGCCACAAGGGCCTCACGGTGTAAGAAACAGTGCAAAACTCTGCTACAGAAGCCTTTGGTACGTCCGACCATGTCTGCAGCTCCATCAGTGCAGACACTCGTGCAATTTTCCCACTTAAGTCCTCCTTTTTCAAGATATTCTGATGTGACCCGATAAAATTTCCTCGCCTGTTGTTTTTTCTGGCAAAGACTTGCAAAATAGGAAGTTTTCTCTGATTACATCTCCATCCACAAAACGCACATTGGCCAAGAGTTGAGCATGTCCACTAATATCCGTGGACTCGTCAAGTTGCAGCACAAATTTCTCACTGATACGGATCTTTTCCAAAACCACGCTTTCAATGACTGCAGACATGTCATCAATACGTCTGGCAATTGTGTTGTCTGAGAGAGGGACTTTGGCTATTTCTTTAACCGCTTCAGGTCCGAGCATCTCATTTACAATGGCTTTGCATGCGGGTAACAATAACGTCTCTGCCACAGTGTGGGACTTTTTTGATTAAGCTACAAGTTCAGCTACGTGGTAGCTAGCTTTGAGGGCTCTC
The DNA here is from genome assembly GCF_030273125.1 of Centropristis striata. Lineage (NCBI taxonomy): Eukaryota > Metazoa > Chordata > Actinopteri > Perciformes > Serranidae > Centropristis > Centropristis striata. The sequence goes on from NC_081519.1 coordinate 30,338,174, forward strand.
TCATTTGTGCCTTTGTGGTTTTTCTCATAAATGTTGCCTGTTTCTCTCTGTTTTCACGCAGGCGAACAAAATAGTCCACACTCTTGTTTTGAAGCGATGGGTGTTTCGTTTGGAGATGGCGTTTAAGCTTGCTTGGTACCATAGCACTGTTGGATAGCTTCTCACCACACACCAAGCACAACGGAATTGGTGTTGTCGCATCCCCGGTGAAAGTAAATCCAAATGAAACATAACTCTCGCTGTATTGCCTCGAGCTCGCCGTCTTTGCTTTCTTTCCTCTACTCATACTAGGGCCTTCATCTGGGTCCGAATTTTGTCCAGGGCCCAGTTCGGAGTTAGCATTTTTCCTCTTCAAAAACTTCTCCATCACTGTCACCAACTGTCGCATTCATGTATCACTAATTCTCTTGTCTCTATGTACAATGCAATTAGCTATCTGCTGCCATCTAGTGATATGGAAGAGTATTACATGATAGTCCCAGTCCCAGTCACTACTACAGCACAGCCACTGATGGCACATTAGGTGAAATTGGATAATTTCCCACGGCACACCTGACGATCTCCTGCGGCACACTAGCACTAACACTAGCAAACACCACTGCATATTCTTTTAGGGTAATTGGCAATCTGAATTTAGTGAGGAATTCACCATAACTGTCCCTCAGCATTCACAAGTTGTTTTACTAAAACAATACTGTTCTGTGAATTGCTGGCGTGTTGTGTGAGTTGCTGGTGTGTTGTGTGAATTGCTTGTGTGTTGTGTGAATTGCTGGTGTGTTGTGGTGAATTGCTGGTGTGTTGTGCTGAATTGCTGGCGTGTTGTGGTGAATTGCTGGTGTGTTGTGGTGAATTGCTGGCGTGTTGTGGTGAATTGTTGGCATGTTGTGTGAATTGCTGGTGTGTTGTGTGAATTGGTAGTGTGTTGTGTGAATTGCTGGCGTGTTGTGTGAATTGCTGGCGTGTTGTGATGAATTGCTGGTGTGTTGTGTGAATTGCTGGTGTGTTGTGGTGAATTGCTGGTGAATTGCTGGTGTGTTGTGTGAGTTGCTGGCATGTTGTGTGAGTTGCTGGCGTGTTGTGTGAGTTGCTGGTGTGTTGTATGAGTTGCTGGTGAATTGCTGGTGTGTTGAGTGAATTGCTGGTGTGTTGTGGTGAATTGCTGGTGTGTTGTGTGAATTGCTGGTGTGTTGTGGTGAATTGCTGGTGAATTGCTGGTGTGTTGTGTGAGTTGCTGGCGTGTTGTGTGAGTTGCTGGTGTGTTGTGTGAATTGCTGGTGTGTTGTGTGAGTTGCTGGTGAATCGTGGTGTGTTGAGTGAATTGCTGGTGTGGTTTGCACTTCAGGGCCACCGTAGTGCAACCCTATAAAATACCCAGAAACAAATGTTGTATTATGAAATAAAAACCACCTGAAACAAATGAATGTAGAATTATAAAATACAAGTGGCTAAAATGATTTAAAGTGGATTTAGTTCTTTAAAGAATGTACATTTTGTTATATATTGTTGCAACTTATATTGTGTTTTATAGCCATATTCATTTTTGTCATAGGCATTTATCTATGTGTTTGTTTGTTTGTTTGTTTTATATGAACTTAAATAGAATTCCATACAGTCTTGCTTGAGGAGTAACATTGATAAAATCCAACTTCAACTGACAAAGTTTTATCAGTATTATTTACAGTAGTTACAGATGAATTCTTGCATTTTCCATTGGTAATCTTTCCCTTTTTTTCCCCAGATGAAATTAGCAATGCCTGAAAAACATGTCTCACAAAGAAGATAATGAAGGGAAAGGGAGGTGAGTAATGCAAGCTAACAATATTCACAGTTCCAAGAATGCCTCTAATGCCACTGGGGAAATCACTTCATATTAATGTAATGCAACAGTGTAGTACAGCATTTTAAAGTATTTTTCTTTTCTTTTTTAGCTCCCACCACACTGAATTGTACACCAGCATCCCTCGAACATATCTGCCCATCGTGTACCACCCAGACTACAACATCACCTTCATGGGCCTTGAAAAGCTCCATCCATTTGATGCAGGGAAGTGGGGGAAAGTCATTCACTTCTTGAAAGGTAAGAGAATAAGAAAGAGTGGGAGAACATCTCCCTGAGCTGATGTATACAGAATCACTCAGAGTGGATCAGAGAGGTAGAGTACAAAGAGAAGAGAGTGGAGAGGTGAGATGTAGTGTCTTAAGAGGGGAAATGCAGAGCCATAGAGCACAGATAATTAGAGAAAACTCCCTGTGGGAGTCTGGTCAGGTAGAGTGGATGAGGCCCAGCACAGGTTCCAAGGCCAAGGGAACTGACACGATGTTTTTGTTATTGCTCCATGGACTGTTTTTGCTATAGAATGTGTCATACACAGCCTAATGAATCAGTAAAACATTCAGAAGTTAAGAGTTCAAATAAAGAACTGAGCCTCTGCTGACAGAGGAAAACCTTGGATTTGTTTTACCCTTGCAATAATTTAAGCAAAAGTGGATGATTTTACAGATTTAACCAGCTTATTAAATACATTATACAAGGGAACTTGATTTTAATGAGCTGTCTGTGACATTCAAAGTCAGAGGCTGGATTTTTTAAAACAGTAGTGAATAACAACCTTTATGTCTGCCAGTGGTCCAAGACAATATAAAATAGTCCTGCATTGGGCTCTGCGATATGGACCAAAAGTCATATCCCGATATATATATCTATATATATATATATATATATAGATATATATATATATATGATATATATCCCGTTGTTTTCATCACAAAGTGAGAGCAAATGTTCAGTCAAAGTCAAAGCCAAATATGACAGGTCACAAATTGTTTTATTGAAACTGTTTATTTAAGTGAACATAAATACTGTATAACAACCTAAAAGTACCTTTTTTTAAAATCAAAGCTCCATAAAGTGCATATTTAACACATTAAATGTGTGCAACACACACATTTACTACCCTTTCAGACCCTTAGGGCTGAAAATGTCCACTTCCAAAAAAAACACTATAAAAACTTTACAAATTAATATTTTTTTCACCCATGCCCCAGCCAAAAATGATTTATTATATGGAAAATATTTGGTAATTTGGGCAGGGCGGAAGTTGTTTATGCAGAAAAATTTGGAAAAAAATATTAATCTATAAAGTTTTCATCGCGTTTTTTTGGGAGTGGACATTTTCAGCCCGAAGAGTCTGAAAGGGTAGTAAATTAGAGTGGGCCCAGAGGGTTAATACCAAACCAGGAACATAGAACTGTTTGTTTTGTTCATCTCCATGACAGAGACTGGCTGAACCTTTTAGTTGTTGTACTACTGGGCAGTTTAGTGATTGTCTAACTTTGAGGTTGGAATTTAGATTTTCTAAACTGATTTTCGAACTGTTTTTTTTCCAAGTGTAATTTAGTGTTGTGAAAATTGTTCAGCTTGTCCAACTGTAATATGAAGGTTTATTTTTGTAGAAGTGATGTACAGTACATGTTTTTCATGCCTACTGTGTTTCCTCAATTTAAAGCCAGGCCCCTATTAATGACCGGCCTCATTTAGTAACCGGGTGTAAAAACTATTTTTAGTAAATAAAAGCCGGCCTCTTTTATAAGCCGGGTGTCTCACCGGTGTTATGTCAAAGTCTGTTCCCCCGTCGATATGTGTCCCCCTTACCTTAACCTGCACCAACCTGACCCCTGACCCCAACCAGTCCTCCTTTAAGTTGTTAACATGAGCCCAAGTTTACCTTAACCCCAAACAGTTCTCTCTACAAGGCCTAACCTTAAACTTAACTCCTAACTCCAACCGTGGAGGTGATGCTACGGAGAACACCATTCAGGAAACATCATTTGACGGTAACAGATTTCATCACAACACCTGTATTTTGAAGTTTGGCCACACGAGTATTAGTACTGTAGGTAAATATGGTTGTTTCTCCCGCTGTCCTAGTCACTCTCTGTAAAGTCCAGCCGTTTACGCACGTTCTTCTGGGCTTTTTTAGTAATTTAGACATTTTAAATCCTGCTTAAAATGAACATTCAGCGTGCTGTTCATTGTTTGTTTACATCCCAGTACTTCCAATATGGCCGACATCCGGGTAACTGGCTACAATGCGCTGTGTAAAACACTCTAAAAAGTGCCGGTCAGAGCTGATCTGATTTTCTTTTTTTAATAAAAGCCTCCTGCAAATAATAGCCTGCCCCTATTATTAGCCTGGTCTCAAACTGATTTTTTTATTAATAGGTAACAGTATGTTATTAATAGTTATTAATAGATAACAGTATGTTACCTATTGGACTCAAATGTTGCCTTTGTTTTAGAGGAGCAATTCATCACTGATGGGGACATCGTGGAAGCCTGTGAAGCTACTGAAGAGGATCTGCTTGTGGTTCACACTAAACGTTACCTCAACAGATTAAAGGTTACTTTGTTCCTCAACACTGCCAACCTGACACACATCTCTCCTCATTACAGCATGTCACATTCACAGTTCTGCATCTCTTCACTTCTTTTTAACTCTCCTGTATTTCATGCATTACTCAATAGCACTGAGGAGTTGAGGGACTTATCAGGATTTTTTAATGATTTGTTTTTAATGAAAAACCAGTCAAATGCAGTTCAGTTATTTCTGGCCATTTGCCATACAGTCATTTATACAGAAATACTGACATGTGGCTTTAGATCTCTTATAAAGGAGTGTCTGCTGTAAATTTAAAGCTGATAAGTAGTTCAACCATGTTCAAAGACTTTGTATTCATTCTCTCTCCCGTCAACTGCACACAGAACCAAATCTTGACGGGCTCAAGAGATACACCTCAGTACTCTGTCGTAAATTTACATTCTTTTGTGCTGTCCTGGTTTCATGTGCGTGTCTAGGCTCAAGCCAAGTCCAACTTTCTTCAGTCAGCTATTGTACACCTTTATATTCAAACCCTGGTGGGCAAAACTATAAATATGTTTGTTTGTTTTGCCCTACAAAGTCTTAACTGCCTTAACTACGTAAAAGGTAAAACTGAGAAAAACTGCTTTAAAGTTGTTGTTTTTTTACGTTTTTTAACTAGCCAGCCAAATGGGTTATAGGTAGGTCAGTGTTATAACACTTATTTCCACATGTATTGATGATGATGTCATTTTTATGCTAAAAAATCATGACGACCCCATAAACGTAGTTACTGCATTGCTGTAAAAGGTTCTAATAGTAATGCACAAACAGAGTGGAATAACAACAATGTTGTTGTCTTCTTTCAGCTTTTATATTTTGTTTTCAGTGAATAAACCTTTTCAAATTGATTTTCTTTCAGTGTATTTACAACTTGTATAAATAATATAATATTAAGTCCAAAATACTTGTGTATTTTAGACTTAATATTATAAAGTAATGTTATATTTTAGTCTTAATATAATTACTTCATCACTATCTAAATAATATTTTCCCTTTCAAGTAAACCTATAATTTTTATTTTTATGTTTAAATTAGTATATATATATATACAAAGCAGACTGTGTAAGTGCAATTACTGTTTTGAGTTGGATTTTGTGGTTTTTATATAAATATTTCTCTGAAACAAAGCAAAATTGAAATAAAAAAATTTGTCACAAGATAAAACAGACATAAAGGGGTTCGTTTTAGTTATAACTCAATTTTGACCAAAAATGTAGTTACTGCAGTTAGACTTTGTAGGGCAGTATAGTCAATCCATGATTCTGTTGACCTTTTGATGGATTAAGTCGTAGCACAGAAAAAGGTCTCTATATACTGTGACTAACTGTGTTCTTTTCACTTTAGTGGTCTCTGGTGGTGGCAACGATTACAGAAATCCCACCTCTCATGTTTCTGCCTAATTTCCTGGTGCAGCGGAAAGTGTTGAAGCCTTTGCGGACACAGACTGGAGGAACAATCATGGTCAGTACCTGGCCTCATTTAGCCTCATTTCCTCATCATGTCGCTTCATTTTAGTTGCTAGTAATGTTAAATATTTTACCAATCTTGCTACTATTCACCCTCATTTGTCAGAGGAAGGCATCCATGAATCATTTTTTTAAATATTTTATTCGTCACAAGCAATTATATAAGTTTAAGGAGAAATGATCATTATCCAGGTGGCTGGGATCCCTAGGGATTCTCTGAGTGTTATCCCTGCAGTGCCTGGTAAAAATATGACAGCATAGAGCTCTGCCAATTGTAAGTCTGGCTGAACAAACCACACTTTGCAGGGCCGTGCAGTCCTGTTCGTGCTGCTTTCTGTACTAGGCTTTCGCCCTTTTCCATTAAGGACCTGTTGAGAGGGCCGTAGTTCTTGCTTCTTCCCAAAGTCCTCCTTCTGTCTTGCTGATGTTTAGGAGTAGGTTTTCTGCAAAAAAGGTGTGTCTAAAAACAAGATAAAAACACTAAATCTGATGGAAATGATCTTGCTGCATGGACAGATAATTTCACTTGAAAAGATTTCTTAAATTAAGATTATTAAATCTAGAAATAAGCATGTTGTACGCTTAAAATAAGAAATTAACTCTTAAAACAAGATAAATTATCTAACACTTCTAGATCTAAAGTTTTTGTATCTTGGTAAGAAACAAATAATTTGCAGTGCTCCTCTTCTTCGTTCTTGTCGGTCTTTTTTTATTGTTATCTGTGGTCTGGCCCATCACAAGTGTGTCATCAGCAAAGTTGATGATGGTTTTGGAGTCCAAAGTGGCTACACAGCTGTACAGGTAGTACAAGGAGTAAAGCAGGGGGCAGCTATGGGGTGGTCCAGTGTTTAGGATGGTTGGAATAGGTGTGTCTGCTCACCCTCACCACATGGGATCTGCCTGTAAGGTCAAGGACTCACAGACACAGTAAAATGTGTAATCCCTAGCCCTTCAGCTCTGGGACAAGCCTGGAAGGAACTATGGTGTTAAATGCTGAACTGTAGTCAAGGAACAGCAATCTCACATAGTTTCTATTCTTGCTCAGGTGAGAAAGGGTGGTGTGGAGGAATGTATGCCATGCCATCTTCCAATAGCCGTGTTTCCACTAGGGGGAAAAGTGGCCACCAGGAAAGTCTCAGGCCACACCCTCTCAAAAGTCTGCTCACTCTGTGTGTCTCCATTACAAGTTAGAGACTCTGGAGGTGACGTATGGTTTTCGCCGTCGCTAACTGTGCACAACGTCAGCAGCTGAAAGCAGCATAGCTAATTATGCAGAGCGTCTCCGCTGATCATAAACATAGTGATTGTGAATTAACCGGCACAGTTAACTGTGAACAGAGTGTCTGGTGCTTGTTGTAAACAAACATATATCGCAAAGTGAACACCTCCTGCAGCAGCAGCACATACACACTGTACTGCTACAGAGCTAACTGTTGCTAACTGCCGCTAACAGTGGCTCCCCCACTGAGCGGCATGGATTTGTCTCCAGTCGCTGTCTTGAAAAATAGTCGCTAAGGGGGTCAGAAAAGTTGCTAAATTTAGCAACAAAGTCGCAAAGTTGGGAAAAACTGCTTTGCTGGCTTTTACAAATGGTGTGTGTTGTTGTGGCATCGAGTACTACGTCACATCCCGCTTAGCAATCTATCCAATCAGTAACCAGGCTTTTTTCAGGGGAGAAATAAGACCCTGCTCTTCAACAGGGAATAAAAAAGAGCTCAAAAAACGATGTAATCCACTGCTGTATTTGTTACTGTTGTCAAATAATACAGGCTCTCAAAAACAGCTTTACTTCGAAAAATATTTTGAAATCAACTATAATGCAATATATCATTATAGTCTTGAATATGTAACTTCCCTGTTAAGAATGCTTTATTATAAAAAAATATAAAATACTATATTTTAAAATAAATCAGTGTATTTAGTTTTCAATCAACAGTTTTCTCATTTTATAGAATTATAAAATGTTTCATTTGTAGTGTGAATAATTGCATTAATTATGACTTTGTTAATGGAATACTGTGAAGTATATCTGTAGATATTCAGCACTTTACTCTTGGTGTCTGACTGGATCTGTACTGTGCAGTGTACCTGCTGTGCAGCACCACTGCAAATCCACATCAATCCAGTACATGATTCACTGTGCTGGCACTGAAGGGTTGAGTTCCATAAGCTACCCACCATACCCTGCTTTATCTCTCATCATAAATTATTCTCAGACAGGCACAATTTATTATATTGCTTAATATCTGGTTCAAGTCCAAGGTTAAAGGTTTTTATTTGCCATTTGTGAACAGACCACTGTCAAACACAAACACATAGGAATTTTTGTGCAGGGCTCTCTCGTGGGCAACAAAGAAACTTTAATAAAGAGAATAAATATAAAATATAACAATATAAAAAATATACAAGGGCATCAGCTTAAAATATGGACATTGTACATACAACATTATGGAATAAGGCATCCTAATAATAAGAAAAATATAAATACCGGTATATAAAATATGGATGCACTGTACAGAAAGTTTGGTATATGCAGACTCAGAGTAATAAATATATATTAATAAATAAATCAATGGTTCTGGGGTTGGGGGGGGGCAGAGAGAGATAATGATAGTTGAATATTGCACAGGTACAGTGAGGTGAGGTAGTGTTGTACACATGCACATATTCATTAGTTTTGTTTTGCCATCATTTTGACTGTGACAGGAAAGAAGCTGTTGAAAAAGTGAGTTTTATGTGTGATGATACTGTCTGCTCTGCTGTGTCTCAGATTGTGCGTGCACAGTTGTGTCTGAGCAGAGAGTGGGCTGGATGGAATGAGTCTCTGATGATTCCCTCTGCTCTTCTCGGTGGAGCAGGATGGGAGTTTTGTCCTTTTAATCCTCTCTGCAGTCTTTATGACTCTTTGCAGAGCCTTCCTCTCTGCCTGGGTGGTGTTTCCGTACCAGACAGTGATGCCTGCAGTGAGGATGCTCTCTATCAGTCCTCTGTAGGCCTGGGTGAGAGGGCGATGTTTCAGTCCGGCTTTTGTCTTTGCTGGGCTTTTTTCACTATGGCTGTGGTGTTAAAAGTCCAGCTCAGGTCAGATGTAACCTGCAGTCCCAGGAATATGTAGCTGTCGGCCCTCTCCACCTCAGTCCCTCTGATGAAAAGAGGCTGTCGAGGGGGAGGATTCTTTCTAAAGTCCAGAGTTATTTCCTTGGCTTGTCAGTGTTGAGGATGTGGTCATTCTCCTCTCCATAGACAAGGATGTCACTGGGGTGGCTGTGTCTTAGTTGGTAGAGCATTCGTCCAGCGATAGGAGGGTTGGTGATGCCTGACCATTGCAGCCTACATGTTAAAGTATCCTTGAGCAATACTAGATTTCCTAGATACTGAACCCCAAATTGCTCCCGATGCTGCATTCATCGGTGTGTGAATGAATTCCCAATGATGGCAGGTGGCACCAGTGTGCTCTGGTAGCCTCAGCCACCAGTATGAATGTGTGTATGAACGGGTGAATGTGCTGACGGTGAGCTCAGCGGACACCTGTCCTCCCATCCTCACCACCTGTGGTCATTTCCCGATCAGCTCGCCCGGCCGGATGGTGTTGAAGGCAGAGCTGTAGTCCAGGAAGAGCATCCTGGCATACATTCTACCGCCTTCCAGGTGTTGCAGGATGTGGTGGAGGGCAACTGATACCGCGTCGTCCACTGATCGGTTGGGGCGGTAGGCAAACTGGAGTGGTTCTACCGTGTCCGGGATGGTGTTATTGATGTTTTTCTAGGCACTTCATAGTAAATGGTAAATTGACCTGCATTTATATATCGCTTTTCTAGTCGCTTTGCGACCACTCAAAGCTCTTTACACTACAGACTGCGCTCATTCACCCGTTCACACACACATTCATACTGGTGGCAGGGACTACCCTAAACAGTGCCACCTGCGACCATTGGGAATTCATTCACACACCGATGAATGCATCATCGGGAGCAATTTGGGGTTCAGTATCTTGCTCAAGGATACTTAGACATTTAGGCCACCAACCCTCCGATCACCAGACGAACGCTCTACCAACTGAGCCACAGCCGTTCATGGTGACTTGTGTGAGTGCCACTGGCCTGAAGTCGGTAAGGGTGGGTGTGTCTGGTCTTCTGGGGACTGATATGATGGTGGAGGACTTGAAAATACGGGGAACTTCGGCCTGGGATAGTGATAGGTTAAAGATGTCAGTGTACACACCAGCTAGTTGTTCCCCACAGGCCTTTAGTACTCTGCGGTGCACTCCGTCAGGTCCCACTGCCTTGTGGGGGTTTACCTTCTTCAGAGCCTTCAGGACCTGTGTGTGTGTCATCTGAAAAACAGTGTCCGTGGGGTGCTTTTGAGGGTGTGTCCGTGTTCAGCCTGTTGAACCTAGCATAGAAGGTGTTAAGGCTGTCTGGGAGGGTGGCATCTCGGGGGTCTGTGGTTGCTGTGGTACTCCTGTAGTTTGTGACAGACTGGATTCCCTGCACGTGTTGTGGTTTAGGTAGTAGCCTTCAAGTTTTTGGGAATGACCCCTTTAGCTGCTCTGATGGACTTCTGCAGCTTGTACCAGGCTCTTTTGTATTCCCCTTGATCTCCTGACTTGAAGGCCTCCCGTCTCTTCCCGATTTTCTGCTTTATGTCCCCATTAAACCAGGGTTCTTGCTTGGGGAACATACTCACAGTCCTGGGAGGTGCACATATGGACGTGCACCAGCTGATGTAGTCACTCACAGTCTCTGTGTATTCGTGGATGTTGTTGGTGTCTACCCATCATGTGAAAAGAGGCATTCACTTGTGTAAAATGCAACCATCACTCACCCCCAATCTAATAATGTTACAAGAATACATTAAATACTCAAATGCCAACTCTGTTAAATGTACCATGCTATATATCTGTGCACCACTAACTATATGGGTTACAGATGCTGCAGAAGTGGGCCAATCACTCATCAGAATAAATCGTAGTACTTTCAGGGATTGGCAATGAGCAAAACCATACAAATTTTGGTTGAGTCAAAGAAAAAACAGGAATGGGCCAAGGACATTGCCCTGAGTACTTCAGTAGAGAGGACACATAACAGACAAAGATCACAAATCATCAAATTATCTATAGAGAGGCAGAACATTCCAAACTCCTGTTGTGTTGAATAAACTGAAATGCAGTGGATTTTATCCCTGTAAGTGTGCCAAAAAGTAGCAAAAAACAGCAGTTTCAGTGTATCTTGTATAGAAAACTGTGATGTGATTGTGTTTGTTAATTTCCATGATCAAAGCCTCACTTCCATGTAATGTCTCAAATGATTTGGATTGAATGTTTGTTTGGGGTTAGTTTGTGAGTTTCCTCCCACTTAAAACCTAGATTGATTTTGTCCTCTTTGTGAAGTTTACTTTATTTTCAGTAGAGCTTGAGGGAAACTAGGAGCTATCTTTATAAATCTTGTTATACAAAAAGAAGAATAATGAATTTGAAATAAACGAGGAAGCTAATGTGACATATGGCTTCACACTTGAATGTGCATAAGCTGATCAGTATTATGCAAATATGGCCTTCAGTGCAAACCGTGTACTTACAATATTATATCAGACCAAGCATTGTGCCAAAGAGATGCAATTAGATGGCTATAGTAAAATATGCCTGGTGCTTACACTGCTTACACTAAGCGGTTGTTTTCTAGAGGTGCAACAATGCATCAATCCATATCAATATTTTAATTAAATGAGGAACAATACAATGTCATTAATGTAATGTAAAAATAAAAATGTATATATGTATGTATATATATATATATGTGTGTATATATATATATATATACACACACATATATATATACATACAATAGTGTTCAAAATAATAGCAGTCCAATGTGACTAACCAGATTAATCCAGGTTTTTAAGTGTATTTTTAATTGCTACATGGCAAACAACATATATATATATATATATATATATACATATATATATACACACTGTAGTCCAGAGAGTTGATATAATATCATATTGTGATAAAACTTGTGATTTACACCCAGAGAGGCGTCAGAGCCATGGCAAGGGTGTGTGCAGTATGCTAAAGTGTGTTGATACACCCATCCATCCATATTGGCATTTACTCACAATCTCCCCAGCTCCCCAGCATATCTCCTCCCCTCTGGCATCCTACATACTGATTTCGAGAATATACAACCCCCTTTTTCATCCCAGAAAGAAATCTTGACCTCGCTTTGAAAGGAGCTGCTGCGACTGCATATACCAGTATTTCTCTCAGTGGAAAGAAATACTTGAATGTAGGCTGATGTAAATATTAATGATTTATCTGATTACATTTTCACAGTCAAGCCAAAACATTTTGTTGCTACATTCCCAAGAATGTCCTTTATTTGTGAAGTGCAGTAGATATGCCCTTGTGATTTCTTAAGAGGATGAGCCAGTGCAGCAGCCAGCTCTAAATTACCCAATCCTCATGCATGGCCATGCACATTAGGATGAGGTTGATCAACATATGAAACAAACACTGGCTGTCTCTCTTTTCTCAGGAAGAATGCTCTTATGAGTAGATTTAACATGTAGTGGGGCTGTAAGACAATTCCCTGAGTAAAAGTGAAAATGCCCATTACCATACACAGTTATTCCAGAGGTAAATGTGTGCCGGAGCACCTACATTTATGTTGATGTAAATTAAGCTTGCTTTTCCTTTTTATTTTCTCCAGAAATGTACAGTAAAATAACATCACATTTTACAAGTTCAAAGTCAGGGTTATCTTGAACAACATTACATATACAATTTAAGCCTCTGAAGTTAAACACTTTAAAGTGGAGGACATTGCTGTGTTCCATTATAATTTAAGATTCCCTGTATAGTAGTCTCAATTCAAACTGCTTCAAATTGTATATAATCATGGACACAAATCCATTGGGCATCTTTCTGACATTTTCTGACAATCTTATTTGACATATAAAATGTGAGGAATTATTGCTGAAACGTCAGTCTTCTTCATCTTTTTGGCTGCTTGGTTTTGGCTGAGTACTTTTTTTGGAATCAGGGTTGTATGTGGACTGGTGCATGCAGAGCTAAGAATTAAATGCATATTTTAAATTTTAAGTGCACTACAATGCATATGCATGCTGTATTTCGAGGGCAGTAAGAGCTATAAGCAGGACTATGACAACTGAGTTTGACCACAAAAACAATAGCAACCAGTAACTGAGACGTCGCTGGGCAGATATAGACAAAGCTGGTTTGCTCTCAGTCTAAGTCAATGCTGCCTGCTCGCATTGAGCCACTTTTAATCAAGATGTATCAAACAGGAGCTTTAAGGTAGTTCACCAAAGGTGTCAATAATGATATTAACAATGCCTTGTACACATAAAACTGATTACTGGGATATACAAAATGTCTGTGTTTCTTGTTGGCTGTATGTGAATTTAGAAGCTATATATGCACATATGTTCCCTACATGGGTTAAGGGTATCAATACAAATGGGGAAAAAACATAAACTGTTGTAAACAGAATTTGTGTTTTATCCAGGTTTTTCTCCCGAACTGAAAAGCAGCGTTTGAATGCATCACCTTCAAAAACATTTCTAATTTCATAGAGATTGTTTTATTATGTTCTCCAGCAAATAATTTCTGGTGAATGTAAAATACACTTTTGGGTTAGGGTTAGATGATGATTGTTGCTCCATTTTTTCATTAATGAATTGATATTCTGTATCACTCAAAGGTTGTTTTTCATTTCATCTTCCTACGTTGATTTAAAAAATTAACTGAAATATTTTGTCTTCCACAGGCAGGAAAACTGGCTATTGACAGAGGATGGGCTATCAATGTAGGTAAGTGTCTTTGCACTAAAAATACAAAACCATTCCCTCTGTATGAAACTGGTATGCATTAATTCCAATATGTGAGAATAATGTTGCTGCCAATGTCCAACCAATGTCTCCTACAGTTGCTGTGTAACTGTAACTGTATAGATTAAAATAAGGAAAAGAGAGGGAGAAGAGAAATGGTATCAGAAACCCTGAGCTGAAATATCAGAATCGGCATGGGGAGAAAAAAAAGTTGGGTCTATGCATTTCTATTGTCCACATTTCATTCATATTCATTACATTACATTACATGTCATTTAGCTGACACTTTTGTCCAAAGTGACTTACAATAAGTGCATTCAACCTGATGGTACTAGACTTAGACCACAAGAATCAAGTAAGTACATAACTTTAAGAGCCAACTGTAACTGCTACAGGAGTGCTTCACGTTGAAGAAGAGAAGAAGAGCTTTTTTTTCCTTTTCTTTTAACCCTCTGGAGTCTCCAAAAGCGCCAAAGCATGACTTCTTCATCACATCCAGACGTAGAAACAAAGCAGCATTGAGCCCTACTGTAAATTAACCTCTAAAATTCAAGACAAAATTACGAAAAAAAACCCCACAGAAGACACAAAATGACCCAAAAAGACACAAAATAACAAAAAAAAAAGACACAACGAAAGACACAAAATGACTAAAAAAAGACAAAAGGACCAAAAAAGACACAAAATAACTTAAAAAGACACAACGAAAGACACAAAATGACCAAAAAAAAGACAGCAAAAGACACAAAACGACCAAAATTGTTACGCTAAACACAAGACACAAATAAAATAGTGTCACACTAGAATAAAAAACAGAGTTGAATGACAGGATCACACACAATCACAAGATCACATTTATGTTGTTTTTTCTTTGTTTCTTTTTAGTTCAAAATGTTGATCCAGTAAGTCAGAATAACAAAAAGCATTTATTATCAGGTCATATAGGTGAGGTTGTGCTAAAAAAAAAACCAATCTTGGCATTTAAACATTTTTAAGTGTTGTATAGGCAGGATGAAAAGGATTCAAAAACGGACCAAATAGCCCAAGACTCCATAGAGTCAAGGTTTTTTAGGTGACCATGACTTAACGGAGGTATTGTTGGAAGAGGTAGGTCTTCAGCCTGCAGCAGAAGATGTAAAGGCTGTCTGAGGTCCTGATGTCGGTGGGGAGCTCATTCCACCATTTGGGTGCCAGGACAGAGAAAAGTCTGGAAGAGGTTTTGAGACGAGTTGACCCACACAGGGTGGGAGTCACCAGCTGTTTGGCTGATGCAGAGCGGAGAGGACGGGCAGGGGTGTAGAGTTTGACAAGGTCCTGGATGTAAGCAGGACCTGAACCGTTAGCAGCGGAGTACGCCAGAGCTAGAGTCTTGAAGCGTATCCATGCAGCCACCAGTAACCAGTGGAGGGAGGGAGGAGGGGTGTTGTGTGTGAAAATTTGGGAAGATTGAAGACCAATCGAGCAGCTGCATTCTGGATGACTTGCAGAGGTCGGATGGCTTTGGCAGCAGACCTGCCATGAGGGAGTTGCAGTAGTCCAGGCGTGAGATGACCAGCTCCTGGACCAGGACCTGAGCTGCCTTCTGAGTGAGAAACGGGAGGATTATTCTGATGTTATGCAGCAAGAATCTGAAGGATCTGGTGGTAGCAGTAATGTTTGCATTGAGGGACAGTTGGTTGTCAAGATATTCATGAGTTTAACCTAACAAGTCCAGCTTTATTATTTATTACAACCCTAATGAAGCAGATAAGTTGAGTTTTTGACTGTAGGGTATGTTTTGATCAGATTTGACAGTAACAAAGCATCCCTCCAACTGTCAGCAGATTCTGAGTCATTCATTCATTAATTTTCCTGAACCGCTTATCCAAACTTGGTTCGCAGGGGGCTGGAGCCGATTCCAGCTGACATTGGTTGAGAGGCGGGGGTCACCCTGGACAGGTCACCAGACTATCACAGGGCTGACACATAGAGACAGACAACCACGCACAGTCTCATTCACAACTATGGGCAATTTAGAGTCACCAATTAAACCTAAGCTGCACGTTTTTCGGACAGTGGGAGGAAGCTGGAGGACCTGGAGATAACAAGCAAACTCCACACAGAAGAGCCGAGGCCAGAGTGGAACTGGCGACCCTCTTATTGTGAGGCAAGAGGGCTGACCACCACAATCTCTCAGGAAATGATAAAAAAACAGACTTCTAACTTTAGCAGAACATTGTGCAGTCATATTAGTAGAGGGGCAACAATTATTCAATTAATCGAACAAAAATCGATTATTAAAATCATCATCAACTATTTTGATTATCGAATAATTGGTTTCAGCCGTTTTTTATAGACAATAAGTCCAAATTCTCTGATTTTATCTTCTTCAATGTGAATATTTCTGGTTTCTTTGTTCCTTTATGACAATAAAGTGAATATCTCTTTGGTTTGTGGACAAAACAAGAGATTTGAGGACGTCATCTTGTGGTTTGGGAAACACTGATTGACATTTTTCAACATTTTATTGACCAAACAACTAATCGATTAATCGTTTAAATAATCGACAGATTAATCGATAATGAAAATAATCGTTAGTGGCAGCCCTACATTTAAGACCTCATCACTGATATCAAGAATATAGGTTTTCAGGCATAGACTGTATATGAAGTCCAATAAATGTAAAATGTTGGTGATAATAAATATTGATAAATATAGATACTGAATAGGGCCTAATTTACATGTAGAGATTTTTTTCACGATAACATGGAAAACCTAAATATGTGTGATTTGGCTGAAGAGATAGTTCAGAGATGCAATAGTTTGGGGGGATTGTGCGACAGACAGTTTTTTCATTTGGTGTAGTCTGAAGTTACGTCAGACAGCAACAGGCTGACACTGATTGTCACACTTCAGTTTGAGAACAGTCAGGCCCCCAGCTTTTGCCAAGCAGGGACTCAAAATAGACTTTTACTTCGTACATCCTGCTTATTCAGCTATTTCATACCTTCTGTTGATGAATCACTGGGAAAGATTGTTCTGCATCAATAAACATGATTTTAATAAAGATATAAAGGCCATTCAAATATATCTGACATCTGCATATTGTGTGCCTGAGAACTATGAAGGAGCAGAGGCTTTATAAAAGCCTTTTTTGGAGGCCAGACAATAAATGGTAATCATATTTCACCCATCGCCTTACTGGCCTTTATTAGTATTCTACTCCACACTATGGTTTAATGAACAGGAGCATAGCGGGGCAGAGGGGAAGTAGAATTCTTAACCTGAATGAATGGTTATCATCCCAATTTTTAAAAAAGTCTGTCTCTTTTTTCATCCCTTTACTGTATATTACTGCTCTTCAAGCATTTAAGTAGCAATTGAACGGTCCCATTCTGGTGTCAATATACCCATTGTTGTACCACAGGGGAGCAGCAGCCATTTTTATAAGCTGCAATAAACTCAATAACAGCCCGGGACCAATTATGGTCATTTAGAATAATAGACTTCTCAGATGTGCAGTGACCTGCTCAGCTTGTCTAATGGGCCTGACATTGAGCCAGTGGATTTTCTTTTTCCCAGGAGGAGGCTTTCACCACTGCTCCGGCGACAGGGGAGGGGGCTTTTGTGCCTACGCTGACATCACTCTGGCCATCAAGGTAAGGCTGACGTTGTGCACAATAGGCTTGCTATGGTAGTATGTATTACCTGTGTTATACACCGATTAAAATAAATACTTGCCTGTAGTAGCCTGTGCATTGTATCCGCATATACAGTAGTGTCCAAAATAATAGCAGTCCAATGTGACTAACCAGATTAATGCAGGTTTTTAGTATATTTTTTATTGCTACATGTCAAATAAGGTACCAGTAGGTGCAGTAGATTCTCAGAAAACCAACAAGACCCAGCATTCATGATATGCAGCTCTTAAGGCTGTGCAATTGGGCAATTAGTTGAAAGGAATGTGTTAAAAAAATAGCAGTGTGGCATTCAATTTTTTCATCAATTTTGTGAAAAAACAGGTGTGAATCAGGAGGCCTCTATTTAAGGATGAAGCCAGCACTTGTTGGACATGCATTTCTCTTTGAAAGCCTGAGGAAAATGTATACTAAAATCCTGGATTAATCTGGTTAGTCACATTGGACTGCTATTATTTTGAACACTACTGTATACATACAGTGGGTACAGAGAGTATTCAGACCCCCTTAAATTTTTTCACTCTTTGTTTCATTGTAGCCATTTGCTAAAATCATTCAAAGTCCATTTTTTTCTCATTAATGTAGCACCCCATCTTGACAGAAAAAAACAGAAATGTAGAAATTTTTACAAATGTATTAAAAAAAGAAAAACTGAAATCATGTGATATCCATTTCTTCTGATGCTCCTTGAGATGGTTCTACTCCTTCATTGGAGTCCAACTATATTTAATTAAACTGATTAGACTTGATTAGGAAAGGCACACACCTGTCTATGTAAGACCTTACAGCTCATGGTGCATGTCAGAGCAAATGAGACTCATGAGGTCGACGGAACTGCCCGAAGAGCTCAGAGACAGAATTGTGGCAAGGCACAGATTAGATGAACTTAAATGATTTTAGCAAATGGCTGCAATGAAACAAAGAGTGAAAAATTTAAGGGGGTCTGAATACTTTCCGTACCCACTGTATACATGCAGATACTAGCACATACTACAGCGACAGCATTTCAGGAGTGTGAGGTTTGCCTCCCTCGAGAGGCAACAGTTAGCACTGACTGCCGTGTCGCAGCCAGTGACACAACACCAAAGCGCAGCTGGGGCTGATGGAATATGAACTGCAAGTGCCTGCTCCGTATGTCAGCTGAGTTGCAGGACAGAATAGCAGGAATAAGACTTTACTTATCAGAATCAGAATTTTCTTTATTGGCCAGGTACGTGTTCACATACTAAGAATATGACTCCGGGTTGCTTGTTCTAGTACAAAAATACACAAATAGTTGACCCACAAGATAATGTTAGAGGATTTGGTGTCAAAGCAAAAGCAAAAGGTCCAGTTTGACAATATTATGTATTCAAACCAAATTGAAGAGTACCTTATTTCCTCAATTTAAAGCCGGGGCTCCTATTTATGACTGGCATCATTTCGTAACCGGATGTGAAAACAATTTTTAGTAAATAATATCCGGCCCCCCGGGTGTCTTACCGGTGTTATGTCAAAGTCTGTTCCCCCGTCGATATGTGTCCCCCTTACCTTAACCTGCACCAACCTGACCCCTGACTCCAACCAGTCCTCCTTTAAGTTGTTAACATGAGCCCAAGTTTACCTTAACCCCAAACAGTTCTCTCTACAAGGACTAACCTTAAACTTAACTCCTAACTCCAACCGCGGAGGTGATGCATCTTTACATGTAAGAAATCATGTGAAATCATATGTTGGTGTGAGTTGATTAAAGTGAAATGATGTAACTCTTGGAAGAAGAAATAACACAGTCTTCCTTTTTTACAAATGAAAAGTCACATTCATAAGAAATAAAACACACTGTTTTGTATGATTTTAGGTCCATTAAAGCATGGGCAGAATCTTACTAAGCTAACTCCCCATACACATTAATGGCACAAGAATATTTCATTTATAAGGCTCGTAATATTCTAGATTTTCTGCACATCTGTAGAAACAGACTTTGTATAAATATTAAATATGCTAATACATGCATCTAATAAAAAGGTTCTGTCAATACAAGCAGAAGATCCACTCCTCCGGTTCTTACCTTTTACAGTAAAAGCCGTTGACGTAAACTGCAAAGGAAATTCAATTTCACTCAGAGCATTTTGAAGGAATGAAATATTAATTTAGCCTAATCAGCTAACTTCAAGATGCTGCTCTGGGTCAATAGGTTTCTGGTAGTTGGTCCTGAACAATGAGCAGGTGTCATTCTATTTAAACATTATAAGTGTTGGAACTGTCACAAATTTGCATAAATTATGAATAGTTTGTTAATTGTCACAAGTGAGTATTAAGCATTTTTGTGCCCTTTGACCCAAGTGTAAAGGCCTAGAGGAACAACCAATAATGAGTATGAGCTTAGCCAGGTTTTTGTAGGGTTTTCTGTACTTTAATGTCAAGATAATAGGTTTTACTTTAGAATCTCTGAAAGAATCTGGAGTGTGAAAGTGTGATATGAATGTGTCAGAGAGAAAGCAAACATTTTCCCATTTATTTCTCAGTTTCTGTTCGAGAGAGTGGAAGGCATCTGCAGGGCTACTATCATTGATCTGGATGCTCATCAGGTGAGCGGACACCATTACCTCTCTCTGTGTCAATGTGCATTGCAGCTGAGGAGTTGACATTGATGTCGAGATAACTCTCCTTTTACCACCACACCAATCAATGAGGCTCCCAGTGGGCCAAATTGGCCCTCATTATCTTATTCAGTGGAATGTACTTAAAAAGATCTCCAGTGGCAAACAACTGAGTGCATACCACCTTTGGATAATATTGGACCATCACAGAGATATCTGCAGTCGTCAGCTACATATATGTGTGGGATGGTTAACACACTGATAACAGTCTAAAAAATTAGCTTCACCTCTTATACTTTATATTCATTTTTTAAATTGGATTTTCTTTCATTATATAATGTGAAGGAATTTATATATTGATAGTAATATATATATATATATATATATATATATATATATTTGTATTTATATTTGTATTTATATATGTGTGTATATATATATATATATATATGTGTGTGTGTGTGTGTGTATATATATATACATAAATAACTTGATAAATAATATTATATATATCACAATAATATTAGGAATAAATGAAGGCATCAATTAATTGAGATGTGGCATGAATTGATATTTCTGTTTTAATTGGATTATTTATTTATTTTCCTTCTCATTTTCCCTTATTTATTTAATTTCTTCTTTTATTTTCCCTTTATTGATGTATTATTATCCGTATTAATTTCTCATATTAATTTCATTTTCATCAATTTCTATATTATTTTCCCTTTGTTTTTCAATCCCCATTTATTTCCCAAATCCGCATATTAAACGATTTGATTTACAGACATTAATTCGACTGCCAATCTCGCAGTCGAATCATAACGGTGGGGGAAAATGTATTCATAAAACAGGGGATCATTCTATTCAGGCTATATAAGCGAGCTAAATGACTGATTTAATAAAAACCAAAGAATGAACATGAAGTAATCAAAGCACCCACAGGAGCAAAGCAGGCACTAACAGATTGCTTTTTTACATTTTTGAACAATTATCTGATAATTCAGCAGCTAGAGGTATGTAGAAAACAGCTGACGGCTGCACACGTTGACTGTCTCTCTGACTCATTCACTTCCATGTCATTGTGCTTCCTTCTGTAGACTGCTATACTAGGAGGGATTGAATTAGGCCAGCACCCAAATAAGTGATACCATTTTTCCATTCCTTCTCAGTATTACAAAGAACAGCACACGCATTTTATGCCAGCACACTATACTAAAACGCCTGAAACGCGTCACCTGCGCCTGCATAAAGACTGATAAATAGGCGTACGTTCAGGCACACATATTGCGAGTACACCAGATAATAAAGGAGTGACAGGTGACAAGTGCCGTGCCACGTGCAAACGTAGCGGAAGCCTGTGTGCACACTCTTCTCAATGTACAAATAATTATTTACTTCATGATGACACATTTTGAGTTTAACAGCTGCTTCACTTCACAATTCAAGCAGTCCATGTATTAGTTAGAGAGACGATGAGACAGTTTAGGCTGTTTCAGTCTACATGTGCACACGTTAGGGCATCTGAAGCGTTGGCTTTAGGACAATAACACACGCGCGTTAACACCTGTAACGCGTGTATGCCTATAACAGTATATCAGGACTGGACCATTGCTCAGGAACAAACTGAGGAAGAGGCTGTGGGCATTTATGCACGAGGTCCACTGGATCATCAGGCCCTGACAGTTATTCATTTCCTATGTTCTGCAGCAGATCTACACAGATCAGCTGTTACACACAGTCTCAGCTTCATACGGGATTGTTTATAAGAAAGCATAACTTATAGATGAACTCCAAGCGCCAACAGAGCTGTCAGGATATGTGTGTAGTAGTTCGCTGACATAAATATGCCCCTCACACACACACACACACACACACAAAATGGGATGAGGAGCAGTAGAATTTATTTTTACACAAACATAAATAAATAAAAAAAGACGATGATGATTAGTCAACTGTGGGAAAGACTTCGCCAATCACATTTGCTTATCAATCTTTTCAATTCTTTGGGGCCACCACCAATTTACCATATATATGGGGCAATAACCACATTTTTCTGTGCATGGGAACTGAATATGATCAGAGCTGGATACGCCCTGTAACCGGGCTATTCATGGCCATGTAAACACACTCACTGATGATGTCTCAAGGTTCCTGAGGTCCATGGCTGTATTCCAGGAATAGAGCTCATTTTGAGCTATGGCTCATGGGTAATGATGTGCCTTTACCTATTGACACAAGATGGAGATCAATAGAGTTGCTGTGTAAATAATTCATGAAGAACAAAGAGCAAATCTGCATGGAGATGGGCCTAAAGTGCCCCTCTCAGCAGATAATTGGGCAGAGAGAAATATTGGGGATATGCTGTAAAATCCTAATTACAACCCTGAAACATGACACTTATAGTGCTGTCCTCACATAAATTGAGATTATGGCCAACAGGGCTGTGTTGCTCATTCACCCAGTCAACAACAAAACAATGATGATCATTTTTAGGTTCAATTTATGACAAGATAGGCTGGAGCCCTGCTGTGAAGGCATATTCCTATTTGTTTTATTATAAGTAGCCTTCTGTATACAGTGAGTGTGTGACACCCAGAGGATGAATGTCACACTTCACCCATGAATAGTTGACCTTTCTATCCACACTGGATGACCAACACAAACACAGCTACTACTTTAACTGTTTGTGTACGGGGTCACTTCTAGTGTACATTTAGATGTGCTATTGGTGGAGGCTGTTGCACTGCATTATATCAGAAAGTGTTTCAAGAACAACGATGGTCTTGGAGTGTATTCTAGATATGACATTATTTAGGTTGATATTATATTCATAGGCTAACATTTAACTTCACTGCATGCACACATGCACATATCTACTCTGTGGCAAATTTGACAAAGGCACTGTCTTTAATTTGTCCGCTGCGTTTTTGTCCAGCATATTCTCATTCAGGGCTACACGGTGGTGTAGTGGTGAGGGTCGCCGGTTCGCCTCCCGCCTGCGGCTCTTCTGTGTGGAGATTGCATGTTCTCCCCGTGTCAGCGTGGGTTCCCACCGGGTACTCCGGCTTCCTCCCACAGTCCAAAAACATGCACTTTGGTTTAATTGGGGACTCTAAATTGCCCGTAGGTGTGAATGAGAGTGTGATTGTCTGTCTCTATGTGTCAGCCCTGCGATAGTCTGGTGTCCTGTCCAGGGTGTCCTGTCCCCGCCTCTCGCCCAATGACAGCTGGGATCGGCTCCAGCCCCCGCGACCCGATTGCGGATAAGCGGTTAATGGGAATGAATGAAAAAAAATATTCTCATTACATATATAACATTACATAATATTCTGCTTCTTCCACTACAGCCGCTGGAAGAAGCAGAACTGTGTTCCGATACCCATACTTCCCGTTCTTACTATACTTACTGTACTTAGTTTCCGATTCCGATCGCCACGAAAATAAGTATACCTTAAGGCTGAGTGTGCAATGTGCATTTTAATGGCAGCCGAAATGATTTTCTGTGTTAATGGAGCCATATTGCAGGATTGTAGAAGTAAACCAACGATTAAACAACACAAAGGGTATTTTTTTCGCCGTTCAAAGCGGGATGTTTCACCTGCTGAAATCTGCGTACTTAGTAAGTGCGGATAGTGTACTGCGTTTAGTTGTACTCATGGAAGTATGGATATCGGAACACAGCCCAGGTCTTCAGCGATAGTGAATGGCTTCTTGGCTTTAGCTACGAGCAAAGACGCGGCCTCCGGGGCTTTGGCTGATGTTGTGGAGGCCTTCCGCATCGTGTCTTGAGATGATCTGAATTCAGACAGTTTTCTCTTAAAAAAGTCGGGTGGCTTACCAAGGTGACATCCATGTTTGGTCTTAAGATGACGCCGCAGATGTGCTGGCTTCATGCTACTGTTAGCTAATTTCTCCCCACTAAAAAAAACACAGTGCCTTTGGTGGGTTGCAACTTGTGGACGTGAATCCAGTTAAAACATAATCTTCAAGATACAGCCGTAATTTTGCCGGCTCTGGTTTGGCCTTCTTTGCCACTTGCCCTTCTGTGTTTTCAAAGAATTGCTGCTCCGCTTCAACCACGACTCCATCTTTGAGTTTTCAAGTGATTGACAGGTGATGCCAGGTAGCATATGACAGGTTGGGTCCAACCATCCTGGTATTGGGAACACTCTGGGCTTTTAGGAGAATCAAATTGAAAAGCCTACTGAATATAAAATTAATTTTATGAACATAAACTTATATTTTCCGAAAATATTTATTAAATAATTATTTTAATTAAGGATTTTTGCATGGATGCTACTTTTTAAATGAATATTTTAAAATCTCACGTACCCCCATTTGAGAACAACTGCCTTAGATAACTAAGGTCTCACAACATTGACTGAGTGATTTCATCTAACTTTTGTTTCCAATGGTTGGCTAATGTATATTCAGAAGCCTGGCAGACTAATGTTAAATAGTCAAACAAAATTGGGCAGTATTTACTCAAGATAGCGCCCATTTAGAAAAACAAAATGGTAAACTTACTTTGCAACATCAAGCCGCCTTGCTTGTGTCCTTTCCACAAACATCAGTAATAGTAATAATAATAATAATAATAATAATCAGAGCTGCAACAATTAATTGATTAATCGAACAATAATCGATCATTAAATTAATCGTCAACTATTTTGATAATCAAATCATTGGTTTGAGCAGTTTTTTTAAAGACAAAAGTTCAAAATCTCTGATTTGAGCTTCTTCAGTGTGAATATTTCTGGTTTATTGTGCCTTTATAACAATAAACTGAATAGTTTGTGGACAAAACAAGAGATTTGAGGACGTCATCTTGTGGTTTGGGAAACACTAATTGATATTTTTCAACATTTTATTGACCAAACAACTAATCGATTAATCGTATAAATAATCGACAGATTAGTTGCAACCCTAATAATAATAATAATAATAATAACTTTATTTTTTATAGTGTGATAGTAGTGTGAACTACCTAATGTGACAGAAAATTTGAAAAATATATTTGACCTGTACTTTGAGTTTTCGGTTTGTACCATCCATTAACATGGAAGGGCGGGTTTATCATCTATACTTTAGCCCACCACCAGGTGGCGATCAACATGTGTTGGCCTCACTTGTGGAGCTGTGATGCTGTCCAACTTTGTCTACTGTCTGTTTTCACTGGCTGATGGGTCATTCTACCACACCTATTCGCTGGTCTAGCACAAGCACCAGATCCCTCAGCACGCTGGTGAGTCATCCACTGAGCTCCTCTTGAGTCGTTAGGCTGCCAACAATGTTGTCTTCACTCCACCTGACCCTTAACTGCATGCTTGATGACAAGGTTGTTTATTACTTAGCAGCGAGGGAAAAAAAAGAAGGATTCCCATGAGTGAAGAGGGGAGAGGCCAGCATCCATGTCTGATGGTCGGATTGATGAAATATAATAATAATAATAATCATTGAATGAATGCATTTTATTTGATAGGGCGCCTTTCAAGGCACTCAAGGTCGCCTTACAGCATGGATAAAACAAAGCAGAACATCATTCAATTTGTTAAAGTAAGATGAAAATAAGAATAGAAATACATTAAACCAAATACAATAGGATACATTCAAACATCATTAGTTGGTTGTTCAACGTTCCAATGACATGCAAACTAACCACAGCCACTGCAATACTTCAAAATGAATATAAGGGGAAACACTGGATTAGATATTTGGTGTTATATATATAATTTTTTTATTTCCCACATAAAGCACTCACATGACAAACCACAGAAAAGGGGAAAAATAAACAAATAGCACAGCACGCAGACAAGGAATACACAAAAAAATAAATGAATAAAAATAAGACAATAAAATGAAATGAAAAATAGTAAGTTACCACTGTGTTACCTAGTGAAGACTAACCAGCCACTAACTCTATAAAGGATCGCCAAGTTTTGTGGAAACTCTCTTCCAAGCCTCGAAGGGTAAATCTGAGATATTTGGAGTTATTTTTGGCATGAGAAAATATATATATATTATTGGTGTAGTGATGGTTTCCAATCATTTATATGTATGCAACATAAACACGCCCAATGTGTTAAAATGAACAATATACAGTCTGTAAAATGATCTTGAAATTGAATTAACAATTGTTATGAACACTATTTTCCACCATTGTCAGTTCTCTTTGATCATGTTTTGTTAAGTAGTGGTTCTAACATTTAATACAGATGTTTGAACTTGGTTAAAGAGTTTTAAAGAACTGAAAGGCCTGTTTGAAGCCACCAGTGAAGGCTTTTGGCTGACACTAACAAATGGTAGTGAAGCAGCAATCTTTTATTGTACAGTATATGGGGGAGAGGATAAGACTAATAAGACTGCAGGCAGCAGGAGCTCAGGCAGCATATGAGGTGATTTATAGTCTGGCTGTCATTTAGAGGTGGAGCAGAGCAGAGTGTTCACTTACATGTTGATTTAGTCATTGTTGCAAGAAAGCCTGCATAAGCCTTCAGTGCAGTATGAGTTTGCTGCTTTATCCATGCAGTACAAACTAAAACCAAAGCAATAGTCTATTACAGTGGTCTATACCCTTTATGAAGACGAGAAATGTACTGGTGTATTGGTTTTACTGTGTACTGTGCTGAAACATTCTGATAGCAACAATACAATTTATGTTACCGTCACTGCCATAACTAACAGCAATATTTTTTTTATTGATGTGTATACAAAATCAACAAAGGTACATACCTATATCAGGGTACATTGGTGTCAGCAATAAACATGTTGTACACATCCTTAGATTTAGATTTGTATAATTTTAAGAAGGCGGAGTAGGCAGAGGAGGGGCTGACTGTGACACAATGAGCAGTTTTCGCCAAATGTTGAACTACTCCTTAACTAACTAATATCTGGGCTGAGCATTCTACCACTTGATCTTGACTTCAAAGTTGTAGTTTGTTCTTTTTTTTTTTTTTTTCATAAAATCCACCCTTGTATTATACAGTCACTTGGGCATGATCCCAACCCGAGCTGACACCAAACTGCTCGGCTTGTCACATACATGCTCTTTTTCTTTCAGTATTACTAGACTTGGCACAATGCCTAGTTTTCTACTGACAGCATCCAGACACTTTGGGTGACAAATGAAGGAAAGGACATGAAAAGTGATGAAGTAACCACAGATGACGAGTATGTATCCCTGATCTGGTGCTGTTACTCAGTGCAACCTGTCTTGGGGGAAGTTTGAGTGACACTAGTGTGGACATTGGCCCAGTGAAGTGATGTGGTGACAAAAATGACAAAATGCTTTGAATTATTGCCTGATTTGTATAACACATGAATAAGACATCATCAAGGGTGATAGACTTTGCTTTCTTCAAAGTAACCTCCTCTGGCTTTAACCACAGCATGGCATATACGAGGCATTTGTTCCACTTTTTTTTTTTTAAAGATATGTGCCAGGAAGCTTTCTTAGGTTTATCACTGAGAGACTGACTGATCGATCCAATTTGTCCCACACAAGCTCAATAGGAGAGAGGTCTGGAGACTGCGGGGCCAAACCATCTTTTCAAGAACACCTTACTCTTCTTTTTAGTCTTGGTAACCCTGACAGAGCTTGGAGGAATGCTTTGGGTCATTATCTTGCTGCAAAACAAACTTTCCACCCACAAGTCTAAGATGTCCAGATGGAACTGCGTGATGCTGGAGGATGGAGTGGTACTGTTCCTTCTTCATGATACCCTTTACTTCAAATAGATCTCCTACTCCATCACCTGAAAACTTGCCCACCATGGCACTACCACCTCCATTCTTTATTGTGGGAGCAATGCATGGTGCTTTAAGACGTTCACCAGTTTGTCTGCAGACATAGAGTCTGCGATTTGAACCAAATAGTTAACATTTTCTTTCTGCAGTCCAGAGAACTTGTTTCTAGTCATCATAGGTCCAACTTTTGTGTGCTTTTGCCCACTTATGTCTCTTTTTCTTGTTATTTGGACCAAGTAGGTTTTCTTTTTTAACTGTTTTTTTAAAAAAAGTCATTGTGAACAGAAAATTGAAGTTGTTTGGCCTTGCTTCCAAACTTTTGGCCTGTAGCATAAACTACAATCAATTCAATCAATTCAAAGTTCAGTTTTCCAGTTTGTCAAATTGACAGTGACGTAAGCTGTCGCACAAGTGAAATCAAAAGTAGATTACAGCCTCTGCTGTTGAAAAAGGGTATCACGATTCTTTTTTCAACTCAACCGACTTAAATCGTCACACATTTGTTTCAATTTTTTAACTGTCTTGCAATGCATCATTACATTCCTAGTGTTAAATGACGTTTAAAGACGCAGAGACAGCATTAAAGTGCTTCTATTTTTTTAAATGGACCATGTGGTTCTGCTCTGTTGTAGGGAAATGGACACGAGCGTGATTTCTTGGACGACAAGCGAGTGTTCATCATGGATGTGTATAATCGCTACATATATCCTGGTGATGGATATGCCAAAAGTAAGTCCTATTTTCTTCTCAAAGTGGCTTTTATTTTAACCTTTCGCCTTTAACCTTTAACATTTTCGCAGTTTGAAACACAACTAATTGGCAATACAAGCGAACAACAAAGTTTCTGAGTGGCATCTAGTAGGGCTGGGCAATATGGACCAGAAGTCATATCCCGATATATCTAGGCTGAATATCGATATACAATATATATCCCGATATTTTTACCGCAAAGTGAGAGCAAATGATCAGTCAAAGTCAAATATGACATGTCACAGTTTTATTGAAACCGTTTATTTAAGTGAACATAAATACTGTATAACAACAGGAGTAGCTTTTTTTTTTTTAAAGCTCAATAAAGTGCACATTTAAATAAATAAAAAATCATAAATAAAAATACCCTATGTAATAAAATGGGCCAGTCTTTTCCTGAATTAAATATATTATGAGAAAAGAATAATGAACATTGCAAAAGAACTAAATATGACAAAGCAATTATATATAAAGAAATATTTTTTTAACTATATCGATATATGGGATATAGTCTAACTCCATATCACATTAAAAATTATATCGATATATCGATGTATCGCCCAGCCCTAGCATCTGTGCACCCCTGGCGACCGTAGTTCGTAGTTCTTTCTTACCTCCAACTACATCAATGTCATGTCAAATGATGGCGCTGCAAACTCAGCTTTTTTAGGTCAATATATTAGACACTATGGATTGTGTTGTTTTAATGGACTACATTTATCATAAACACTGTTTTTCCATGCCATTTTAATTAGGTTGTCATTCCCCTCTGCTCTACCACTCACTCCATTAGCACTCAGCAGGAAATCTATCATGCAGGAGTCCATACAACACTGTAACATGGCTTTTACACAAACTAATCTGTCAGTACATTAAAGCTGATCTGACAGCAGCCATGTTACTATATGGGCCCAGTTCTAACAATACTCTAGGGACTAAATGTCATAGTCAAGCCTTTAAAATTCTCCCCATCCTTTGGCTATCTTATTCTCTGCAACTAATTGCATTTTATTATTGTACCCCTTAGGAAGGTGAAAGTAAACTACATTCTGGCCTGTTTAAGATAAAAACCTTATGGTTTTATTCCGCTTCATATATTTCTTCGAAGACACATTTATTTCCTTGTACTTTTAAAGAACAAAGCTTACAATTTTGTTCTTCACTTTTTTTTCCTTTCAAGTCTTCTTGAAAAACTATCAGGAATCCCTCATAGAAACTGCCAAGCAATCTGTTTCACATGCTGTTGCGGTGTTGCTTTTGCAGCTTAATTCTTTTTGAATTTTGAAACATAAAGGTCTTCTAATTAACCCTTTTCATCATTTGCTGTAATTATTGGAAATGTACATACTAATTAATTTGAGAACTGCTGCAGATGTATATGTTTGAGTATTCTATAGATAGAGAAACACAATTACCTACCTGAACATTTCATGAGACAGAAATTAGCATTGTAAGCCTTAACAGTCATTAAGGTTTATCAAACTATTACATTTTAGATGGTGTCCCAACTATTTTATAATCAGGGTTGTATTTTCTTATGGTGTGATGGCAGCCATGTCCTGTGGATTTGTGATGATAATCAGTGTGGTCATCCATTATTTCTCCATTTCTCTGTATGTCCAGGAGCCATAAAGAGGAGGGTGGAGTTGGACTGGGGCACTGAAGACACAGAGTACCTTCATAAAGTAGAGCTCCACACTGGCGGAGCACTGAATGAAGTCCGACCTGACATTATCGTCTACAACGCTGGGACGGATATCTTGGATGGAGACCCCCTTGGAGGACTCTCCATATCACCACAGGTACTGTACCTGCTCTGACAAACAATGTCAAACTCAATGTAAATGTCTTCCAGAAGTACTGATAGATAAGCCATCTCAAATCAAATCAAATCAAAATCAAATCAAAATTACTTAATTTATACCCGAGGGTAAATTCAGTTAGTCTGGTAGAATCTCTGTTAGAATGAGACAGCCTGATTGCTGTAGGAGAGAAGGATCTTTTGAATCTCTCCGTCCTGCAACGGAGAGAGAGGAGCCGTCCACTGCTGTTTTTTTGGTCCATAAAGGTTTTGTGTAGCGGATGATCCGGGTATTTCATGATGGCCTGGAACATGTTGACAGGTCATCTCTCCACCACCTCCTCCAGTGTGTCCAACCTGGCTCCAACCACAGAACCAGCTCTTTAGACCAGTCTGTCCAACCGCCTTCATCTCTGTGTCTGATGCTGCCTCCCCAGCAGACTGCAGCATAAAACAACACACTACCACCACAGACTGATAAAACATCTGCAGCATCTTACTTCACATGTCCAGAGATCTGAGCTTCAAGAAGAAAAAGAGGAGCTCTGCCCCTTTTTGTAGAGAGCGTCTGTGTTTAGGGACCAGTCCAACTTATTATCCAGGTAAACACCTAGATACTTAGAACTTGGCTCCACCTCCATGTCCACCCCACAGGTATTCACTGGCTGAAGAGAGGGCTTGAACCTGCAGAAATCTCTGATCATTTCCTTAGTCTTTGAGGTGTTCAGTAGGAGATAGTTCTTCTGACTCCAGTCCCTGAAGGCTTTTATCAGATCCTTATATTCAGATTACTGTCCATTCCTGATACACGCCACAATAGCAGTGTCATCTGAGTACTTCTGGATGTGGCAGGACTCAGAGTTGTATTTGAAGTCCACTGTGTACAGTGTGAACAGGAATGGAGCCAGAACAGTGCCATGTGGAGCCCCTGTGTTGCTCATTAATGTCCCAGAAACACAGTTCCCCAACCTGACATACTGTGGTCTTCCTGTCAGGTAATCTGTGATCCAGGAGATAAAGGAAAGATCCACTCCCATCTCTGTGAGCTTGTTTTTGAGTATTTTGGGTTGGATGGTGTTGAATGCGCTTGAAAAATCAAAGAACATGATTCTCACATAAGCACCAGTTTCCTCCAGATGAGCAAGGGCACGGTGAAGTATCTGGTGACTGGTGACAGTTACTTTTTACAGTTCATATTAGAGTTACAAAACAACAACAGTAAGTTGGAAGGACAGTGTGCTTTCCAGTTACTACATACACTCATATATAATTTAGCAGCTCGGGGGTTCAGCAGCCACGGCAGGCATCATGGCAGACGTGAATAGACCAAAGAGGATGTTGACGTAGAAAAGGAGAGAGTGACCGAGCAAGAGGCTGCTGGACAAGAGTAAATCTCAGTTTACTTTTAGTTATTGCAGAGAGCTTCGTCATGTGTTGTCGCACTTCCTTGATGATGGCTGTGTTAGCAAAGTTGTTGACTCTCAATTTTTTGATTATAAAAACTCTTATAACAAATTCACGCATGCAGCTTTCATTATGCCCGACAGCGGTGTGTAAGTGCATTGCACTCTCAAACTGTGGGAGCACCAACTTGCTAAAAATACAAATTCTTGTATAATTCTGCTTTGAAGTTTAGTATTAGGCACAACATTACACAACATCATCTTCCTAAAGACTCTTATTTGTGGAATGTGTCTCTCAAAAATGCTTTTTGAGAGTTGTAGTTTTTCTCACAGTGTTTTTGTTTCATGTCCACCCAAGTTTTGAAAGTTCTTCAATTTTGCTTTACCTACTGTAACCATCTACAGAAAAATAAAGGAGACTATCACGCTTCCGATTAAGCAACTAAATGTAATCTTTAACAAATTCAGGGGATGTATCTTTTAATAACTTGCTTTCAGCTTCAAACCTATGATGCTTTACTATCAGAGCATCCTCCTTATGTCCACACTCATGTACAAGATAATAATACCTATATTTATATAGCACCTTTAAAAACAGCGTTCACAAAGTGCTTTGACTGAAGAAGCATGGATAAAACTCCTGCAAGAAGAAGAAACCAATAATGAAGAAGAAATAAAAACAAAAATAAAAAATAAAATATATACACACACAGCAAGAAGAGACCCACCGAGGACCTAAAGCTGCAGGCCGGCTCATAAAGTGTCAATATCTCTGAAATGTAATTTGGAGCCAGCCCCTGACATGCTTTAAAAGTGATCAGTAAAATATTAAAATCAATTCTAAAACGAACAGGGAGCCAGTGAAGCTAAAATCGGAGTGATGTGATGTTGTCTGTTAAAACCAGTAAGAAGCCTAGGTGCTGCATTTGAACCAGTTGGAGGCGAGTGAGTGATTTGTGGTTTATTCCGGAAAGAAGTGACTTGCAATAATCTAATCTGGAGAATATGTATATATTACTTTTTCCAAATCGGAGCGGGAAATTTTTGATTCTGGATATGGTTTTGAATTGAAGGAAACAGGACTGAACTACTTTATTGATATGCTTTTCGAAGTTGAGGTTTGAGTCAAAAATGACTCCTAGATTACGGGCGGCGAGTGTTACACAACAAGATAAGGCAAGTATACCGCAAAATTCCCTCAAAGTGAACCATAACTAACCAAATTTTTTGTCATTCTTGCTCCTTTTTACATGACATCACATACAGGGATGCAGGTGACACCAATCTGTAGCAACGTGCCTGTTACAAGTCAAAGTAAAGAACAGTTTACATCCCAGCTGTGTCAGGTCACGTGAACACTTCATGTAGCTCATTTTGTCAGGAAATTTGAAAGCATACCGAGAGCTGATCCACATGAGCCAAATTTCAATTTATTACTTCCTGTGTGCAGAGATATCCTGCCAGTGATGCTGCAAATTCCACAGAATAATTACTGTAAATAAAATGAATCTGCAGAATGTGTTAGTGTGGTTGGTACACTGATGTATGCCGCAGAGCCAATTCGTTATATGGACTTGTATATGGCCTGGAATTAAAAACAATTAAAACTTATGCTTGAGCATGTGTTTCTGTAATGGCTTTATTATTCTGAATCAGTCACTGGGCTACAAATTGCCTCATAATCAATGAGGTCTTGGACACGAGCTGTTTCCACTCTCAGTTCCTGGACAAATTGGTATGTGTTTCACGATACCGATTTTCTCAAGAAAATGAGAAAGATTCTGTTTCTCAGACAAAAATCTACAAAATATGTTTTCTCTTATCTTTTATTCGTCAAATAAAATATGCCTTTTCATTTTTCTGAGGGAGGGTCAAATCTATTACAGAGCAGATTTTTTTCCTTTTTTTTTTAAGAGAAAGTAATATATCTTGTCTTGAATAACCAAATAAACAAACAAATTAAGGCTTGACCTGTGTTCCTACATTAGATTTTTTAAAGAAATATCAGCATTTCACACAGAAGCTGAGATCTCTGGAATTTGATCTTGCTTGCCTTGTATTCATTATCATCGGATGCCATCATTTTATTTGAAAAAAAAAATAAAAAATCACCCAGCCTTAATTAGAAGCAGTGCTCAAAGTGGGCCCATACATCGCCCATCACCAGTATGCAGTACTGGCACTTCTACATTTTCAGTTACATGATCTGTCTGCTTACCCGGCAGTTAAACAAACAGTTGTCCGCTGTCTCTCCACTTTGAGGATAAACAGCTGGAGCAGACGTCAATCTCACAGAGTCAAGAAAAATACAGTGCAAGTAGAAGATCATTTTTTCAGGCAAAGGATGCCAAATGCCACAAAGTTACTTTCTTTTGTTTAAAGTGAGTTTTATTTCTGTCTACACTGCAAAAAAGGGGTGTCTAAAAACAAGATAAAAACACTAAATCTGAGGGAAATGATTTTGCTGCATGGACAGATAATTTCACTTGACAAGATTTCTTAAAATATATCTTTTAAATATATCTTAAAATAAGATCAATTATCTAACACTTCTAAATCTAAAGTTTTTTTTTTATCTTGCTAAGAAACAAATAATTTGCAGTGCACTCTGCTCGGGGCAGTTCATCGCTGCTTGCTGCTTTAATTTATCTTGTTTTAAGAGTTAATTTCTTATTTTAAGTGTTCAACATGCTTATTTCTAGATTTAATAATCTTAATTTAAGAAATCTTGTCAAGTGAAATCATCTGTCCATACAGCAAGATCATTTCCCTCAGATTTAATGTTTTTGTCTTGTTTTTAGACACCTTTTTATTTTGCAATATACTGTTTTCAGCTCATGGTGCCTTCAGCTGCATTTTGTAAATTGTAAATACAGGAGACTTCTACTCTAAAGCAATGCAGAATGCCCCAAAGTCTTATAGCATTATATTCCATTATATTTATAAACCTGTAATTGTGGCATGCACTAGAAGCTAGTATTTTGGGTTTTTTTCTTAGTCTAATGGCTAAGTTATAGCATAAATCAATACAGAAAAGGAAAAAGTACTATCCAAGGCCATGGATGGACTGATTGATAAACTTTTCCCTTGTTTTTTCCTGACAGGGCATTGTAAAGAGAGATGAGATTGTGTTCAGAGCTGCAAGGCAACGGGGCATCCCCATACTCATGGTGACATCTGGGGGATACCAGAAGAAAACAGCCCGCATCATCGCTGACTCCATCCTCAACTTGCATCGGCAGGGTTTGATTGGTGCAGAGGCCTTGGAGGGGGAGGGATCATCATCAATGGTGACCAGCATGATGTGCAGCTCTGGATCTGTTGGATCAAGATTCACTGCTGTCTGAGGTGCATTAATCCTGCATTAATCATCTCCAGCTGTGACATTTTAAGGCACTGAAGTAACTTTATATTGTGCAGTTACTGTGTGACAGCAGAGGTGATATGTAAGGTTGCTGCTGTCACACAGAAATTTGTTTTTGTCGCGTTTCAGTAACACTTTCTATGAAGAACCGTCCTATAGTGCATTATGAGGGCTTTCATAATTAATCAAAATGCATTTATAATGATTCATGAATACACTCATAAACACACATTATCAACAGCCATAATACATTATAGATGTGACTTATAATGTTCAAGTGTCTTATGGATGCTCTTGACTACTTATAAACTAGATGTTGACTACATGAAAATGCATTATACTTAACAACAACAATGAAATGGTGTGATAAGGTATGAATTATTGTACATGAATCAGTATGTGCCGCACTTTACTTTACTCAACTATTGATACAACATGGACTGCTATAGCATATGAGTCCTTCCTATATTTGATTGTTGAGATGTGTATAGGTAAGTATAAGTAGTCATAATGTATTATAAGTATTATAATCACTCAACCGGTCAGCCCTACACATGGGTGTGTATGTGACTGACTGAATGATCACACTTAGTTCAGGGGGTGGGGCTGCTTGTCCGCTGTCCTCTTCTGCCTTCGTAATGCACAACTTTTTTCGAACACATTGTCATTGAGGGTCTTTCCACTAAAGCCCAATACCCTGAATGAGGCGGGTCCCACTCGCCGAAACGCCCCTAATTTGAATATGAGCTGTCCGGAGCCGGCTTTTGTGCTGACTTTTTTTGGCCTTGTGGAAGAGCAGGGTCGTTTTTCTCCCATGAAAAAAGCCTAGTTGCTGATTGGATGGAACGCTAAGCTGGATGTGCCATTAGTAAAAGCTGGCGAAACAGTGTTACCAATTAAGCGACTTTGTTGCTATATTTAGCGACTTTTCAGACCCCCTTAGCGACTATTTTTCAAATAAGTGACTGGAGAAAAATCCAGCGACTTTATCTGCGGGGGCCGTTGGCTCCTTAAGAAGAGTAAGAACGAATCAAAATGGCCCAGTCCTCCTGCAGCAGTCTCTCCCAGCTGCAGTCACAGAGCCAGAGGGGATGTAAACCCCTTAACGTCTAGTCTGCAAATTGCTAATAGGCTAACAGTTAGCTCTGTAGCAGTACAGTGTGTTGTATGTGCTGCTGCTGCAGGAGGTGTTCACTTAGTGATCCCTGTTTGTTTACAACAAGCACCAGACACTCTGTACACAGTTAGCGATGCCGGTTAATTCACGATCACTATGTTTATAATCAGCGGAGACTCTGTGCATAATTAGCCATGCTGCTTTGTTTATGATCAGCTGCTGACGTTGTGCACAGTTAGCAACGGCGACCACAGTTGCATCTCCAGTGTTTAATTACGCGACGATCGAAAACCATACATCACTTCTGGAGTCTAGTAAATCCCTCTGGGGGCCTTTTTGTAATGGAGACACGCAGAGTGAGCGGACATTTGTGAGGGCGTGGCCTGAGACTTTCCTAGTGGCCACTTTTCCCCCTAAAGGAAACACAGCTATTGGCGTGAAGTTATTTACTTCACTCATTTAATTTTAAGGGTAATTATTAGGGTTCAAGCACCGAGTGGTGCAAAATCATTATTGTTAGTCTAAGGTTTATTATATCATTAAGCATATTAAGCATTAAGCATACAACTGGTTTGTATGACAGGCACAAAATACTAACTGCCCAAAACATTCACATCATAGACACTACTATTAGCTATTCCTGTAACACATTGCCCGAAAATGGCAAAATCTCATTAATCGAATGAGGTCAGCCATTTTTGTTTTATAAGTGGTCAATAGCATGAACCATGAACCCGTAAATCATTATAGGTCACATCTATAATGTTTATGAAAGTTGATATAGTGCATCAGTAAGCATGATGTGTATTTATGTATAGACATGAATCATTATAAATCCATTATAATGCACTATGAATTTCATAATGCATGATAGATGTAGATGTATACAAAGTGTAACAGAAATTCGTGACGGGGCTTGTTTGCACGAGAACAAAAATTAGCTTTAGCCAATTTTACATTATTAATGTATAAACTGGCAGTTAATTAAAAGGAATAGTCCTTCAAACAGAATAACTGTGTTGAAACAATAGCACCTTCCTGACTACAGCCAATTTCATTAGATCTCATATGCCACAAAAAGAGTTGTTTAAATTTTCATCATTTGGAGAATGATGGGCTTTATGTGAAACGTGTGTTCAGGCAGCATTTTAGAAAGTCATTCTTTCATCTCAGGAAATGTAATAATGTAATTTGTGAAAGATAATTCTAGTCCATCAAATTGTAAAAAGATTTATGTTCTTACAGATACATGGGAAGTATATTAATTATCCTCAATCTCATTTAATGAAACACAAGATAATTGCACATAAAAACTATTACTATCAAAGATAGTCTAATGGTGATGTTAAACATTCTTACAGAAGATAATGTCTTCTTCATTCCTCATTAGCATTTTGATTGATCACTTCTAGTATAAATAGGCGTTTTTCTCTAGATAATATTGTAATCATTATAGAGCTAACGGAGTTTCATTAATCAAGTTCGGGCACTGATGACTTTTTGTAGTTAATGTTTTAAAACCACCCAATCTCTGCAGTTATTTTTTTACAGGGAGCCCCATATGATTTTAAAGTGAATATTAAATTGTTTTGTCTCTTACGCATGAACAAATTAGAAAATCTAAATGTTTCACTGTTATCACTTTAAAGATTCCCAATATCCCCTAAAAACTCTAAAAATCAGTGTCGTTGCTACAGTGTGTCCCTGTCATCTTCAGATCAAAGTCCACAAACTGAAGAGTGTTGAATAATTAATGAGCAGGCCTGTACAGTGGACATATTCATTTTGTAGTCAGACACACAGAACTCTCCTAATGATGTTTACATATACAGTAGTTTTTGGAAAGCAGACAAAATAGATGTTTAAACATATTGCATCAATATGATTAATGCAACAGATGGGACAATATCACAGTTTCCAAAGGACACTTAAGACTACCCAACAAACATTGAGAGAATGCTAACATATTTCTGTTAAGAGGGTTGTTTGTGTGTGTTGAATAGCTATCAAAAACATTTTAAAAGTTTAAAGTTAACTTAAATATTGGTAACTTTGTTGGCACCTCCAAATTAAAGTGAGAGATTACCGTTTATTACCTCTGACAAGATGATTTTTTTTTGTTCAGTGTGTTTGTCTGTTTGTCTGTCAGCAGAATTACAGATCAACTACTGGCCTGATTTGTATGAAATGTGGTGGAAGGGTGTAGCATGGGCCATAAAATCATGGAGAGGTTCCAAGTTATGGGGCGGAACCCAAATTTTTGTTCACCCTTTGTTAACACTGGGAGATAAGACATGGCCTTGGCAGAGTTCTGCTCTATTGAGTGCCCTTCTAGTTAACATACCAGTATTCTGGTCAAGGGTCTCATTTCTGTGGTTTTGGCATCTTTGTAACAATATTAACCAAGGTTCAAAAGATTCCTAGCTATCTAGCTAACTTTGTATATCAATGAAACATAGAAACAGGACGATTGGTGCAGCTGCACAAACTGTTGTAACTTCAGTACAAGATTAACTCTTAAATCGGCATTTTTTAAAAATCTTTTATTTCATTTTTTTTGTGATCAACTGCTTTATTGACAGTATAGATTCTCACAACAAGGTCAGACAGTACATACATCTTATACACGTTTTTTGCCAGCCAACCAACCCTTACATTGTTTCTCATTCAGCCCCAAATGTGAATCATCATTGAGTAAAAGTAGAGTCTGCTCCAGAGGTACAGGCTTATCAATTACATTAGATAAAATCACTGTTACCTTCCTCCAAAAATCATAAACCTCTGTGCAGTCCCATACCATATGCTTAAATGTTCCTGGTGTGTTCAGGGAGCACAGGTCACAGTCTGGGCTGGGTGACAACTTAAGAGATATTTTAACAGGGCAACACAAAGCAATCAACCTATTAATACAACAGTAAATTATATTTTTCAGTTATCGATGAGTAATGGTGTCCTGACCAGAGAGGAAGTCATACTCCTTAGTGTGTTTTTATCTGAGCTTCTGTATTCTTTGTTGACAACAAACAACAAATTGTAATGCTTGTTAATTTGGCTGCAAGCATTTCAGTGCATGTGAATCTCTCTGTGTCCAACTCTGCAATGCAGCAGTTACACTGCTGATAACGCCTTCCAGACCCATGGCTTTGTCGCAGAAGCACAACAACCATCTGCAGGTTCCCCCTCAGGTTACGCTGTTAGCGCCCCACACTTGCTGAATTTAGGTGCTAGCCATGTTGGGACCTGTTAACAGCCAATCTATATGCTCTTAATTTCATGTATATCCACTTTAAGGCTTCTGTGGTAACACTTTATGGTTAGGGTACATCAATTATAATGAATTAATTCATGAAGAGCTACTTGGTGGTGTAGTGGTTAGCACACAGCAAGATGGCTGCCAGGTCGCCTCCCGCCTGCGGCTCTTCTGTGTGGAGTTTGCATGTTCTTCCCGTGTCAGCGTGGGTTCTCTCCAGGTACTTCGGGTTCCTCCCACAGTCCAAAAACATGCACTTAGGTTTAATTGGTGACTCTTTAATAGCTCGCAGGAGTGAATGACAATGTGATTGTCTGTCTCTATGTGTCAGCCCTGTGAGTGCGGATAAGCGATTAACAAGAATGAATGAATGAGTGAATAATTCATGAAGAAATGTAATTGATGATCATAAAGATGACTGATTGGCATCAAACGGTTAATACCCCACCATTAATCATATGATATTTATCAAAGGCAGACCAGGTCAGCACCTAATTTGAAAGGCCACAAGCATGATGAGGTCATGAAAAGTGATGCTTAGCGTTGAGTTAAACATGATAACAACAATTGATATTCAACAGAATACATCTCACTACTGTGACTTGTCAGCTCTTATCCTGTCCCTTTAACTGCAGGCTGACAGGCAAGGATCAGTGGAGGTAGCGGCGATATGCTGGGGAGGACCCTCGGCTCATGGTTGCATTAAGTGTTTGAGGATGCTATTGCAAGAAGCTGGGAAAGCGGTGTTTAGTTCACTTACCATGGTGTTATCTAATTCACTTTCAGTAACATATCATTGAGTTGTCTGAGGAATAAGCTAAGTTGGCATGGGCCGAAGTGAAAGGTTGAGGCACTGTATTGGTAGCATGTGAGGAAAGGAAAGCAAGCAAGAACATGGTCTCTTAGATTGTGCAACGTGAGGAATGTTTTAACTAGAGGTAGATATTAGTCCGCCGATATATCGGTCCAATATTTGCATTTTTTACTTGTATCGGCATCGGCCGATACGTGCATGCGTTTGCCGATCAATTATCCCATTTCACTGAGCCAACAGCAGGCAAGGCTCGGTGCGACATCTGCCATTCTCTGGTGAGCTGCTGCTGATAACGGAAAAAAGAAAAACACATCAAATATGTGGATCATCTGAGGCGCCACCACCTCCAGGCCTAGAACTACATACACATTGTTTGCTGTCCAACTGTTAATATGTTTTGTTTTTTTTTGTTAATAAATGTTTCTTTTTTGTTTAAATTGAGACTTGTGTAACATTTGTTATCATTGTGTCATTTTTACCACGTAAATGGAGGGAGAAAAGACAATATCGGCTTCAAGAATTGGCCCAAAATCGGCAGCACATATCAGGAATCGGTTAAGACTGATGTCAAAATAATTGGTATCGGCCTTAAAAAAACCTGTATCGGTCGACCACTAGTTGTAACCAGAGCAGACAGTGTGGAAGCTAACAGCAAGTAAGACAGTGAGGATTTTGAGCGAACTCTTGGCTTCCGAGTCTTACGAGAAGTGAAGTGATTAGGGGATGACTGGAGGCCAGACCCAAGTTGTCAGTTAGAAGTTAAAAGAAAAATAAATAAAAACTAGTGCCTTGAAGGTAAACTTTAATGGTATGTATATTTTGATAGCTTTTTCAGAATTGTATAAGGTAACAAAACAGGGCATGGTGATGAGACTCGTTCAAGCTGAGACAACAACAAAAAAAGCCAAAGTTATCATGACAGCTCAGGGTGAAATCATTGTCCATTTCTGACTTTTGCGAGAAAACATTATTTTAGAGCACACTCCACTTTGTCTGTGTCCTACTTTGTGATGAAGGCCCAATTAAAGACATCACATCATAATCTTGTCTAATCACGAAAGCTTAAGTGATGCTAATCATCATCCAGACAACAACCTGGGGGAGTACAGTAGCTGCAGGAGGATGAAAGGTTGCACACATGTTAACACCTTGCACAGTACACCGAGACAAGTACTCTTGGCTGAAGAGTCATACTGTGGGATGCATAGAGAAATGTAAACATCACAGATCTGATACATTCCGCAGTTCTGAATAAGTGTCTGTAAAGTAAGAAAGTAAGTAAAATTTATTTATATAGCACTTTTCACAGATAAAATCACAAAGTGCTTTACAGAAAATAAAAAGAAAGAAATAAGATAGGGGAACATAAGACCGTTAAAACACAATGAAACATAAAAATTATAAAATAATATGTACAATACATGGTGGTCATCCAAATCCCTGTCTAAAAATATATCTGGTCTTAAGGTGATTTTTAAAAGAGTCCACAGAAATAGCAGACCGTAGGGGGAGAGGCAGAAAGTCCCAAAGTGACCAAGCTGCAGATATGGGTGAAGAAGCTCAATAATATACTGAAAGCTCAGGGAGTTGACTTGAACAAGAGAAATGAGAAGAAGTGTTAATGTGGCTATGAATGTTGTTAATACTTAACCACACCCTCTGTGTCTGACACTGCATTAGATGTGTTTTGCAGCAGACTCGACCAGCTGGCAGGTGCTGCTGTAATGATTTTCTAATGCACTTTCACATGACTTATTTTCTACTGATCTGCCCTCACACTGCTGTTGAAAAAAAGTTACAGATGTGGAGTACAGACTCATCATCTTTCAAATGATTAAAGATCTATCTTTGTGCAGCATGAAAAGCAGTGTTTGGCTGCATATCCAGGAAGCTGTTTGGGCATATTCACAATAAAACAGAGAGGAAAGCCATATTAACAGTGTCAGTGCTAGTTATCTAAAGCCTTTGTTCTGGTGTGTTGCTTTTAAATGCAGCTGAAAGTGTCTACCTTTAATTAGGACTGAAAATAATATATCACTTATTGTATAAAGGCCCATATGGGCTGAAATATGTGCCACCAGAAACTGAACTTGAATTATTTGTATTTGAATTTGAATTGCTTAACTTGAATAATTGCATTAAAAACATTTGAATCACATCATTTGAATTTGTATTGGTCAGTTTGAATCGTCGCATTGAAAATCTGAATCTGAATTGTAATTTGAAATTTAATTCATTAGTTTGGAACTGAACATTCAGTTCTCAGAATTCAAATTCAGTTCGCAAAATTAAATTTAAATTTTCTGCGACGAACATCCGGGTAGTTGAGGCAGAGCAATCGAGCGCAGAAAATGGATTTGCTGCTTGGCCGAAAAGGCGCTATGGCAACCGGGTGGCAACAAATGTTACAAAAGAAAACGGAGGTGCTGGTTGGCCGAAGAGGTGCTCTGTGTATCTGTGATCGATTGCTCTGCCTCAACTACCCGGATGTTCGTAGCAGAAAATTTAAATTAAATTTTGCAAATTGAATTTGAATTGTGAGAACTGAATGTTCAGTTCCAAACTAATAAACTAAATATCGAAT
Source organism: Centropristis striata (assembly GCF_030273125.1). Classification (NCBI taxonomy): domain Eukaryota; kingdom Metazoa; phylum Chordata; class Actinopteri; order Perciformes; family Serranidae; genus Centropristis; species Centropristis striata. The sequence continues at coordinate 30,381,000 of NC_081519.1, forward strand.
TACAATTCAGATTCAGATTTTCAGTGCAATGATTCATATTGAACTATACAAATTCAAATTATGTGATTCAAATTCAGTTTTTTAATGCAATTATTCAAGTTGAGCAATTCAAATTAAAATATAAATAATTAAAATTCCGTTTCTGGTGGCACATATTTCAGCCCATAGGCCTGTCCTTAATGCCTGATGTGAGGTCATCAGCCCCTTTCTAAGTCAGTCTTTTAAATTGATTTAATGTTGTGTGCCAAAAATTACTCTTCAACGCTGTACTGTATTTTTTAGGTTATGTTTGTTTGTGCTGACATTGAAAACTATTCTATGCATTCATACAAATATTGAATAAATCAATAACAACCAAAAGGTGTGTTTTGCTTTCTTATTTATTTTACTTTTTTGGATTGCTTGTACTGCATGCTTAAAGTATACAGCCCTACAAAGTCTAACTGCAGTAATTACATTTTTGGTCAAAATTGAGTTATAACTAAAAATGAACTCCTTGATGTCTGTTTTGTCTTGTGACAAAGTTTTAGATTTCAGTTTTGCTTTATTTCAGAGAAATAATGATAGCAAAATCCAACTCAAAACCAAGCAGTAATTTGATATATATACTAATTTAAACATAAAAATAATAGAAATTATAAGTTTATTTGAAAGGGAAATTATTATCTAGATGGTGATGAAGTAAAAAAGTGAGATCAAATGATATTGATGATATGGACTAAAATATAACATTTCTTCATAATAAGTCTAAAATACACAAATCTTTGAATAGAGTTGTTAAACACACTTATAACAAAACCATTTTTAAAATGTTTTTTCATTGAAAACAAAATGTAAATGCTAAAATAAATCAACAACATTGTAGCTACTGCACTCTTTTTTGCATTACTATTAGAACCTTTCACAGAAAAGTGAAGTAACTACATTTTTGGGGTCAAAGGTCAAATGAATCGTCATGATTTTTTAACATAAATATTACATCATCATTACATAGAAATAAGTGTCATATCACTAAGCTACCTATAACCCATTTGGCCAGCCAGTTAAAACACATTAAAAAAAACTTTAAAGCAGTTTTTCTCAGTTTTACCTTTTGTGTAGTTACTGCAGTTAGACTTTATATGGTAGTAAAGCATGTTTAGAAAACCCTTGTTGATCATGCTGTTGCTATGTAGTTTAACCTTTCTCTGAAATTTCCATTGAGTACTGATTGCCTGATTTCCCTGATGCATCCAGTTTCAGGTCATTTTCTTGATCAGCCTATAATTCATTGGATCAGTCCAAATCAATTTTAACTTACAATATAGTTAATCAAATCAATGAGTTTGTAAAAACAGCTGTTTCATGTCTTGTGGAACGAGGGGATGTTTCCCCAAATCTGAGAAAATAACATGATTGACTACACCAGAGTTAAACAATTTTAAAAAAGAAAGCCTGTCATACAAACTGAGGAAGGAAGAGGGTGTGGAAAGAAAACAAAAACCCACAAAAATGTAATAAATTCAGATGAGGTTTTGTGAGAAGTTGATTAGGGAGAGACACCACAGTGACTGTAGAATGTGTAACAGAGGTCAAAGTGGTGTTCATAGAATGAATGACAATCTCACTGGACTTCATTTCTGTCCATTTTATGTCAATTAGAAACATGGAGGTTTCTGGTGTGAAGAGGGGAGACATTTAAAATAATACTTTTCAACTTCATTTTTTAACCCAATCCTTTTGGTGAGCGCAAGCACATCTCAGGAACTGCATCAAACGTTAAAACGACCACTCCTGCAAGATTTGTGTCAATCCCAATGTAGTCCTCATGATGGGATCTGCTCCAAGATGTACTGGCTTCTTGGCCCATGTTACACCCATTCACCAAGCTCATGGAAATTCTTCTTGTACAGACATTCATGGTTCTCAAACAATGTACACTGCAAAAAAGGTGTCTAAAAATAGGGTAAAATCACTAATTCTGAGGGAAATGATCTTGCTGCATGGACAGATAATTTCACTTGACAAGATTTCTTAAACTAAGATTATTGTATTTTATTTCACTTTTTGCACTTTTATGTGAAGCACTTTGGTGCGGCTCAGCCGTCTGTAAATGTGCTATATAAATAAATTTGACTTTGACTTTGATTGTTAAATCTAGAAATAAGCATGTTGAACACTTAATTTAACTTTCCCTCTTACAGCATTATTAGGTTTAATTTTGAATTTGTCCAATACTTTGGTTTACTTGTTAAAGTTGTATTGTCTGTTATGCCCTACAAAGTCTAACTGCAGTAACTAAACAAAGGGTGAAATAACGCCAGACTATATCACAAATGAGATTAGTCTGGAAACCAGCCTCATTTCTCCTTAGAGGAGGCGTGGTTTACGATCCTCCAGAGCCGTTTATTGGACGCTACGAATGTCTATCAAAAGCGTCTGTAGGTAGCTCTTAGCCAATAGTATCAGTTATACCAGATGACGTATGTAGAGCGATAGAAATTGATTTACATAGCCAGACTAGCCCATCTCTACTTTGAGACTAAAATGCTCAATTCTGCTTCTGCAACGTTTTTCTGCAGCATGTTCTGGCTCTGGCTGCTCACAGTCTACCGGCAGTGTTGGTGTGTGTGTGTGTGTGTGTGTGTGTGTGTGTGTGTGTGTGTGTGTGTGTGTGTGTGTCTGTGAGAGAGTGTTGCTTGCTGCTTTGCTTCTCCAGTTCTCGCTTTCTGCAAGATTATTTATTTTTATGCCTTATTCCCCCTCATGTCATTCAGCCACACACATCCACTGATTTTATGGTCAATAGACGAGCTGCTGGGGGTCTCTGGGCGGCTCCGCTGTCCCCCAGCTCGTAGCGAGATCACCAGCGTTACAGCAGTGAGCGGTAGCGGGGCTAGTTGGTAGATTAGGCTTTTGCCAAATCCTCGGAAGCAAGGCAAAAACATCCTTTTTCTTGGTGAAACAGGAGTGTAAAGTCAAACATTGTTTTTCTTTTAAAATCAACTGTCGCTCTAAACTATTTAAAACGGCGTCTACGGCTAGATCCAAAGAGAGTTTCGCGTCTGCTGCAGCCATGTTGGATCCATAAGAAAACTACAAAACTACAAGCTTCTGTCTGTCGAGTAGTAGCGTCATCGTCTTGCCGTCCCTCCCCGCTCTGTGATTGGATCCCTAAAACAGGGCTAAGAAACGGCCATAGTTGCCAGACTGGCTGCAGGTTCGAAATTAAATCGAGCACGCAAGGCAGTATGGGTATACCCAGGCTAGTCTGCTTTGGTTTTGAATTGGATTTTGTAGTTACTGCAAACAAATAAACTCTGAAATAAAACAAAATTTAAATCTAAAACTTGTCACAAGATAAAACAGACATCAAGAAGTTCATTTTTAATTATCACTAAATTTCGCCCAAAAATGTACTTACTGCAGTTAGACTTTGTAGGGCAGTATAGAAGTTGTTTTTATGCCGATATAAAAAAGTGGATGACATAGTAAATACATAATATATGCACAGCATCACCAGGAGACATCATGCCATGTATGATGTACAGTATTTGTCAAAAGGATAAACCACAATAAAACCAGCATTGTTGTTCTTTATATAATACAAAAGCGTGGACACCGTTAACAAGAGAGTCAATCACCCTCAGTCTGGAAGCCCACAGTCCTTAAAGCAGGGCTGCAGTAATCAAGGAACACCTGTGTGGGTGGACAATGTGAAGCGTGAACGCATGTCTTTTTTTCATGTTAATGTTGTTTTTAATTACCAACTGACAAGCAAACTTTACTCGAACAAATGAACAAAGCAGTGCAGTGGCAGAGTTCATCTACTGATTTTTCCAAAAAGCAGTGAGAACAGGCAGCTGGGCGGACCATATATGGTCGCTTCTACTTTCAATGCATGAATGATGAACAGCTTTCATTTTCCTCAGTGAATGATTATGCATGCATACTGTTGTTTTACCTGTTGTTTCCAAGTGACTAAACACAAAAATGAATGGTCTTGAACAGAAGACACTGAGGTGTGTTATACTTTAGTATGACACAAAGCCAATTATACTAATGAGCAATAGTCAGTGTATTAATTAGTGCTTACACGTCTTCGCATTACACATGGGTGGTATAAATATGAACTCTGGAGGTTATGGTTCCAATATGTAATCAGAGGTGGATGTGTGAAGTTATCTTCCCTGCAAAAAAGTTATGTCTAAAAACAAGATAAAAACACTAAATCTGAGGGAAATGATCTTGCTGCACGGACAGATAATTTCACTTGACAAGATTTTTTTAATTAACATGATTAAATCTAGAAATGAGCATATTGAACACTTAAAATAAGACATTAACTCTTAAAACAAGATAAATTAAAGCTGCAAGCAGCGATGAACTGGCCCGAGTAGAGTGACCTGACAATTATTTGTTTCTTATCAAGATAAAAAGAACCTTTAGATTTAAAAGTGTTACATAATTTATCTTGTTTTAACCCTTTATCGGGCGAAGAACCATATTTGGTAACTAATATATCAAAATGGGTTCCCCATGTCTTTGTGTTTGGTCGTAGAACTACATGGATTTCTTCCACCTAATCAGCAAAGATCAGGCTACGTCACAGATGGTGACACCAATCAGTATGATAATAATATAATAATATCAAAAATTAAAAAATACAAATACAAACCCGAGAAATATTTCGAGAAAAAAGCTGCAAATTCACTAGATTAAAGTGGCAAATCTACAAGAAAAAAGTTGCAGATTTAAGAGATTTAAAGTGGCAAATCTGCATGTGAAAAGTCACAGATTTACGAGAAAAAAGTGGGGGAAAAAGCAACTTCACCACTTTAAATCTCATGAATCTGTGTATTTCTCTCTCGTAGATTTGCCACTTTAATCTTGTAAAAAAAATTCTCAGAATATTACCCCTTTCCCCCGGGTATGTAATATCCTCCAATATTCTCTAGGGTTGACATTTGGAATTTGCAAGTATTTCAATGAGCGCCTATTAAGGGTTAAGAGTTAAATTCTTATTTTAAGTGTTCAACATGCTTATTTCTAGATTTAACAATCTTACTGCAAGAAATCTTGTCAAGTGAAATGATCTGTCTATGCAGCAAGATCATTTCCCTCAGATTTAGTGTTTTTATCTTGTTTTTAGACACACCATTTTTGCAGTGTTGGATTGAGTTATTGTATTCCCATGTTTCTACCCACAGAGAGACACACAGAACCCATCATAACAACATAATTTCAACCAGATCATGTACTGTGTGGTGGGACAAAGAAACCTTGCAGTAAGCTTCATTAAACATGGTTCCCTGGCTGTCTGCCTGGCTCCTGGACGCTGTCTTACCTCAAATGAACTCCTCTGAAATTGAGCTGGTTGGAGGCCGAGACTGTCAAGTGCTTGTCTGGCTGCTTCAAATGGGATGTTGATGAGCCAACCCAAGTGGGGTAGAAACAACCCACAATAAACAGCCCTGAATGAGGCAGGTGTGAAAACAGTACAGCAAGTTTATAAAAGCTCCATTTAATGTTTTAATGAGATTTATGGTTTTTGACTTGATTAAAGGGGTATGTCACTTATTTTACACAACTTCTAGAATGTCTTCTGGTGGGAGGAAATAAAAACCAACTTTTTTTCAACTTCTCTTTATTGGGTTTTTTTCCTTTTGTTCACATACAAAAATATAGAAGATACATGTAAATGTATGCTTCAAATCAACACAAAAGAACAATGATAGTAGAAAAAAAAGCAATAAATAAAAAAACAAAACAACAAACAAACAAAAACCCAAGTGGAGTCAAATCAAATACAAAAACAATAATAATAATGTTTACAAATAAAAGAAGGATATTTAAATAGTAATAATACAACTTGGAGGGTGTCAAGTGTTCTAAAATTTACAGTTAATTTTTCATGGGATTATATTTGGTATAATAGTCCATAAATGGCTGCCATATTGTGTAAAAGGTATTTATCTTACCTCTTAGGGTGAATTTTATTTTTTCTAACTGCAAATGTTTCATTATATCATTCATTAAAGCTTGATAGACTGGAGGATGTTTTTGTTTCCAGTTCAGCAAAATTATTCTTCTCACTAACAGCGTCACAAAACAAATCACATTCTTCTGGTTGTTTGATAAAGAGAGCTCCATGGCAGCTGACCCAACCCCAAACAACCTGCATTCTTTCCAGTGGCCAGCAGGGCTGGACTCCACTGGCTGCAAGTCAGACTGTATAGAAATCTATGAAAAAATGATTCATTCGCACTTAATGTATTACCTCAATTAATATTTTCCTAATGAGTTTATGGTCCCAGTGGCAAGTTTCAAGTCTTCTTCAATACGGCCTGATGTTACATTTTATATAAATTATGTTCCCATTTAGAGTAAAATAGACAATAAAAGCAAACTGGCCATCATTTATCAGAAAGCGTACGACAGAAAGTGAGCGTAAAGTGGGCGTACGATCATTTCTACGCAAGGCTCTGCATTTATCAGTTTGGACGTGAGCAGAGGGTACGATCAGATATCAGTCTGCTCTCAGCTCGTGTACGCAACTTTGAGTCAGCATGAAGTCCACACGTCTGAGTCTGAGAATTGATCTTAGACTATTGTATCGATGCCTGGAGCTGATAAAACTCTATGGTGTTTAGTTTTTTAATGTTGACAAACCAAAGCATGTTAAGGTTATATCATTAGTATCATTAAAACATCAATAAAAATAAATACACCCTGCGTCCGTGAAATTCTTCAAATTTCAACCTCACCAGGAGTTTAATGCTCCGCTGCTACTCTGCTGATAGCACCACTGATTTCCTTCCTTTTGACTTTTTCTGCTGCCAAACAAAACCAGTTTCTTGTGTTGCAGCTGTTGGATGTCAGCGTTTCACTTTCTGACTCTGAGAAATTCCTTCTTCTTTTGTATTAAAACTTACTTTAAAACACTGTTTAACTCCTTCAACCAAAAAGCTGTAAAAAATTTAAGTCTGTGCTCCAAATGTAAAATATTCACTGAACTTGAGTATACTTTTATTTGAAAAACCTCCGTCTTTCGCTCCTGTTGTTATTTGTGACGATGGACTCTGCTAATAAAGCTGACTTAAAAAAAAGAAAATCCTCTTTTAGGCCATATTGCGTCCTTTGGTGTTGTAAACTCTCGGGGCGAGGCATCTGAATCGAGCATTTAAATTACAGCGTGGTATTTAAATTACACTTGTTTGTTTGCGCTGTGATTGGAGAGATACAAACATTTGAGAAATCACAAGTGAACCCTGTTGTAAGACAAAATATACGCTCAGATCTGTGCTGGATTCTACATTTGTTTGATAAATAAGATAAATTATGTTCTCCGTCAGACCAACCCCTCCTTCCTTCACAGCTCTACTTTGTCTGGCTCCAAAGCAAAACAACAAACAAACAAACAAAAATAATAAGATGGCAATGGCCAAAATGCCAAACTCAAGGCTTCAAAACACCAGTCCACAAACCAATAGGTGACATCACAGTGGCTACATCCACTTTTATGAATTTTAGTACAGACCATGATGAAAGGGATGAATTAGTTTTTGCTCGTTTTGACCTGATGGTTTGATTTTCAATTTAATATTTAAGTTTATGACCAAATATCTGCAACTAATTACTAATCCCTGTTACAGACAGATAATGTTTGGACCCCAAAAGCAGATCCAAAAACACCAATAAGTATATACACACACAAATGTTTATTATAACCACAGTAACAAAAAGTTACAAGGCAGCTGGTGAAGGCAGGAGGTCTCAGGCAAAAAACTCAAGCACATGGGAGAGCTGGAACATGGAGCAAACAAACAGGACTGGTGAGACAGTGAGACACACAGGCAACGAGAAAATAACCCGAGAAAAAACACAGATAATACTTATCCATAAGAACAGTGGGAATACTCACTAGAAAAGTCACTGAGTTAACTGAAGGGAACTCACACAGCACTGCTGAACGACACAGAAGTGTATGGCAGAGGAGTTGGGTGAGGACTTTATAGTGTTTTTTTTTTACATCTACCTTTCATGGCTCTCCCAATATTATGGAAGTGAAGCAATAAATCAAGGAATCAGTCAGTTTTATTTGTTACATGAAATTGTCCAAATCACAGCTCCAGTAAAATGCAACCCTCAGCCCTCTGTGCATCATTCATCATGAAGCAGAATGTGGCCGCACTGCAAAAAAGGTGTGCCTAAAAACAAGATAAAAACACCAAAACCGAGGGAAATATTCTAGCTGCATGGACAGATAATTTCACTTGACAAGTGAAATTATCTTAAATTAAGATTATTAAATCTAGAAATAAGCATGTTGAACACTTAAAATAAGAAATTAACGCTTAAAACAAGATAAATTATCTAACACTTCTAAATCTAAAGTTTTTTTTTATCTTGGTAAGAAACAAATAACTTAATTTATCTTGTTTTTTTTTTAAAGATATTTTTTGGGCCTCTGTGGTATGCGCTCTACCAGGTGTGTCACCAGGAAAGCCCCAATTTATCTTACTTTAATATCTTATTTTAAGCGTACAACATGCTTATTTCTAGATTTAATAATCTTAATTAAAGAAATCTTGTCAAGTGAAATTATCTGTCCATGCAGCAAGATCATTTCCCTCAGATTTACTGTTTTTACTTGTTTTTACACACCCCTTTTTTGCAGTGCGCTAGATCAACACACAGAAAAAGCATCATGCAGCTGAATGGCGTCATTTAGCACTTCAGGTTACAGCCGAATCCCAGCGAAACAAAGGACACGACACCTAGCAACATCATCACCATCCAACACCTGTACACTGGCCTGCAGGTTGCCCAGCAGAGAAGATCCATGAATCACAGCTAGTGTTTAATTCCTCCTTGCTTGCTTCAGTCAGCTCACTGGTGTCAAGAAGGAGATTTAAATTTATAAGCAGCTCATAGTCAGATGTCATCTTTGTCCAATGCCAATCAGAAAAATAACTATAATTGAAGCTGCAAGCAGCGATGAACGGGCCCGAGCAGAGTGGAGCCGTCGGGGGAGCCGGCCACGCCTGGTCCAGAGAACACTGAAGGGGCGAGGTAATCAAGGACTGTTCAGTGATGGATCATCATCTTGCATGACAAGTTTGAGGCAGATTGGACAATGTATGGTCAAGTTATACAGTCTCGTGTTTTATGCCAAAACGCCATATTTTGCCTCCATGCCACGCCCCCATAGCGTGACGGTCCGCAAAGCTTTTAATAACTTTTGATGTCAAAGGCCTTTTGATGGTACTGAACAAGTCTGAAGTCAATTAGATTAAATCTGTGGGAGGAGGAGTTTGTTAATGTATGCGGCGTGGAAATGGCTTAAAACATCTAAATGCCATTTTTGATCCAAGATGGCCGACTTCCTGTTTGTTTTTGGGTATGGCTTCTTGAGACTTTTTGGTGCGTCTTCCCATGATACATGTATGTACCAAATTTCGTGTCTCTACGACAAACCTGTTTTAGGGGCTCAATTCTAGGGGGCGCTAGTAGGTCTTTTTGCCACGCCCATTTCACGCCCAACGAATGAAATACGTAGATTTTCAACGGAATTGAATTTTGTCCCAAGTTTGGTGAGTTTTTGAATGTGATAAAGCCTTCAAAAATGCAATTAATTTGCCGTTATAATAATAAACGGACCAATTTCAACAGGGTCCTCCACTGTTAGTGCTTGGGCCCTAATTACAAATACACATAACAGCATAGATTTAGCAGAGCTGAGGGAGAGGCATCAGTCCACACCTTCTAGAGTAGAGTTTTTGTTCACAGTCCATAGATCCATCCTGTAACTTTAGACTTTTGATCTTCATAGGTTACTTGTAGTCTCAGTGTAATCAATATTTGTGAATGCTGAGAAATCTCCCTCCAAGAAATAATATTATATAACCTACTCCACTGCTCTGGGCTTTCAGATAGTTTCATCACATAATACAATCTCAGATCTCCTCTGGCTGCGCTTATGTTCCCTTGATATAAACCTAACTGTCCATGGAAAAATCAATAGACAAAGGTCTTAAGAATCCAAAAGAATTTGCCATCTCAAAGATTCCAGCAACATCTTAAAAAGACCATTACAGATCAACATGTGACACAGTAGCAGCCTGGTTGTTCTGTCACAGTAAACAGGCCAACAACCAGCTCCAAAGACTACAGATCATCCAAAACAAGGCACTTAAACTGGCTCACAGACTACTATCCTACATCAGGAACCATTACATCCACACCTTAACCGGCATTCAGACAATCAGACAGAGACACAAGCTGTATCCCAAAGTCAAGGATCCTTCCTTGGTAGGATCCTTCCTTCAGAGTCGGGTCCTCCAGAGGCCAGAGTCCTTCCTATCACTGGTGTAACGCACAAATGGAACAGCTTTCAGAGTGTGTAGCTGTGCGTCATTGCGTAATTGGACGTCCTGCTTAAATTCAGTGCCGCAATTTAAAAATCAGTTCATGACATGGACGTGTCTTTGGCATCAGCACTCTGACACATATTAGTGGAAATGGAAGAAGATGCTTTAAGGTTGAATCTCCACGATTTAGCAAGTAAAAGCCACAAAGTGGATTAAACCTGAATATTTCACTGATCCTGGCTGAATTTGGCCACTACTTAGTTTCATAAAAGCAGTGGCGCATAATTTACCATAGAAATTTGTTCTGTGATTTTTTATTTTTTTATTTTACAGTACAGTACAATAACAGTTATTTATAAATAACAATAAGCGATGTGACATGACAACATTCAGTGTAAACTGAAAATACTTATTTAAATGCATATTGCGCCGCCGGCGTCTCTGTTTCTACGCTCGTCATTTTTAAATCTCCTGGTAGACCGGTGTGCGCAAGGCATTATGGGTAGTCGGATAGGCATTATGGGTAGTGATTTAATGAACTGACATCACACCACATGCACACAGACACACACACACACACACAGTTATGTAAATAACATACACACAAGAGGGTGTTTCCTTGTCCTTTTCATTTGTTTATTTGTGCCTTGGTCCTCATCTGCTTAAACCTCACGAGTCTTTTGCCTCCTCCCACCTCTCCGGTCCACTCCTGACGTCACAAATTATGGATCGAAAAGGGCACAAACCCTGAGCTATCCCTCCAGGCTCATGACTCTTTAGTCCTCAGTAAACAGGCCAGGCTGGGGAGGTCAGCTAGATGGATCTAGATTAATTTAACCATAAATTTGATTAGATGGTATTCAGTATTGCTCAGGTGTAAAACTAAGTCAGCAATTAGTGGTGAACTTAGCATCATGTGAGCTCTAGATTGAATTTAGCATAATGTGAGCTCTAGATTGAATTTAGCATAATGTGAGCTCTAGATTGAATTTAGCATAATGTGAGCTCTAGATTGAATTTAGCATAATGTGAGCTCTAGATTGTAGTTAGCATAATGTGAGCTCTAGATTGAAGTTAGCATAATGTGAGCTCTAGATTGAATTTAGCATAATGTGAGCGCTAGATTGAAGTTAGCATAATGTGAGCGCTAGATTGAAGTTAGCATAATGTGAGCTCTAGATTGAATTTAGCATAATGTGAGCTCTAGATTGAATTTAGCATAATGTGAGTTTTAGATTTGTGTCTGATTCAAGGCTAGATGGGAAATGTATTCCCGTCTAGCCTTAACTGGCAAACTGTTTCAAAGCGGTGTTGTTTATGCTTATCAATCATCAGGAAATTCACAATACTGTTGTCAGTGTTCTTACTGTTTTCCAAACCACATGTGCTTCCCTTGCCAATGTCAGAAATCTGATCTTTAAAGAAAACACAGAGCTGATGGTATTGAGTCACAGACTGATTTGTGAAGTGTTTGTTCAGCCTCAGGCCTCATATAACAAAATCAAATAGTTTCACTATGTAGTTTTAATGACTGTTTAAAACAGTCAAAGGGCTTTTCTGGAAGAGTCAAAACATCAGTGAGAACACATTTTCTATGAAAGTGCCTCTTTTTATTGTTGGTAAGACTGACTAAATGTTGGTCTTTGGTCAAGCTGAATGTGTCAGAGGGATGTTGGAGGAGATTCAGAGTGACTGCTGCTCACTCCGTCACTTAAAGCAGGGATTAAACTAGCCACTCCAACACAGCCCTCCCGCCTCTCATAAGTGGCAAGTGTGGTGTGTGCTGAATAACTAAACTGTAAGTAGAGCAGTTTCTGTATTATTTTGACAGTTGGTGCCTGTGTTTTAGAAGGGACGACTACAGCATGCAGTCTGACTTACAATTAATGTGAAGAGGAATTTGTGACTCTGACAGTATTGCCAAAGGGTGGGAAGCACTAGCAGCTTATTTGCACTCTCGATTACAGGTCATGTTAAGTTCTTGTTAAGATCTGCATTGCAGTTTTGGGGAAAAAACGGCATATTCTAGATAAAAAATAATTTCACACTCTGTACTGCTCACTCTTCTTACTGTATCTTAGTTACTGTGCTACAAAGCCATAAGGATGGTTAATAATGCAGGATATCGAGAACACACTAACTCACTGTTTATAAAAGCACAAACCTTGAAACGTATTGATCTGTTCAAATTTAAGACTGCACAGATAATCTAAAAAGCAAAAACTAATTGACTTGTTCAATACACAAAGATTGTTGAAAGAGAGAGAGACTAAGTATAATTTGAGAGGAGACTGTTTGTACTGCAATGAAAGCTACAAACATATCACTCTGTGAAGAATGTATACTGCCCTACAAAGTCTAACTGCAATAACTACGCAAAAGGTAAAACTGAGAAAAAAAGCTTTAAAGTTTTTTTACATGTTTTAACTGGCCAGCCAAATGGGTTATAGTTAGGTCAGTGATATGACACTTTTTTCTACATTGATGATGTCATTTTTATGCTCCAAAAACATGATGATTTATTTGACCTTTGACCCCAAAAACGTAGTTAACCACGCTGTAAAAGGTTCTAATAGTAATGATAAACAGAGAGCAGTAACTATAATGCTGTTGTCTTCTTTCAGCTTTTCTATTTAGTTTTCAGTGAATAAACATTTTTAAATTGATTTTGTTAACAGTGTATTTAACAAGTGTTTAACAACTCTATTCAAAGATTTGTCTATTTTAGACTTAATATTAGAAAGAAATGGTATATTTTAGTCTTAATATAATTTTATCTCAGTTTTTTTACATCACGATCTAGATAATAATTTCCCTATCAAATAAACTTATAATTTGTATAATTTTTATGTTTAAATGAATATATATATCTATATATATATGGTAAGTGCCATGGTAAGTGCAATTACTGCTTGGTTTTAAGTTGGATTTTGTGGTTTTTATATAATTATTTCTCCGAAATAAAGCAAAATTTAAAAAAATGTAATATGTAATGCATATATATATATATATATATGACTGATGCTAGTTTTGCTAACTCATATTTGAATATTCACATTGCCATATGACAGATATTAGGCCACTATTAGTTCAAATCTGAACTGAATCCAAACAATAGAAGTAGTTATTTGATGCATTTTTCACCTATGAAGAGAGACAACATATTAATCAATTCCATCAGTTTTTCCTCTCTTTTGCTGTATAACTTATTTTTGCTACAGCCAACCATTCCATGAAGGGGACATATAATAATTATTAAAAACATGGTCACATTTTGCTCATCCTCGACAGGGGTGTCTGACCTGAGAGTGTTGAGCCCAGTGACAGTGAGATATTGGCGACCTCCTGGGTTGACCAAAGGGGATTCTTTCACATTGTTTTCCTCCAGTTCAGTGAATGCCTCACAGTGCAGTCGTTTACAACCTAATGTCTGATAGATTGCACACCTCTCCTGCAATGCAGTGGGAATATTAAGTTGTTTCACTCACCTTGTTAGATTCATGTTGGAAGAAGGCCACCAGTTCCTGCTGCTGGATATCATTTTATTTGTTACTTCCAATTGCTTTAACCCTCTGGAGTCCACGAAAGCACCGGAGCAAGACGTAAAAACGAAGCAGCATGGAGCCCTGCTGTCAGCTTTTTCAGAAGTTTCCATGTCCAATTTAGTGCATCAACCCTTTTTCAACAAAGGTAAAAAAAAAAAAAACCTCGACCAAGTGTAAGTTTTTGCAGAGGTTTTTCAAATTTTGCAGTTTGCATTCAGCATTTTTAATGCAATATTTTGTCTTTAATGTTTTTTGTGTGATTTTTGTCAATTTTTCCCCCCATCCCTAGTGCCATCTGCGTGCATGTGTATGACCAAAGAGGTGGTTCCTTCCATCTCACAATGCCACAAAGGGAGACACGAATGGGTTTGGGGAGGTCTGATTTTGCATCATTGTGATCACATAATTTTCCTGCATAGCTCCTTTTCCATCCTGAACTAAAGATGGGATCACATGAGTACACTAAATGATATTTGCAGGAGCATAGCTATCATTAAGGACACCAAGTTATTGCCAGATACTTTTGGCCGATGTTTTGAATGACAGAGTCATGTCATACTCAATACTACTGTTTCTCCAGCTATTTATAGTTTAATGATCATTGGTGAAGGTTCCATATAGTAAACAAACGGTACCCAGGAGAACAGGGTTCATGCCCCATATGAAAACAAAAGTAACCAATTTTTGACATAACATAACTGAAGCCTCTTTTACAACCGTGAACCGTATGTATATGCATAATGACGTGTGTGCTATTTTTAGAGCGGTAGATCTGCTGTACTGTGAGACGCAAAACGCTCATTTTGACAAACGCTCATATGAGCCGTCATGGGTGGTGTTGCCAAACGGTCTATTCTGTCATTTAGGTTGGAGATGTTGTTCAAATAAAAGTGATCCCTGAAAACAGTATTGCTGTTAAAAACTCCAAGAAGCAGAGTTATGAGCTTGACATGGCTCATGAACACATAGCAGTGCAAGGACAAAATTAGTAACAGGGGTTAAAACATAGATCTTAAATAGCATAAATAAGTTATTTAACACGATGGCCAGAGCTGTCGGAACTCAGACTGTGGTCACAAAACACACTTTGGATGAAATCAAGGAGCGACTGATGGCCCCGGAAAAGCGGCAGGATCGATCCGGAGACCAGTATGGACATTATCGACAAGATTGAGTAGCAGAAAAGTGCTGCCACTTTTCGCCTACAGCCTGACGCTTCGTACCCCCAGCGAGACAGGCAGGTCTGAGTCCAGCGTCTCAAATGGCTGCAGGACCGATGGCTGCCTGACTATGCTGGCCCGGCCCCCCCTCCCTTGTGGCATGAGGTAAATCTGTTCATGTTTGTGAAGTGTATTATGCTTATGTTGCTGAGGTTTTTTCATATTTTTTTCCTCCTTTCCTCCCCTCACGTTGTGCTGTATTTCTTCCTCTTCATCTCTGTCTTCCTGTCCTGTTCACCTCTGTCATATTGTTTGTGTGTTTTTTATTCATTTTGGACGGGTTGATGGCAAATTTCGTTGTACTACCCTGTGCGATGACAATAAACACTTTCTGATTCTGATTTAAAAATTCACACTGCAAACTAAACATGATGTATTATGGGCTACTATATTTATATATTTTTATGTCATTATGTGTTGATTATTTAAAGATAACAGTGGGACTACAATGTTTTACAAAGGCACAACATGTGAAGAAACGTGCAATTATAACAATATGTGTCATATTTTCAACATTCCATCAAAGAACTTACTCTCATGATATGTTCATCACAATTTACAGATCACAGTGTTGCACATGACACAGTACAACATTTTACTTATTAATTGTTGAAAAATAATAATTTTCCATATATTTCCACTCCTGTTAAGTAATGCTAGCATTCTCACACCTACACTGTAAAACCAACTTGTTGTTTCAACTAAAATATTTGATTGTCCATGCTGCGAAAGAATTTTATGTCAAGACAACGAAGACAATGGAGTTAACTCAAATTAATCTTGCTATTTGACTCAGTATTTTAAGTTAAAATGACTTTTTGCACACACCTTTGTTGTATTGAAAAGGAAAAAAATGTTATAATAACAAACAAGCAGCATTGGGTTTTACAGTGTAGAGTGGAAGCAGGTTTAGTTATCCCCTGCCTTACAATTTACAAATCAAAACTTTTGGCAGTGCCTTAACAATAACGTTTCACTAATATTGTTTTGAATATAAGTCTGGTCAGGTCATCATTTTTCCAGATTGTTCAAGTGCTTTGTCCACCATAAATGTAAGGTCCGGCAGCCATTCTGTGTCCATTAATCCCATTGATGTTCCCTTTTGCTCCACTTGTTGTCCAATTTTCGATTGTAAATCAAACAAACACATTAGCAAGAATTCTGTCAAACTGAAATGATTTAGAACTCTGGCTCAGAGGAAATCAATAATTTGGGGCAACCACTGCCATAACATGATCCACTCGTAGCAAGTTACAACACATGTTTGGTGCAAAATACATTGGAAACTCCCAAAACTATTCAATCCACCTGTGGCCTTTACTTTCCTCCTGAATTTTGTCACAGCATGTTATTTGTAGACAGGCTGCCCTTGCCATGGGCTCCAACAAGAGTGTCAGAAATGTAATTTGCTGTTGTGGTGTCTGTCATAGGCACCAACTCAAGGAATCCCCATTGACAGTCAAAATCTTATCAACACAATGAATGAATAGGGCCAGTTGTGCTACATCTGTAATGTCTGTGCTTTAATCAGTTGCAACCGAAAATGAAACAAATGATCAAGGTTATTATAGTAAATGAAAACTAATGAAAACTAATGAAATAACGAAAACTAGAATTGAAAAAACATTTTCGTTAACTGAAATAAAAATAAAAACGAGTTTTAAAAAAAATCAATTACTAACTGAAACTGTATTGTGTGGTTACAAAACTAACTACAACTAACTAAAATTATAGTGAAAATAACCTTTGTTTTTGTCTTTGTCAACTTTTTCATACATAATCAAGTGCTTCTATTTCTCCACCACTGAGTGTGTGTATTCCTGTTTTGTGGGCTTCCAGGAGAAGTGCAAGTGGAATTACCGTAATGACGCCATGTTGGCTGTAAAGAGCAACTTCTCAGCTTTCAGAAAACTTTGGAATTTTCCAGATAGCGCAAACCGTTTAGTTATTATGGTAAAAGTGTCAACAGCGCAACACTCTGTAAACTTTGGATGTTGTGTTTTCACTGTGTTCAAGTGAAAGTCTTCAATTCAACCATGATATGACAAATCACATTTTTTTCGCCGCAGAATACATGTAGACTGGGATGTCTACACTCCAACCAAAATTCAAATCACCCGGAACTGTGAGATTTAATAACCTTATTGGGGCTGAGATGGATAAACCAAAGGAAATAAAGGCAAAATTTATTATGACCTCTTTGAATCTCGCACCCAACACATAGCCCAGTACAAAAAAACTAAAACTAATAAAAACTAAACTAAAACTAGCAAACTCACTCTAAAAACTAATTAAAACGAACTGAATTTGAAAGCAAAAATTCACAACAAAATTAAAACTAAAATACTAAACTAAACTATTATAACCTTGCAAATGACTTAACTTTTACTTTTGGCTGTTCAAATCTCCAACAAGATCTTAAAATCGTACCTGCCCTACAGTTCTTGTCAGACTGATGCTAGAGCCTGTCTCTTGTTGGGACAGATGGTTTCTGCCGCCTTCAGCATGTATGTCTTCACAAACTTCACCATCAGAGTATACGGCTTTGATGCTGCTGGTATTTCATTAGCAATAACTTTCACAGCTGTCTCTTGGGTATGACTGAAAACAGACGGCTGTTTCCTCAAACCTGCCAACAATTCATTTATCTTTTCTGTT
Source organism: Centropristis striata (assembly GCF_030273125.1). Taxonomy (NCBI): domain Eukaryota; kingdom Metazoa; phylum Chordata; class Actinopteri; order Perciformes; family Serranidae; genus Centropristis; species Centropristis striata. The sequence continues at coordinate 30,398,775 of NC_081519.1, forward strand.
CTCACTTGTTCTTTCAAGTTCCTATATTTGTCGGCATGATGAGTCTGATCATGCTGCTGAATATTATTTACGTACATTGAGCACTGAAAATGTGCAGTGAACACAATCAAGTCATGTCAAGTCAAATAAAGTCAAATTTATTTATATAGCACATTTCATACGGCAGGCATTAACTCAATGTGCTTAAAGTAAAAAATCATACATGACAGAAATATACAATATACATACACTAAACATTGCATTAACATTATATATAAAATAGGGCCGGGACTTTAATGCGTTAATTAAGATTAATTAATTACACAAAAATTAACGCGCTAAAAAAATGGACAAATTTTAATCGCACTTATTTTTGCACCGCGGAACGTTTCTCACTGGATGAGTTTCAGGCGGACCGATTATACTGGAGCACCAACTAGCGTTCATGAGTTCAGACAACAACAAACCACAGTGAACATGAAGGAAGAAGCTGATGAGACGCTTTGGTTGGCCCCGTGGATGATGGGACATTTTGTTACAAAAAACCAACGGATGGAAGCGTCGATAAGAGCATGGTTGTGTTGCTATGCAACAAGGAATTCACATATCACCACAGCACATCCAACCTCAAGTATCACCTCAATGCAAAACATATAGCAGCTAGCGAGGACGCTAATGTGGTATTCAACGGTATACTAAAAATCCATATGAAAAAAATTACTTCTCACTGTTCTCAGGTCAAATATTTATATGCGATTAAAATGCGATTAATTTCGATTAATTAATTACAAAGCCTCTAATTAATTAGATACATTTTTTTAATCAAGTCCGGCCCCTAATATAAAACAGATAAAATAAACCATAAAAATCGTGACATACATAAAAACATATAATACAGCATAAAAAAAGAGAGGGTAGAGTAGGGTAAGAGATAGTGGTATTATCATTGTTAAAAGAAACAACAATAGAACTGCTTTTAAAAGAGCCTATTACCCTTTACCCAACTAAAAGCTTGAGAAAAAAAGATGTGTTTTTATTCTGCTTTCAAAGGAAGACACTGTTTTAACAGACCTGAGTTCATGTGGTAAAGCAGGGATTCCCAAAGTGTGGTGCATGGACCCCTGGGGGTGTGCGAGCTGCTGCTAGGGGGTGCGCGAGATGAAGAATGTAATGGCGGTCTGATAATTACACAATTACATTTTTTCCCCCACACAATAAAGAAGTGTAAATAAACATTTCCTTTGTAAAATGTAAAATCAAAAACTGTAATATTATTTAATAAATAAATGCAGGCTATTCAAAATGCACTTCATCTTAAAATGAAGCGTAGAAGAAGTTATCTTCTTCCATTTTTCCAGCCTGTGTTATGATGACGGGTTGTTTTAGCTCCACGCTCATTTAAACTTGCTGCAATTTTTGTTCAACGCGGCTCAAAATATTATAACATTTTCCCAACTTATGTGCTTTCTGCCTCTGATCCTGAGCCTCTCATCATCCTCTTTGCTCTTAAAAGTGGAAGCTTGCGGATAACTTTGTTGCATTAAATTGAAACTGTGTTCAGGTTAATTCAAATGCGAGAGCGCATTGTTGTGACGGTGATTATTTAATTATATGTGTGTTCTCATTTGAGCATGATTAAACATGCTGCCTTTAACATGGCTATAAAAAAGCTTATTGCATTTTGTTTTTTTGAAGGTGTGGGGGATTGGGGGTGCGTCAACACGGTTGGGACATAGAAGGGGGTGCGCGGCTAAAAACGTTTGGGAACCGCTGTGGTAAAGAATTCCAGAGAGTAGGACCAGAATAACTGAAGGCACCATGAGCTGCTTTAGTGTTTGTTCTTGGTATGGTGAGGAGACCTTTATTTGATGGTCTCAAGGATCTGTCTGGTGTGTATTCAGAGAGCATGTCAACAACATAAGAGAGAGCGAGGCCATTCATAGTTTTAAAAACAAGAAGAAGTATTTTAAAATGGATTCTTTGCTTTACTGGTAGCCAGTGAAGAGTGATTAAAACAGGAGTGATATGTTCACAGCTTCTGGTTTTGGTTAAAACTCTGGCAGCAGCATTCTGAATAAGCTGAAGCTTATTAAGCGTTTGATTTGTCAGTCCAGCGAAGAGTCCATTACAGTAGTCTAGCCCAGGGATTCCCAATGTGTGGTGCGTGGACCCCCAGGGGTGCACGAGCTGCCACTAGGGGGTACGCGAGATGAAAAATGTAATGGCGGTCTTATAATTATACAATTACATTTTTTCCCCCACACAATAAAGAAGTGTAAATAAACATTTCCTTTGTAAAATGTAAATTCAAAAACTGTATTAATTAATAAATAAATACAGGCATTCATACCAATCCATTTGGATTGAATTGAATACGATTATTGATTAATGCCTATGCAAAGAAAACAATGTTTTTGTTGTTTAAACACAAAATAATTTGTGAACTGAAAATGAATGACAATGCTGCTTGCGTGCGTACGTTCAGGAGGGTCCATTGTGTGATAGTGGAGCATTCGACCATTATTCTTTGCCTTATTACAATATTGAAAGTTAAAGATTTTCACTCCCCCACATAAATGATTGCGTATTATTGCCTTAAAAGCTGCAGATTTTTATTACGTTTATGGTTTATTGCGTTTATATATATATATATATATATATATATATATATATATATATATATATATATTGATTTTACTGTAGTTCACAGTGCAGTTCTGTTCTAATGTGTCACAAATGAACCTCTAATTGTTACATCCATGAGGGGACCAAGAGCAGGACACAGGAGGCACACAGAGAAGTTTAAACAGTTTAATAACGACTTGCAGCTGAAGGCAGGTGGGGCTGAAGGGGAATTTAGGAAGGTGGGGGCTGAGGTGGTGAAGGAAGGGAGCGGAGACAGGACTTCAGCTGTGGCAGAGACGAATAGGCGAACAGGCGGCCAGGTGACAGTAATCCAGAGGGTGGGTGATCCTGAGCACAAAGGAAAAGGTATTAGTCAGGCAGGCAGACAGGCAACACGAGAGGCTTTCAGAAAGTCATCACAAAGAGCAGTGGAAGTTTGGATGAGGAACCGCCGGTGTAGTCGCTATAACAGACTACTGCAGCTGATGATTAGATGAGAGGCAGGTGTGTCAGCAGGGAGGAGGTGACATGTGGAGGAGCAGGGAGAGTGGAACAGAGAACAGGAAGGAGGCCACGCCTGCACCCATTCACACATACACAACACATACAAACAGACAGACAGACAGGCAGGGGAAGACAGACACACAAGGGAGGGGAAAACACTAGAGAACACTGGGAAACTGAGGCTTAAGCCTCAGATCATAAAACTAATAACATCTACAAAGGTCTAACAGTAACGAATAACAATGGATTTGACTTTAGTTTGCCCTATACTGACCTACAAACTCTAACTGCAGTAGCTACACAAAGTAGCCTGGGTATACCCATACTGGCTTGCGCGCTCGATTTAATTTCGAACTGCAAGAAATAAACAAACGTGTGGGATTATTTCCATGCGTGGGACCTTCAAGCTGCTCTGGCAGCTCTAATAAACTTACAGGAGTCTTTCCACCAAATGTACAGGACATGTACAGATAGTATTAGTGAACAGAGAAGGATCTGGAATTACCTCTATCACATTCTGGATGCACCAATTCGTCGGAGGCGAGCCAGGCGGCTTTGGACGAGACCTGGGAGATCTAGTGGATGGTGGAGAACTTTGTGGAAGGAGTAGCTGATGAAAATGTGTGGCGTGAAAACTTCCACATGCCCAAAGATGCTCCCAATCCAATTCACACACTTTTGCATCACCGTATGCACGTAGACGCAAGACGCGACACCACTTTTGCATCTTCTGTTCAGACCGTCATCATGTAAACGTAGCTTCAATGGCAGGAAGAGAGGCCAAAACAGAATTTGTCAATAAATGCAATATTAAAGTCAATATTGAGATGGACAGAAAATGTTTGCCTTCTGCTAACCATAGCCAAAGGCTAACAGAATTCCACTTTGTGCTAAAGTACCTTAAAAAAAGTAAGTTAGTCATCTCAAAGGGCTGTACAGAAGATTTTTTTTCCAGTTTTCTTGACGACACAAGTGAAATATCACACAATAATTCTCAAATGGGACTATTCCTTTTGTTGTGGAGAAGGCCAGCCCATCACACTGGGATAAAAAAGTAATCCTATAATATAATATGATATAATCTTCAGGGTGTGGGAGATTTTGAATTCATGACCATGATCCTCTAAAAAGCTGGAAAAAGCCCTGGATATTCACACACAAAAAATCTACGGCTGATACAATTTTTTTGAATTATTAAATCACCTTCTCACAGTGTCCCCTCAAGATAACTTGGCCTTTGTCTTCCTATTTCTTATCTCAGTTTCAGCATACGGCTCCTGTGGCGAAGAGTTTAACCCACACATTTGTTAGCAGTAGGCCTATCTGTATGGTGATTCATGGTGTGGAGCTGAAAGAGGCTGGTAGCTCTGTGTGATTTGTTGATGGTATGACTCAGGCAGTTTGGCTTACTCTGACATTTCCGTTCTTACAGATGACCATGAATTATTCATTTTTTTAAAGTTGTAATCCTGAATCAGAGCATGTGAGTGGAGTGGAGCGGTGAGAATCTTACAGAGCTGGTCGTTCCCTCTGTCCCCTGCTAGAAGCCACTCTGCTATGCTAAACGTCGCTCTCAATCAACTCATATTTCACCTAGCTACACTCTAAGCCTCCCTGCTTGCTCCAAAACAAGAACTCTGTAGTCGAGTCCACAAAAGTGGAATTTTGACAGAAAATAGTGTGGGTGTGCAAACATAGATTGTGGGTTTGGCTGGGGGATGCTTGGAGTGGGAGTGGGAGCTAAGGCAACTCTCCAAAATCCTCCCATTCACTTGTGCTTTACTCAGTTCACATGTTCTGTCCTGAAGCCTAGTCTAGCAGAGGGTAAGTAGAGTACTGCTGCACTGCAAAAAAAAAGGTGTGTCTAAAAACAAGATAAAAACACTAAATCTGAGGGAAATGATCTTGCTGCATGGACAGATAATTTTACTTGACAAGATTTCTTAAATTAAGATTGTTAAATCTAGAAATACGCATGTTGTACACTTAAAATTAGAAATTAACTCTTAAAATAAGATTAATTAAAGAGGCAAGCAGCGATGAACTGGCCGGAGCAGAGTGACCTGACAATTATTTGTTTCTTACCAAGATAAAAAAACTGTTACATTTAGAAGTGTTACATAATTGATCTTGTTTTGAGAGTTAATTTCTTATTTTAAGCGTACAACATGCTTATTTCTAGATTTAATAATCTCAATTTAAAATCAATGAGCCCATTTCACTGAGCCAACACCAGGCAAGGCTACTGCTGATACCAGAAAAAAGAAAAACACATCTAATATGTGAATCATCTGAGGCGCCACCACCTCCAGGCCTAGAACAACATACACATTGTTTGCTATCCAAATGCTATATATATATATATATATATATATATATATATATATATATAAATATATATATATATATAAAACATACATAACATTTGTTATCATTATGTCATTTTTATCACGTAAATGGAGGGAGAAAAGGCAATATCGGTTTCAAGATTCGGACCAAAAAATCGGCAGCACACATCAGGGATAAATTAAGACTGATTTCAAAATAAAGGTGTATCGGCATCAGCCTTAAAAAACCTATATCGGTCGACCACTACTTGTAACATTGCTGTACACATAATATATGCAGCAGAGATACAGTATGACAAATAGAGTGAAAAGAGAGGAGTGCTCGTGGGATGTTGTTATTTCTAGAGTCCAGTTTACAGCTGGAGCATAACTTTTCCTTGGGGCTCAGATGATCACACTGTGAAAATTAGGAGTTATATTCCAAACATTCCTTTATCCCTTTCTGTGATTACTGGCACTGGTGCACAGTGAGTTGCCTGCTTTCCAAGTCTACAAATTAAAGAGAGACAGTACAGCAAAATAATTCCTTTACTGCAATTCAACCTATTTCCAACATCTCCTTGGTCATTTTTATGTATTCCCTCCCTTATTTTCCTAAACTACAGGATGAACGGAAAGGAAGATGTATGTGGGTGTGTTCAAGGCAGGAGGAGGCAGCCAAAGCAGAGGCCTCTGGAGGTGCAGGGCCACACAGGGCTCCAGACTGGGCTTTCATCCTTCAATCCACCAACAACCACAAAGATGTTGAGCTCTGCTTCAATGCAAACCGAATGATAATCAATCAAGCTGTCTTGTCACACCAAGACACACTGCATTCTTTCAGTGTCTACAGAAAGTGATTATTTTTTGTCTTTGCTGTAACACTGTTATCTGGATATGTGTTTCGTCTGAGAGAGTCCTCTTCCTTTAGTTAGTGAGATGTGAGTGTGCCTGCAAACAGCAGTGAGAGGTGTTCAATAACCAGAAATCATGTGATGTGATGCATGTGATGATTTTATACCAAAGCATATAAAGCCACATTATTGAGTCCAGCTACAGTATATTTGGTTCAAGAACTGCTGTTCAGCAAACAGCTTACAGGTTTTACTTCGAGGAGTGCACCAAAATGTGGGAGATGTGTTGACTTGCTGTTTCACTGAGAAGTAGAAGAGAAGCTGAATGTCAGATCCATATTAGCAGGTTAAATGAGAGGGGTCATCCTTATGTTCCCCAGGACCTATGTTTTCCCGCTTAAGGAACATAGGGCCCTTTTTTAGAAAAAACGGTCCTATGTTCCCTGTTTTTCCCAGAAAGGATCCTATGTTCCCTGTAGCAATGCATACCAGGGATACCAGCATAGGACCTTTTTTTTTTTTTTTTAAAAAAAAGGGTCCTATGTTCCCCACTGTTGCAGGGTTTGGGTTAGGTTTGGGTTAAAACAAGACGGTTAAAGGATTTTGGCCTCCTGGCTCTGGCAAGGTTAGGTTCGGGTTAAAACAGGTGAATAATTCAGAAAGCAATGGAGTATTAAGTGCCTTACCTGGCTAACATAACAGCTAACATTAGTTTGCTAACATTCAACGGGGTCATCCCTATGTTCCCCTCTAAGGTCCTATGTTCCCCGTTTTTCCCAAAAAGGGTCCCATGTTCCCCTGTAGCAATACATACCAGGGAGCATAGGACCCTTTTTCTGAAAAAGGGTCCTATGCTCCCCTCAATCTATCAATCTTTACGGTAGACTCTCAGCATGGTCAGCAGGCCTACCGTCACATGGCCCACCTTAGCTCAAGCATCCCAAAACTTACATTTGCACAGCAGCTACTTTGTGGTTACTTTGAAGTTAATTTTTTGACTTTTTAAATCTAGGATTACTCATGTTTGTATATTCCCACCCCAATCATATTGTCTTGCATCGAGGTTTAGCTTTTTCCTTAGGGTTTAGGGTTTTTAGGGTTAGGGTTGGGTTAGTCCTATTTGCCATGGAATTTGGCAGTAATGGTGGAAAAAGTAACAGACTGGGGACCATAGGACCCTTTTTGAAAAAAGCGGGGGAAAAGGGTCCTATGTTCCCAAGTTTCATACAAAGAGGGGAACATAGGACCTGGGGAACATAGACACACTTTCCTATATAGGAACATAATGTCCTGTATCCTGGTGTCAAAGACATGATAAGTCATCATTGAGCATGACACCAGACACTTCAAACACAGATCAAATTAGAGATGAGGACAGTAATTAGAAGGTCTGAAAGTAGACTAGAGAATGTAGCCAAGTGAGAGTGGTGTTGTTAATGTACAGGAGAGGAGTGGGGGGAGTGTTTGCAGGCTCAGAGGCTGATTACCTGACCTATTAAAAGTGTTCTCTGGGGAACTGGCTGCTCTTGCTGCACAGACAGCAAAGAAGTCATGTTTAGTCCTCATTTGATCAGCCTGCTGGCGGGCCTTGGATGGAAGCCAGGCATTTTTATTCATCAGCATAAACATGTGGTGAGATTCATGCAATTTTGCATGATCAACAGTAGATAGATTGTTATCATCACTGTGCCAATGAAATACCAAAATCTGTGTCAATACATCAGTTCAGAGTGTGGTAGGAAGGGCATTTTATTTCATATTCATATACTGTAATCTTCCAGAGACGATTGTCATTGACTGATTGATAATCAACCAGATATTTCTCTACAAGGCAGACACTTTATTTTTTCACTTACATCTTTGTCTGCACTCAAGGTAGCTGAGTGTCTGCTGCTTTTTTTTTTTTTTTTTTTTTAGCATAAAAGGGAAAAAAAGCATTACATTTGGGATGTTATTCTTTCAGTTAATGTTTTTTTTTTATGCAGTGATTGCATATCATGGAATGAGCCAAAAATACCCAGAGGCTACAACCACACTCCTGCTGCTGCTCACAACACACATCTCAGGAAAGTTAGCAAAAAAGACAAAAATAAAACACTGAATCAAGACAACCTTGTGATGAATTCATAATGTCAAGACTTACAAATGGGGGCTCAGGATTTAATGTTCTTACACTTGCACAGTTGAATACACGTTGATTATTTGGGAATTATTTGAATTTCCAAGAATTTTAATCAAAAGTGGGTATTCATAGGCAATAGTTGAAAATCTCCGGCCATAACAGGATCCTTATATGCAAGCATGACGACGGACTAGAGAAGTAGCCAATCAGACATAAGTTGCTCTTAGACGAGCTGCCAAAGGCCCAAATAGAAATAAAGTCTCTGCGATTTTCTTTTTTTTTTAAACACTCCAAATTTTTAGTTATACACCAATGAACAAAGAATAGAACAAAGAAAACTAAATTGAGTTATCCAATTTTCTGTTTACATTTTTTTATATTGAAATTGAAATGTTACAAAAACCTTTAGTGATGAGGAATTCACATAATAGATAGCATTGACTATCCCTGTAACATTTTGGCCTCAATTTAGCACACTGACCACACATGGTCCAGCCATATTCTAGGGTTTTACCCAGGTGGCAACCTCCGGGTCTGAGCAGGGAGGCAAACCAGGAAGTGCCTTAAGCTGCATTCTACTGAAAATTCCAGCAGGGGGGGCTAAGTTTGGCTGCAAAAAAAATCTGTCCTTTCACTTCTCACTTGATTTATTACCTCAGACATTTTTAAGGAAACACTATGGTCTCAATCGTACGGAGCCCCTAAAGGGACATGGAGAAAATAAAAAAAAACTTTGGTAGCTCGTGAGCACGAGAAACATTTCTCGTGCTCACGAGATAGTTTCTCGTGAGCACGAGATACTTTTCTCGTGAGCACGAGATGCATATTGCATGCGCGCATGGTGTCTGTAAGAACACCCTCTGCATTTCAGCTTGTTTCTGTATGAAAACGACATTACAGGAGTTAGTTCGGCTATATTTTGACCTGGGGCTTCATTATAAGGACATTGCTGCTTTACATTGCTGCTTACGCCATCTTGTTTCCGATACGGGGAGCAGACCATATCTGGACTGTGGAGGAGTGAGAGGGATCTGATCACTGACTACAGCCTCTCTACACCTCAACCTGACTGAGAGAAGCTGCTGCTAATTCATGTTAGCATTAACTGGAGCATTAACAGGGATGTTAGTTAGTTACTGACCTCAGAAAACTGAGCAGCGACTCCTTGGAGTGTCTGTTAGTCCAACCAAACACTGAACAAGACATTTTTACTGAACAAAAGTTCAAATAAACTGTCATTAAGTGAAAATACAGTGAAAGGGTCAAAGTTATGAGACCAAACCGCTAAACGTCCTTTTTCTATATAACGTTATAGATAACTTTATTGACACGTTGCCGTGGATACGCATGGCATATGTTCTGCTTCTCTCCTGATGACGCCTCACCTTGTTAGTGACCTGTCAATCAAAGGTAGCCACGCCCCAAATCATATCATTCTTTATCTTCTATTTTCTTCTAAATGGGGCCATTATTAGAACTATTGACATCAAATTGTGTTGAAGAAGATTTTTTACTAGCGATTGTACGGAGCCCCTAAAGGGACATGGTGAAAATAAAAAAAAACTTTCGTATCTCATGAGCACGAGAAACATTTCTCGTGCTCACGAGAAAGTATCTCGTGAGCACGAGATAGTTTCTCGTGAGCACGAAATACTTTTCTCGTGAGCACAAGATAGTTTCTCGTGAGCACGAGATACTTTTCTCGTGAGCACGAGATGCATATTGCATGCGCGCATGGTGTCTGTAAGAACACCCTCTGCATTTCAGCTTGTTTCTGTATGAAAACGACATTACAGGAGTTAGTTCGGCTATATTTTGACCTGGGGCTTCATTATAAGGACATTGCTGCTTTACTTGAAAAAAAACGACAGTTGTTTTCCCAAGATAATGATATAATTAATTCGAGATCTTGAGAAAACAAAACAATAGTGTAGTCCAGACGCATAGCCAGTAATGTAATGTATTTGTAACCCGGCCCGTGTGGGATGAGCCTCTCCACACCGTGAACTCTGCGTTGTGTTGTTGATGATGATGTAGGGTGGAGGAAGGACCAGTCGGACATGGGTGGTCGTTATATTTGCGGCTCGGACCGCGTCGTGCTTTATTTCTCACAACGGCTGGCAGCTCAACCTTAAACAGTACAAGTAAACACTGGCGTGAGACAACAGAAAGTCTAAAGGCTTGTGTTGTGTCCTTACTGGTTTCCACACTAACTGGTTGCCGTAGGCTATGATCTGCGCAGTTTCTGTTACGCGTGAGCTGTCCGTGGTACTGAAACAACAATCGCCATTAATGTGATAATTTTCTGTCTGATGCAGGTCTATGTTATGCTGTACGTTAACACTTTATCGAGCCTACTGATTGGGTACATCTGTAGTCGGCACTTTGTGCAATAAAATTATTTATTGTGCCGTGCGATAGAGCCGATACGCATGTTTTGTCTTTACTGTTGTATTGTGTACAGCCTTTATAAAGCTCTGTTGGGAGAGCTTGTGTGAAATATTATTTCTGCCTTCGCCACTGGTAGTATACCCTCTGGGTCCAAAACGGATTGCACTACATACACAAAGTTTCTATTGACCCGCAATCCTGCTGATCTGCATCTCTCAGTCATCATCCGGTATCCATGGAGACACCCGGTGGCGAAGGCAGAAATAATATTTCAGGTGGGCCAGCACAGAAGTGGATGGGCCATCTTTTCCCAGAAAAACGACTCGTAAAAATGTAGAACTATAAAAATGACAAATATAGACAAACTGGAAAAATAGTGACTATTTTACTTTGCAACATTATGCATTACAAAGGAAATGACAGCAAAACACTGCCTATAACACAAGCTCTCCCAACAGAGCTTTATAAAGGCTGTACACAATACAACAGTAAAGACAAAACATGCGTATCGGCTCTATCGCACGGCACAATAAATCATTTTATTGCACAAAGTGCCGACTACAGATGTACCCAATCAGTAGGCTCGATAAAGTGTTAACGTACAGCATAACATAGACCTGCATCAGACAGAAAATTATCACATTAACGGCGATTGTTGTTTCAGTACCACGGACAGCTCACGCGTAACAGAAACTGCGCAGCTCATAGCCTACGGCAACCAGTTAGTGTGGAAACCAGTAAGGACACAACACAAGCCTTTAATCTTTCTGTTGTCTCACGCCAGTGTTTACTTGTACTGTTTAAGGTTGAGCTGCCAGCCGTTGTGAGAAATAAAGCATGACGCGGTCCGAGCCGCAATATAACGAGCACCCGTGTCCGACTGGTCCTTCCTCCACCCTACATCATCATAAACAACACAACGCAGAGTCCCAGGGTGTGGAGAGGCTCATCCCACACGGGCCGGGTTACAAATACATTACATTACTGGCTATGCGTCTGGACTACACTATTGTTTTGTTTTCTCAAGATCTCAAATTAATTATATCGTTATCTTGGGAAAACAACTGTCGTTTTTTTTTTTCAAGTAAAGCAGCAATGTCCTTATAATGAAGCCCCAGGTCAAAATATAGCCGAACTAACTCCTGTAATGTCGTTTTCATACAGAAACAAGCTGAAATGCAGAGGGTGTTCTTACAGACACCATGCGCGCATGCAATATGCATCTCGTGCTCACGAGAAAAGTATCTCGTGCTCACGAGAAACTATCTTGTGCTCACGAGAAAAGTATTTCGTGCTCACGAGAAACTATCTCGTGCTCACGAGATACTTTCTCGTGAGCACGAGAAATGTTTCTCGTGCTCATGAGATACGAAAGTTTTTTTTTATTTTCACCATGTCCCTTTAGGGGCTCCGTACAATCGCTAGTAAAAAATCTTCTTCAACACAATTTGATGTCAATAGTTCTAATAATGGCCCCATTTAGAAGAAAATAGAAGATAAAGAATGATATGATTTGGGGCGTGGCTACCTTTGATTGACAGGTCACTAACAAGGTGAGGCGTCATCAGGAGAGAAGCAGAACATATGCCATGCGTATCCACGGCAACGTGTCAATAAAGTTATCTATAACGTTATATAGAAAAAGGACGTTTAGCGGTTTGGTCTCATAACTTTGACCCTTTCACTGTATTTTCACTTAATGACAGTTTATTTGAACTTTTGTTCAGTAAAAATGTCTTGTTCAGTGTTTGGTTGGACTAACAGACACTCCAAGGAGTCGCTGCTCAGTTTTCTGAGGTCAGTAACTAACTAACTAACATCCCTGTTAATGCTCCAGTTAATGCTAACATGAATTAGCAGCAGCTTCTCTCAGTCAGGTTGAGGTGTAGAGAGGCTGTAGTCAGTGATCAGATCCCTCTCACTCCTCCACAGTCCAGATATGGTCTGCTCCCCGTATCGGAAACAAGATGGCGATGAGTGTAACGCTGAACTTGATGCTTCCAACGGGCCACAAACCAATGGGTGACGTCACAGTGACTATGTCCATTATTTATATACAGTCTATGGTTCCACCTTGTCTTCTTAATGCTATACTTTAAAGTGTCACTGGTGCTTACTTCTCAGTAACATATCAATGAAGAAAGACTGTGTGTAGCATTTTTAAAGTAAAGAAAACTTCCCTGCTTTCTGTAGTTATGAATATACAAATACATGAGTGAAGGAGGGATTAAACAACAGAAGTGGCGTGCCCCTGACTCAGCTGTCACACTGTCCCTGCAGTGAAACCATAAAAGCAGCACATACACCCTGCTGTTCCTGCCGCCTTTGAAATCCCTTATATTGGCTGGAATAAAGGGACTTTTACAAGGGTTATCAAAGTCAGTGCTGATGCCTGAATACATTTAAGGAAGAGATCAAGAAAACGAACGCTTCAAGCACTTTAGTCATTCCGTAGCACATCCTCTTGGGCTTTTGAACTTCCTTTATGCCACACTTCTCCCCTGATGTATCACAACTTCTCCTGTCACAGAGATAGAGGAGAGGTTAAACATCTAAAAAGTTTTTGCTGAATAAGGAGTTGCAGATGGCCTGTGTGTTGTTATACTGAAGCAGATGTCATCCGGAAAAAAAGGCATCTCTGTAGGGATGTTAGCGCCGTAAGAAGAGAAAATCCTCTACAGACTTCCTGTACTGTATGTCTCTGCTTTCAACTAAAAACTGAAGAAGAAAAGCAGTCAGTCTACAGAGAGCGCAGGAAGTTGTGGGACACTGATTAGCTGCTGAGACAGATGGAGCTGGTTGTCAAGCGAAACCCTGCAGACTGCCCACAACCTCAGCTCCCAGGGGCCTCCTCACGGCTCTGGATCACATGCGATGTACACTGACAACATGCTCACTTCCATTGCAGTACTGGACCCCCCATAGGGCCCAAACAACATGACAATTACTTTCATGTATCTCTTGTTCCATCATTTGAAAGGCAAAAGAATATATTTTCTGATCAGAGGCTTCGCTTCTCATCCAAATGTTTTATCATTTGTGTCTACCAACTGATATCCTGCGCATACTGTACACTCTCAGATGCTGGACTCCTTCCAACCAGCCTTATCCATTGTGGAATCAGCTTTTGCTCCTCCCTATAGGAAGATATTTGCTGGCAGCTGAGCTGGTGCAGATGAGGAAAGGCCCGGGGTCCAGATGGCATCCAGGCATGGCTCTGCATCATGGAGTTCTCTTAGGATTGCCTCATTGAACAAAGGGAGGTATTGTGGAACTGCCAGGTACCTTCATGATAATCCTCAAGCTTAATCTTCATACTTCCAACATACAGACCCTTGATCAGTTCCCCTTGGTGTCACTTTTTAAAGCACAGGGTGCTTTTGGACCCCTTTTGGTGTAACTTTTGGACATGCAAGGCAGTGTGATAAACTTCAACATATGGTTGATGTTATGAATTCACAGTGTTCAAGTGTGTGGTTATGTTTACGCAATCCAACTATTTGGGTCTGTTTAGGAAAAGATTGTAGATCTGGTTTAGTACATTTGTGACAGTTTCACATGTGACATTAACAGCAGTCTCATGGCTCAAAGTCACAGGACATGAAGAAGGGTTCCCTTGATAAAGGCCTATGACCCATCCATCCAACCCAACAGCCTTACTATGTAGACTTTTTATACTGCCTGTATATACCCTACGCATTTAAAAAAAGACACCAACGGGTGCTGACCAGGCCTTCATTTGTGAATGTTTCTGAAAGTGTGAGTGAGAGTAGGTTGTTGTAGAAACTAACCCTGGTGGGATTATATAGTGAATGTAGTCTGGGAAAGCCTCAGGATCTCCAAAAAAGCTGAAGAAAGACACTGCAGAGAAGGATTCTTGGGTTACCTGGCTCAGTTTGTGACTGAGTTATGGCTAAAGGCTAGCCTGGGTATACCCAGACTGCCTTGCGCGCTCGAATTTGATTTCGAACCTCCAGGCGGTCTGGCAACGAGGCGATTATCTTAGCCCTGTTTTAGGGATCCAATCACAGAGCGGGGAGGGACGGTGAGACGATGACGCGTACTACTCGGCACTTGGAAGCTTTCCGGATCCAACATGGCTGCTGCGGACGCGAAACTCTCTTTAGCTGTAGATGGTGTTTTAAATAGTTTAGAGCGAAAGTTGAAAGGCGAAAGGTCTCTCGGCAGCTCCGCTGTCCCCCGGCTCGTAGCGAGATCACCGGTAGCGGGACTATTAGCGCCGCACGGGCGGTTTCTGCGGCTCGTTGCGCCGAGCCGGTGAGACCGCCGGTCACCGCCGGTGATCTCGCTCCGAATCGGGGGACAGCGGAGCCCCCAGAGACCCGCAGCAGCTTGTTTATTGCCCATAAAATCAGTGGATGTGTGTGGCAGAATGACATGAGGGGGAATAAAGCGTGAAAATAAATAATCTTGCAGAAAGCGAGAACTGGAGAAGCAAAGCAGCAGCAACACTCTCTCACAGACACACACACAACAAACATCCATCTCTGTTGCTCTACTACGTCATCTGGTATAACTGATCTGATTGGCTAAGAGCTACCTACAGACGCTTTGATAGACATTCTAAGCGCCCAATAAACGGCTCCGGAGGATCGTAAACCACACCTCCTCTACGGAGAAATACATTGTAGGTGTCCAGACCTAATCTCCAATGAGATTTGGTCTGGTGTTAGCCAGGCTAGCTAAAGGCATCAATAGGCTTTAAACAAGGGGCAGGTCTGAACCCCCTGTTCTCAATACCTGTTCAAGTCAGTGTGAGACAATTTTTGTAAGTTAACGAAACACATACACTTCAACATGAGGGCTGTTTCCACTACCGGGGAATACCCGGAATGAGGCTTTCTCACTAGCTGAAACGCCCCTAATTTGAATATGAGCAGTCCGGAGCCGGCTTTTGTCTGGACTTTTTTCTTCCCTGAAAACAGCCTGGTTACTGATTGGATAGATTGCTAAGCGGGATGTGACGTAGTACTCTACACGACAACAACACACGTCTTTTCAGACCCCCTTAGCAACTATTTTTCAAGAAAGCGACTGGAGACAACTCCAGCGTGTCCGCTGTTAGCGGCAGTTAGCTACAGTTAGCTCTGTAGCAGTACAGTGTGTATGTGCTGCTGCTGCAGGAGGTGTTCACTTAGCGATCTCTGTTTGTTTACAACAAGCACCAGACACTCTGTGCACAGTTAGCGATGTCGTTAATTCACAAACACTATGTTTATGATCAGCTGAGACTCTGTGCATAATAAGCCATGCTGCTTTCAGCTGCTGACATTGTGCACAGTTAGCGACGGCGAAAACCATACGTCACCTCCAGAGTCTCTAAATCCCTCTGGGGGCTAACTTGTAGTGGAGACACGCAGAGTGAGAGGACTTTTGAGAGGGTGTGGCCTGAGACTTTCCTGGTGGCCACTTTCCCCCTAGTGGAAACACGGCTATATACATTCACATAGCCAGGAGTGCCAGGGTGAGAAAGTAACTGAGTTTTAACTTCTCTCTTACAGGTTTTTTTTTTTCTTTATGATTCCTCACACAACTCCTTCCATCACATTTTGTGTACACCATCCAGTGCAACACCATGGATTAGCCATGGATTAACGTTTTGGAGAATTTTACTAACAAAGCAAGCTTTTTAACCACCATATGGGTTCTGAAATATCTCACCAAATACTGGATGTATTAAAGTTTATGTGGATATTTTTGTTGTTGTTGTTGTTGTTGTTGTTGTTGTTGTTGTTGTTGTTTACTGTAGTGTAAGAGGGACTGGTTAACATGATGCAGATCAGAGACTTAAATATAGTCTGTACAGCGTGAGAAGTGTTATTGCATCAGGAGTACACAGAGCAGCAGCGTCAGCAATGATTTGATTAAATCTTACAAAATGAAGACACTCCTACAGAATGCACTGCAAAAAAAAAAAAGGGGGGGGGGGGGGGGTGTCTAAAAAATCTGAGGGAAATGATCTTGCTGCATGGACAGATAATTTCACTTGACAAGATTTCTTGAATTAAGATTATTAAATTTAGAAATAAGCATTTTGTATGCTTAGAATAGGAAATTAACTCTTAAAACAAGATCAATTAAAGCTGCAAGCAGCGATGAACTGGCCCGAGCAGGGTGACCTGACAATTATTTGTTTCTTCTATTTCTTTTTTCTTCTAAAAAAAAAAAATAGATTTAGAAGTGTTAGATAATGTATCTTGTTTTAAGAGTTAATGTCTTATTTTAAGTGTTCAGCATACTTTTTTCTAGATTTAATAATCTTAATTTAAGAAATCTTGTCAAGTGAAATTATCTGTCCATGCAGCAAGATCATTTCCCTCAGATTTAGTGTTTTTATCTCGTTTTTAGACACACCTTTTTTGCAGTGTGGTCATTGAACATTACATGGTGTAAGAAGTCATGACAAGTTTCCACTGCAGGACAACTTTGACTTCAGTTATCTGAGCTTTCGACTGTAAGGAAGTGTAACTTCCACAGGATGGGAATATAAGAGACAGACTTGTGATTAGTGTCCTGGACAAAGAATTGTCCCAAAAAGTATGATGATGTCAGTTTAAACCCTGGAGAAGCATTCAGACAGGCCAGGCAATTGGAACAGATTGGCAGATTTCCAAACAGAGTGGAGCCACAGCACTGTGAGGTCACAGCTTTCTCTGTGTGGCCTTAAGTCAGGTTCAAACCAGAAAAGGGAGACATTCATGGAAGCTATAGGTCTCAAGACATCGAATGTTGAACATTCACAAGCTGTACTTGATTGTCCAGGAGGCAGGCTAAAGAACAACTCATTATAATGGGGTAAAATTGTGTATAATGTACATACTGTTGAAGGTCCGACAGTCAGCAATCTACTAAGCAGCAGGGTTAATAGCTTGTTATGAGCTCGTTGTGAATTTTTGTTTTCAAATTCAGTTAGTTTTAATTGCTTTTTAGAGTGTGTTTGCTAGTTTTTATTAGTTTTTTTTTTTTTTTTTTGAAAATGCTTAGTTTAAGTTTAGTTTTTATTAGTCTTTTTTTTTATTTTTATTTTTTTAATTTTATCCCACGATTTTGTAACCCATTTTATTTATCACCCAATTTGTCCTATGTCATGATCCTGGGGGCGCTACCTCGTCCCTGTCGGCCTGGGGAGAGCCCTGAACTGGTCAGAGAACCCTGGTCACATGCTTCCTCCGATACATGTGGAGTTAGCAGGCCCTTCTGCGGGGGAGATTCCCCAGTGGGACGTCCTCTCCCCCCCATCAGGCTACCCTACCCAAGACTAGGAAAAGACTGATATGTAACAGAGCAGATTACTACCTTAAACTTAACCATGGAGATGACGGGAGCGCCGTGACTCCAGTAAAACTCCTAGATTTACTAAAGACTTTCAGTTTGTAGTCTGGGACTGGGGAAATAGTTTGGTGTAAGCCCAGTCTTAGCTGACTATGTTGTTGACTAACTAGCTAATATACATTAAAGTGTCTGATGTATCATTAGTGATCATAAGCTTCCACTAAAGACCAAAACAAACTCAATCATGTCTACCTAATCCTGCTGAGACAACAAGGATTTCCTTTCAGAGACACAAGCAGATGTTCTGTGTTTTGGTGCCAAGAGCTGAGGGCCTCCAATACTGGTGCCTGGGGGGCCTCATGTAATCTAAAAGCTCTTTTCCTCCTCATGTTTAAAGGTCCTGGAGCAAAGACATCACATCAACTCATCAATCAATTCATCATATTCACATTTACACAACAGTCCTTATATGTAAATGTAATCAGACAGATGTTTTGGTGCAGGCTTCTCCCAGCCAGCTTGTCTGATTCTGTGCCTTTAATTATTTGGGATGACCCGGGAGATACATTTCACACCTTTTTCACACATCTTTAAGTCTGACACAGACTTTGGATGCCTATGGAAAAGGCAGAGCCAGACTGGCCTGTTGGGTTTCCTTGTAAATACATTTTACATCAGTTGTAACATTTTATTTTATTTATTTTTATCCTATTTTTAATTTATTTTATCATACTGCATTTTAATGTTATATTGTTTACTACATCTCTTTATATTGTGTTATCTATTTATTGTTTGTGCACCACTTTGGAAACCTTGTGTTTGCTAAAATTGTGCTATATAAATAAAGTGGATTGGATTGGATTGGATTCTCAAATGAGGGTACGCGTACCCCTGGGGGTACGTGAGCTTTTAAAGTATACATTTAAAAAGTAGCATCCATGCAAAAATCCTTTAAAAATAATTATTTTAGGAAAATATAAGTATAATTTCATGAAATTAATTTTATATTCAGTAGGCTATTCAGTTTCCTGATCCTAAAAACCCAGAGTGTCCCCCATACCAGGATGGTTGGACCCAACCTGTCATATACCACCTGGCATCACCTGTCAATCACTTGAAAACTCAAAGATGGAGTCGTGGTTGAAGCGTAGCAGTTATAGTTTTAAATGGTTATATGCTCACTGTTTTTACTACATTAGTTTGAATCACTACATTTTAGTGATGAGAATTATTTACAATACATTTAGTCATGGATTATTACCATTTAAAATGTTTGAAATAGGTTTTTTTCCCCAAATGTTTGAATTTTGTATGTGTTTATCAGTTCCAAAGTTTAATAAATCAGACACTGATGGCACAGCGCTCTGTTTTAAGTCTTTTTTTTTTCAACCAAAAAATGCTTTGCCCTGGTTAGGGGGTACTTGGCTGAATAAATATTTCCCAGGGGGTACATCACTGAAAAAAGGTTGGGAACCACTGTTCTACACCATCCATTCCCAAACAGTTTGTAAAAACAGGACATGCAGAATGGCGAGTACATTGTTCTTTGGGGACTTGACGTTGTGCTGGTGTAATAGCGTGACTCTTGACAGCAGCTTTCAGACGATGTGTTATTGTTTCCTCCTGTAGCTGCTGCTGGAGGCCAGATCAAGTGGATATGTGGTCCATATGGGAAGAGAGCCTTTATCCTATTTGAACACAATCCCTGCCTTTTCAACTGAATTCAGAGCTCTGTGAAACAGTTCTGCATTGTTGACATATAGCGTGACTGCTGATTGGGTTGACATTTGCAGAGTTCAAGGTGCCACTCATTTGAATAGCTGTTATAATGAAATACTGAGATTAAAAACACACAGGCAGAAGCAAACAGGTTTTTTTTATGAGGCACAGCCTTAGGCAAAGCTTTATGTGTTTTTATCCAGTACAAGCTAACATGAAGACTTGAAGCAAATCAATATCACAACTCAGTGCTTTGATGTATATTACATGTATTATCTGTAAATGATAGATGTAATACTTTTGAAGCCGTGGGGAGAAATTTTACGGAGCTTGTCTTAAAACAATAACCTCTTACTGATCTTTCTTTTAATTAAAGGTACACTGTAAAAAAAAATCTGTTAAATTTAAAAAAAATACCGGCTGTTGTGGTTGCCAGAATTTCACCATAAAAAATACAGTGAGTGGGTTTTCTACTGTTTAAATGTAAAAAATTCAAATGTAAATATTATCAAAAACTGTAATTTTGATTGAATAGTTCCTTTATTTTTAGGGTAATTGTGTCCTAGTGAAAATATGGTATTTCTCCTTTAATTTTACATGTGTGTTTTCTACAGTTTAAAAGTGTTGTACTATTCCTCAATTTATGGTAATTAAAAGCATCTACTACGGTGATATTCAATTTTTAATTTAGTCTACACTGGAAAAAAAAATCTGTTTAATTTACGGTAAGGTACCAGCAGTTGTGTTTGCCATAACTTCACTGTAAAAAATAAATAAAAAATACCAGCAAAGATATCAGCAAAAACTGCAATTTAGACTGAGTAGTCCCTTTGTTTTTTAGGGTAATTGTGTCCATGTGACAATATGGTATTTCTCCATTAATTTTACATGAACATTTTTATATTTTTACAGTAAAACTGTATTTTCAAAAGTTTGTACTATTCATTGATCTACAGCAGGGGTCTCAAACTCAAATTACCTGGGGGCCGCTGGCGGCAGGATCAAAATGACCAAAAAAAGACAAAATTACAACAACAAAAAAAGACACAAAATGACAGGAAAACAACTAAATTACTTAAAAAAGACACAAAACGACCCAAAAAAAAAAGACACAAAATTACATAAAAGTCATAAAATGACTGAAAAAAACCCCACTAAATTACTTTAAAAAGACACAAAAAAGACACAGAATTACCAAAAAAGACAGAAAATTATTTTAAAAAGACACACAATTACTAAAAGTAATTTTACTAAATTTTTAATTTAGTAAAAAAGTGTGTACTTTACCGTGTTGTGTGTGGAAGGACCTTCCACACACAACACGGTAAAGTACCATTCATGTAAAACTCACATTAAACTTTCATATCAAGGTGGGGGCCACAAAATATTGTCACGAGTGCCGCAATTGGCCCGCGCGACGCGAGTTTGAGACCCATGATTTACGGTAGTTAAAAGTGTCTATTATGGTGATATGCAGTTTTTTATTTTACGCCCTATTTCTCATGCAATTTGACAGTGTTTTACTATAATTTCTACAAATATTTTTTACTGTGAAAAGGTCAAATAATTGAAACATGAAGAACACATTGCAGGGTTGATTCTAGTCCAGATATTGGTTTGTTCTTGTTTAAAGGCAGGCTTAGTCCACTGTTTACTGTTGGCTTCCATCAGTGAAAGAGAGATGACATGTCTGTGGATGTTCACCTTAATAGAAGGTGTATTTCTCAGCTCGCGACAGGAACAAAGAGGTTTGAACCAGCGCTGTTGCAGCCAGCCTGCAGAAGCACAAGGGTTCAAAGGGCAAAGGGAACGTTTGAGAGGATGTGTCAGTCTTTATTTCAGAGTTTTCACAGTCAGAAACTTTTGAGCTGTAATGCCATGACTGAGTTTTTGCTGCAGTGTAGAAGGCTGGCGACACAGGGAGCCAATTTGGAGCAATGCATAATTTGGATGCCTCCTCCGTATCGAGCAACATCCCCTGGAAACTGAAGCTCCCTGCCGAGCGCCTGCTGGTAGCCCATGCATATTTCATGAAATCAGAAGCTGATTAACTGAATCGGTACAAATACTTGCATTCAACAAAACAGTCACCAATATAAAGAAACATCCTTTTTTAGTCAAAATCCAGGTGAGAGTTTTACAGGTACACATGATTTGGCCACAATCCTCTTTTAGACATGCAAAATGCCTCATATTAATACATCTTAAACATACATACACCTAAACTGCAACTGCACTTGCTGTGTAATGCTTTAAAGCTGCACTAATCAACATTAGGTTTTTTTTTTGTTTGGGTTTTTGAACACTGTTTTTATTGAGATTTTTCTCATATACACCACGATTACAATTCAGCACATTTTCAAAAATACAAAAAGATTACAACAGTGCAACAGTCCAGTTCCGCCCTAAGGCAGAGGTTACAGGAGTATCTGGTAGATGCATAAATAAACAGAATATTAGACTTAATAGAACTGTACCCAAAATATATATATGCATACACACACACACACACACACACATATATATCTATGTATATACATACATACATACATACACACACACACACACACACACACACACACCCACACACACACACACATATGTATATACATACACACATACATACATATACATACACACACACACACACACACACACACATATATGTATATACATACATACATATATACATACATATACATACACACATACTCTCTCTCTCACACACACACACACACATAGATATGTATATACATACATACATATACATACATACACACACACACACACACACACACACATATATATGTATATACATACACACACACACACACACACACACAACACACACATATATACAAGGAACAAACAAAAATCAAACATTTTGAATTTGAAGGGTCAGTTAAAAAGATCATTTATTGAGATATATACAACTCACAAAGTAACTCCAATTGGATGCAAAAGCTCTGTTGGGAGAGCTTGTGTTATAGGCAGTGTTTTGCTGTCATTTCCTTTGTAATGCATAATGTTGCAAAGTAAAATAGTCACTATTTTTCCAGTTTGTCTATATTTGTCATTTTTACGAGTCGTTTTTCTGGGAAAAGATGGCCCATCCACTTCTGTGCTGGCCCACCTGAAATATTATTTCTGCCTTCGCCACCGGGTGTCTTGTGCGGGTATCTTGCTGCGGTGGTCAACTCCCCAGTTTTCTGGGGAGTTGACCACCGCAGCAAGATACATTTTTTAGCCAAAAACAAAAGATTACAGAGATTTGGTGTCCGTGCCCGAGAAATTGTCTGGAGCATGATTAAGTAGATAGGAAGAAGGAGTCAACAAAACCTGTTTACCAGTGACCTCCTGGATTACAGAGTGAACCCCTTCCAGAAAGTCTGGATGCGGTCACATGACCAAAACAAGTGGATAAATGTACCTTTGTGTATATTACATTTATAACAAAGGTTGGAGGTGTTAGGGAACATTCTCTGGAGGTGAACTGGTGTGTAAAAAGTTTGGTGAATAAATGTAAAGTTCTGTTCATGTATAGAGATGGAAGGGAAAATTCCGCTGCATATCTTATCCCAGTCTACAGAATTAAATATCACCTCCAGATAGCGCTTCCACAACAGCTTCAGAGAGTCATAGCCTGAAGAATCAGAGTAAAGTAGTGAAGAACAGATCTTCAGAATTTAGTTTTGATAACCTAGCCCAGGGGTCAGCAACCTTTACTAACAAAAGAGCAATTGTTGGCCAAAATGAGAGAAAAATTGTTAGAATTGAGCTGCAAATCCTATTTTGAATGAAAATAAAATAGCCTACTAAGTCTAAATTAGTCTACCAACTTGACTAATTGGTCAAAATTAGCATTTATTAATATGATTTTGGAGTTTGTAATTGAAAGCTAGTCTAGCTAAGGAAACTCAAAACTAGACTTGAAGTTGGCAAAATGCATAGGTTAAGGCTTTTTTAAAAGATTTTCATAAGCTATGATGCATATTTTAGTTGAATATTACAGTCATGGAAAAAATTATTAGACCATTGATGAAGAGCTGATATCTAGCCATTTTCCATGGATTTTCTTGATAATGATTTTGGTTATTATCAAGAAAACATGAAAAATGTCTAGATATCAGCTCTTAAATTAATCTCTTATGATATTTTCATTATATTTGTCCAAACAAATGTACCTTTAGTTGTACCAGGCATTAAAATCAACAACCCGACGGTCCTTCTCCGACGTCTGCCGGCAACCGGGAGGTTAAGCCGCGGTCAAAGCTGGTTTATTAGACGCCGGAGGCGCCACTTAGTTTGGGTTTTGTTTGACCAACTTTTATTTTCAAAAACTGACTATTTTGTTTATTTGTTGGGTACCTGGAAGGGACTATTTTTGGTTGGAAGAAAGAGACTATTTTTGGTGTTTTGGGCTGTGTTAATTATGGGTTGTATTTGGGGGCACTGAATTGTATAATACACTGTGTTGAATTGCAAATTCTTGTGTGTGTGTGTGTGTGTGTGTGTGTGTGTGTGTGTGTTTCTGTTTAATGGGTCGCCTTTGGAAAAGGTTGCTTAATTAAGGGTTGTTAGTAGGGTCCATGCATGGGTAGGCATGGGTCCTGTGTAAGCTTGACAAATCAAAAATCTAAAAGAAAATTGTCAGATTTGCTCTGACTGGCACCCCGGCACAGTCAAACCGCTACAATGTGGCTCCGGAGCTAACTGTTTTTCATGTGGCAGGTTGCTCAACAAGAATATGACCTGAATATGACACTGGGGGATCAACTGGGATTGAACCTACGTTGACTGTGATCCTCGTGTAGTTATGATTTATCTTTCCCCTCTTCCTCCTCCTTCCTCTTCCTTATCAAAATGCACAGAAGCTATAATTTTGTTTCATTTACTCTTTTGTTAATGTGCCTTAAACATAAACACCTTATCCTGTTTGGTTGAATTTATTATCATTATTTTTGCTTTTTGGGGAAAGAAGTCAACAGCAAGCAATACATCACAAACACTTTTCACATTTTATGGTCTTATAAGCTTTAAATGGTGATGTGGTAGCACAGAGTTGCCTATTTACACACCCTAAAGTAGAGGTAGACTGATATATCGGCCGAACGATATATCGGGCCGATATTTGTGTTTTTTACTTGTATCGGCATCGGCCGATACAGTGTATTTCTGTGTATTTCTGAGTAAGTGTATTTCTGTTAGAGATATTGGCCGCGTTTCCCAGATTCGCTCTTAGCGCTTAAGAAGCTCTTAAGCGCTAAGAGCGTCTTAGGGACGCTCTTAAGAGCGCTGTGAAAGAAGGAAGTGTTTCCCAGAGTCGTTCTTAGCTTAAGAAGATCTTTCACTAAGAAGGAAGTGTAAGATCGCCCTGACCCACTCTTAACAGCCTTCTTAGCGACCAAACGCTCAGTGCAGCCGCATCAGGGAAAGTTATATCGGACACAAAGGAATACTAAAACCCTGCGTAATGATGAATGTGCGCTCATAGCTGCAGAACATTGACGCAAGAAAAATAATAGCATAAGAAGAAAAATAACGATATAAAAATAAAGAATTGCCCATGTGTTCCTGTAGCTACATAAATAAAATAAATCATCATTACTATCACTCTTTACGTTTTCACACACATTCGGCATCTGCATATGAGTTTACAGTAGCTATAAAAACATCAACAACCCTGTGGTATTTCACAGCTATGAGGGAAACTGACAGGTGTAATTGAACTCAGCTCATCAAGAGGGTCTCCACCTGCAAGTCTATATAAAGGCGTTGCCGAAGTCCACGCGTGTGAGACACCATGGCTGCAATACAGCATATTCTCGCTGCGAACCAACAGCGTCGCCGTGCGCGAAGCCAGACGGTTTATATAAATGCTTATGTGCGTCAGCACTTCTCCCCACTCGACGTGCTGTCGGACCGGGCTGTCCAGTCGTTGGAGGAGATCCACCGCCTCGTCACGCTCGTGTCACCACACATCCAGAGGGCAACCCGCTGCAATTTTGCCCTCAGCCCGGAGGTGCAACTCCTGGCCGCGCTGCGTTTTTACACAGTGGGGAGCTTCCTGGAGGTGGTGGGGGACGGCACCGGCCTCAGCAAGGCACCGGTTTCACGGAGTGTGGCAGCCGTGACACCGATCCTCCTGCGCCATGCCCGGAGACACATCAGGATGCCCACCACGCGGGACGAGGTCCGCCAGTGGGGTATATATGCGTTAATGGCTTGATTACTACTCGGATACACCTGTTAGCTGTGATCACACACACACACACACACACACACACACACACACACACACACGTAGCCTTATTGCACAGGTGTGTGGGGTGACTTAAGCGCTTTAAGCGATTGATTTATATTTCAGCACCACGGCGGTGGACAGCTCCCACTAAGAGCTTCTTAAGAAGCTTCTTTGGCGGGATCTTAAGAAGGCAGTAAAGAACGCATCTGGGAAACACCCCTATCTTAGCGCTCCTTCTTAGCCGAACCCTTCTTAAGAGCCTTCTTAAGTCCTTAAGAACGAGCGAATCTGGGAAACGCGGCCATTGTGTTTAGTACATTTAACAGTCAGAAAAAGTGTTTTTACAAAAAATAAATGCACAAATGATGGCTCGTATATAAATTACAGTATATTTTTGTTACAAACATGGTGCCAGTGTATTTTACAGTGGAGTAATGTGTTGTTGTTTTTTTAATGTAGAAAGTGTAAAAAACACTGTTTTGGCTGATATATACATTTACAGTGTTTCATTGTTACTGAAACTGAATTAACCCATTTATCATTTTACGGTCTTTTACTGTCATGGTTTAGCAGTTTTTCACCGTAAAATCTACAGACTTTTTTTACAGTGTAAATAGCGACCTGTCAATCAAAGGTAGCCACGCCCTAAATCATACCCTGCTTTATCATCTATTTTCCTCTAAATGGGACCATTATTTACACAATTAACATTATATTGTCTTGAAGAAGACTTGAAACTTGCGATAGAGGACATAATGTTGCCACGAGAATTTTCATGATCTTGAAAAATCAAGTGAGAAGTCGTCTCATTCAGTATTGAGATAGATAGGATTGGAGTTCTTTTGCAACTGCCGTTGGCGACCCCTGCTGGAACTTTGAAAGATTGCAGCCTGAAGGTACTTCCAAGTTTGCTTCAATGCTCAGACTGAGAGGTTTCCACATGCATTTTCCCCATACACCTCTAGTGAATCTGGACTATATTGCTAATACGTGTTCCATATGTAAACCAAGGTTATAATTATTAATAGTTTTGGATATTTCATTAGCTTTAGTTCTGATTTCGTTGTCAATTTTTCTTTTCAAATTCAGTTAGTTTTAATGAGTTTTTAGAGTGTGTTTGCTAGTTTTAATTAGTTTTTATGTTTTAGAAAATGCTTAGATTTAGTTTAGTTTTTATTAGTTTTAGTGATTTTGTAATGGGGTATTTGTTGGGTGCGAGATTCAATAAAGTCACAATAAATGTTCCTTTATTTCCTTTGTCTTATCCATCCCAGCCCCAATAAGTTTATTAAGTCATAAACCAGATAGATGAAATAGATTTCATATCAACCAAAAAGGTTTACGTATGAAAAAAGTTGACAAAGACGAAAACGAAGGACATTTTCACTGTAATTTTCGTTAGTTTTAGTTAGTTTTGTAACCACACCAATAAAGAAAAAAAAACTTGACAAAAACGAAAATATTTTTTAAATTCTAGTTTTCGTTATTTTGTGAGTTTTCGTTAACTATAATAACCTTGATGTAAACACATGAACCTCATGCTTAGTAATTATAATAATTACCTTACATGTATTTATATAGTGAACTCCATACAGACACACATCAGTCATACAGTTGCCTTAAATGCTGGATTCTCTTCTCACTTGTTTCATTCTCAGTAGTCAATAACAAGCTAATAATCATCATCATGATAATCAGTGTATGGAGGATTGAACTCTCTAGCATCCTGCTGACTGGCACAGGCAGCACTGAGAGCATGTCTGTCAATGCCCTGACTCTCTGCTCACTTTGCTCCATCCAAACATATTGTGCTGCCAAACAAGTCAGGTCAGCCAGTAACTAAGACAAGCTGACACACTGAGGAACAGACGAGTTATTATGACCCAATTTGTAAAGTTTTAGTCGGCCAAATAGGCTCAGATTTGCTTCGTGGCTTGCTGTTCTTAACCCTTTGGAGTTTGGGGCTATTTTGTCGGTTTTGGACTCCTTTTCATTCTGCCTGTAAAAACCACTTAAAAATCTTTACCATGACTTGTTGGTATCATTGTTTTCAGCACAACCTCACTTATGTGACCTGATTATTTTTTTTCATTTTGACTTACTGGATCAACATTTTGAACACAAAAAACACACAAAAAATACAAAAAACCCCAGCATAAAACACATTAAAACACACACAAAATTACAAAAAACACACACAAAACACACCAAAAACATTAAACTTTTTTTTTTAACAAAAAACACACAAAAACACACACAAACACACATACAAAACACATAAAATCACACACAAAAACACACATAAAACACACACAAAAACACATAAAAACACAAAGAAATTCCAAAGAACACAAAAATTACAAAAAAACAGTAAACACAAAAGATTGAATTAAAAATGCTGAATGCACACTACAAAATTAGAAAAATCTCTGCAAAAAAGTAAAATCATGTTACTACACTTGGTCAAGGTGTTTTTTTTTACCTTTCCTGAAAAGGGTTGATGCATTAAATTGGACATGGAAACTTCAGGAAAAGCCAAAACTTTAGAGAAAAGCTGACAGCAGGGCTCCATGCTGCTTCGTTTTTACGTTGTGACGTCATGAAGAAGTCGTGCTCCAGTGCTTTCATGGACTCCAGAGGGTTAATAAATCGAAGTGGAAAGTTTTGTTCCATTTTGTACAAAACAGCAGCCTGAGGGCACAAAGGTGATGAAAGCATTAAGCTTTTGTATATCTGCCCAGGGGCCTTGATACTGGTACATACACTCACCTTCTCTCCGGAAAAGACTTTGCCATAACTGGCAGGATTGCGAGCCATTTTCTCCTCCTCTCCTGTCGACGGCGATAGTTTTCTCATGATGAGGAGGCTCATCTTGCGAATAGAAAGCACTCTCACGTATTGCTCATTAAGCTGGGGCTGCTGGTAGCAAAAGACCAGCAAAAGTATTAGCACAGGTAAAAGGTGTCTCGCTGGATTCATTTTGTGTAAACACGGTAAGGAAGTAACACTGAGGTCCGATGACGGCCGGCCTAACAACGCAGCGTAACCAAAACAAAATGAGCCGCGGAAGTACACAGGGAGATGACGTGTCCAGTAGAATTGTCTTGTAAAGTCCGTTATTTCTTTTGCAGTGTGAAACCAAATCGAACAGGACCAAATGTATACAATGGAACAGAACACGGACCTTGGTTCGGACCTTGGTACGGACTTTCAGGTGTGAAAACGCCCTCAGTCTCCTACGGGGCCCGGCTAATGGAGATTCCAGAGTATGACACCACCCACCTCCCTTCTTTCATCAGAGTTCACTTTTGTACTGTAAATCACAGTGCTGTACCGCCCAGACAACCTGTCAGACTGAGGCCCATTCCAAGGCCACTCCTCCAAACCTGTGGAACAGCACACTAGAGACAATATTTTCTGTTTTTGCAGTCATCGGTTAGAGGTGTTCTGGGCACGTCCAACTGGTGGAGGGATTATATCTCTCTCCTGGCCTGGGAACACCTCAGGGTCCAGGAGGAGCTGGACATTGTGGCTGGGGAGAGGGACGTCTGGAATGCCTTGCTTAACCTGCTGCCCCCGCGACCCGGCCCCACATAAGTGGAGGAAAATGGATGGATGGATGGATGGATGGTATGTTTCTGTGCTGTGATGTTTTCACCATGTATTCTCATCCATCATTAACTACAGAGGATCAGTACCTCAGCTTCCTCATTCAGGAAATAAGCATGCAGTTGCTGGTGCCAGAACATAATTACAACATGCTGCACATATCATAGTCGTTTCACAGAGAGGCAAATATTTCTAAACCTTTTAGTATCCCAGTCAGTCAGCAATGGGAGAAAATGTTCCCCAAATATTCTATTTTTACTTTCAATACAAATTACCATCTGAATATAGTTAGTCTGGAAGTAATTTCATGCATTTATTCACTGGAACATTTTAGCCAGCAACACACTAACTGTATCAAGAACATTCCAGAAATTAAGTATAACCATAACATTTTACTGTAGTTCATTACCTCACAGTTAAATAGTGCCTTTCGAGGACAGCCAAAGACTCATAACTTGAGACACCTGGGGCGCTCATAACCTCATGATATAACTTCCTGATACAGTGCATCATAGACACAGTCATATATCTAAATAGCATAGCTGTGTTACGTATGTTAAACCTCTGAAGTCCAGAAGATTTTGATTCAAATTTGTCAACTTCCTATGCATTAACCCTTCGGAGTTTGGGGCTGATCACCATGACATGCTGGTATCATCTTTTTCAGCACAACCTCACCTCATTATTATTTTGTCATTTTGACTTACTGGATCAATATTTTGAAACACAAAAATCACTTAAAAACTCAGACAAAAAAAAATACAAAAAACAAACAATTTTTTTTTAAACAAAAACACACAAGAAACACATAAAAATACAACAAATATTTACCAAAAAAACATAAAAACACACAGAACACACAAAAATAAAAAAACGCACAAAATCATAAAAACACACACAAAAAAAATACAAAAACCACGGATAAAAACACATAAAAAATTACAAAACACACACACACAAAAACACACATAAAAACACACAAAAAAATTACAAAAACACAAAAAATAGCCCAAAATCACACAAAAAACAGAAACGCACACTGCAAAATCTGAAAAATCTCTGCAAAAAAAGTAAAATCATGTTAAATTTGGCTGTGGAGATTTTTACCTTTGTTGAAAAAGAGTTGATGCATTAAGTTGGACATGGAAACTTGGAAAAGCCGTGCTCCGGCGCTTTCATGGACTCCAGAGGGTTAAAGTACCTGCCTAACTATGCTGCCCTTGTGGCATGTCATAAGTCTGTTGTGAAGTGTATTATGTTTATGTTGCTGAGGTTTTTTTCATTTTTTTCCCCTCCTTTCCTCTCCTCACGTTGTGCTGTATTTCTTTCTCTTCATCTCTGTCTTCCTGTCCTGTTCACCTCTGTCATATTGTTGTGTGTTTTTAGTACGTTTTGGACGGGTTGATGGCAAATTTCGTTGTACTACCCTGTGCAATGACAAAAAAGGCTTCTGAAATGAGCAGATTATTTGCATGACAATCATGACCTGTGTGTGAACTGTGTGAAGTGTTCAGCAGATGGAGGTGGTCTGTAGCATGTACTTGCCTGTGTAATGAAGAGCAGACATCATTAGGTGGCTAATGTGCCACATCCTGTGTTGTGTGTGTTCTCCTTTGTGGCAAAAGCTTTGCACTTACACACAAAAAACAAACAATTGATTGTGTTGTAGCATGTTTGTCCTCTAATCACAGGGGGCCCACAAGCACATTACATGACAGGACAAAGATATGATGTGTATTGTAATAAAGGTCTCTGCATACTTGCTAGTGTGAGTGTGCCACATGAAGAGGTTGTTTACATTATATTTAAATTCCCGGCTTCTTTTGTCCACCCTGGGCTCTAAACACTGCTCCCACTGCTTAAATGACGATTAATGTGAACTTTAAATGTAACATTTAACACATCATGTCTGACTTTGCCGTGAATCAAGTTTGATTATCTATTCCCTTAGCAATCAGTCTGTACACTGCAAAAACCAACTGACATAAAATAAGAAATAAATAACTAGGATTAGGCAAATACCTGCTCAAAACAAGTAAAATTATCTGCCAGCGCAGTAAGTACATTTTTCTTTGTAAGAATTCTTTAAATAAGTAAAATAATATCTAGGCACTGGAAAAACCAATGATAGCTTTAAATAAATCTAAATATACTTATTTTGAGCAACTGTGGCTTGAATAGCCAAACTGTAGTAACATTAAAATAAGCCAGCAATACTGCTGTACAATGCTTTTGAAGTAGCATTCAAACTACATTCAACTAAAACTCTCAATTTGAAACAATATTTTAGATAAAAACTCACCATATTTAACAGTTGAATAGCTTGAAAAGCATGAAAAGGCTCACAGAGTCAATCATAAAAAGAAGTCTTTAAACAATAAGATAATTAAATAAGCACATACTAATAAAACTAAAAATTAAATAAGCACATAAACCTATGGTCAGTAGATCAATTACACTGAAAACAATATAATAAAGATACTATTGCTAGATATAAGAAGAAAATACTTCATATTCAGCTTCAAGTTTTTTTGCAGTGTAAGGGCACAGTAGCCACAACCTTACAGAACAATGTAACAAAAATTATATTTTAAAGCCACCTTCATGATATGTAATGTTAACTAACTAGCTTAATGGTCTTTCTTGACCTTATCTATAATTTGGTCATTTTTAAAAAGTGATCAATATACTTTTTAATTGATACAACATGTTTGCATCTATCTTGAAACCTTGAGACATGACATAATAATCTCCTGGCAAATAACCTCTGAAAGTTCTTCCCCAAAGCTCCTCTGTCGACACTGTGAGAGTCTGATGAGCCCTTTGAGCATCTGGTCAATGTTACTATCAGATGTGTCAAAAGTATTCATATTCATTACTCAAGTAAAAAATATAGATACTAGGGTTTAAAAAGACTTGTGTATAAGTTGAAGTATCAGCTCAAGATTTTAACCAAAGTAAAAGTATAAAAGTACTGGTTTCAAAACTACTTAAAGTATAAAGTAAAAGTAATGTAAGGGGTTAAAATGCCATAAAGGACAAAAGCTTTGGCCACTGGGGCCTATAGTGCACTTCTCCACCTCCCCAAAAAAAGCCATAATAATTTCAACATATTTTAGTACAATGCAATAACATTAAAGAACCATACATGTGTATTACTTGAGCATTAACATGTGTTTCATGGAGCGGAAGATATGATGACTAGTTGCCTATCAGTATTGTAATTGTGCAAAAAGTAAAACTTCAGAGGCATGTTATCAATAGTCTTTATTGAAATGTAAATGTACATCAAAGCATAGCTGCAGGAATCTGCTAGAGCAACAGAGTATGTCATGGTGAGATTGTGTCCAGGGGGGTGGGGGGTCGCAAATTTACAACAAGATACAACAATGCTATTTTCTAATTGGATCATGCGTAGCAGTTTGTTATTTTTGGATTGGCTGATGTCTAGTTGTTATCTAGTTCATACCTCACTCTTTCTGCTGGAGTACCGCAGGGCTCAATACTGGGTCCTGTTTTATTCAGCCTATATGTCAATAACTTACCAAATGTCGGTAGAAATGTAAAAATACAACTATATGCTGATGACAATGTATTATATTGTAGTGCCAACTCAGTTCAAGAAGCTGCTGCGATACTCTCAGGAGCCATGGTGCCAGTGTCCCATTGGCTCAGAAACTGTTGTCTACATTTGAATAAAATAAGGAAAAACTTGGCCAAATGGTGGTGTCCATCAGAGGAACACAGTTGTGGCACACGCTGTCAGCTCATATTACAAACTGTGACAGCTACACCACCTTTAAAAAGACCCTTAAACAGTGGTTGAAAACAACCCAGACTTGCTCTCATGGGTAACCTTTTTGTCTTTTCTATTCTATGTATGAACTTTAAACCTCGATGTTAATCGAGCTTTATTTTTTGTGTAAGATCTCTATTTGTCATGGTATATTGTTTGTATGTTTTTTGTACCTGCCTTTGGACAATGGGAGAAATTTAGCAACTGTGCTAACCCCGGCATATTCATATTGATGCTTTTGCTGATATATTGATTAATGTGCATTGTCCTAATCAAATAAATGAATAAATAAATAAAAAATAGTTGATCTTATTGATCTTATACAATGCTCAGAGCATCTTGCTACATGTTCCACTGCATAAATAATGGTGTAACTTGGTGGAAGTCACACAATACATTTTCATGCGTGAGAAATACAATGTGTGGTGGGAGTGTGTGACAAAAGACTGAAATTAGTGACTGTTAGCTCAATGCCACGGACATCTTGTTGCTAGGCTACATGTGTCTGCCTTCCCTGCTGGAGTGTGATGTGTGTCATGTGCAGGTACGATGGATGGTGTACAAACAAATAGGGTGTCGGAATGACATATGTTTATACTTCTCATCCAACCACAATCACATTCACTCTATCTGGATGGAGCCATTTATCTGGGTGAAGCAATTTATCTGGATTAGGGTGTTTGTGTGTGTGCTTTTTGAACGATGAAAATCTGTAATGAAAACAAGCTTAAATGAAATAGGAGTGACAAGGCTTTTTTTAAAATGTAAGGAGTAGAAAGTACAGAATTACCTGAAAATATAAGGAGTAGAAGTAAAAAGTAAGCCAATAAAGTAATTACTCCTGTTAAGCATACTGTAGATACCCAGCATTTCTACTTAAATAAGAACACCTCTGGTTACTATATTGTTTTCTGTTGACTGAAGCTATAATCCAGCTAGTGAACTTTAAGGTTTTTTTTATTTGGAAGAAAACATTCATCCCAGCTGCTAAAATTATGGTTATTATCTTGCATAACATATTCTCACTTTGGAGAAGATAGCAATAGTAATCTAAATTTCCGGCCATTCATTCTTTGGACCATAGTTCCCCTCTTTACAATGATACTGTAACTTTTACAGCTTGACATCTGGCAGAAATGGATTCAGCACAAAAAAATACTGTTGGAACAACCAAGAAAACACTTTTACCCTAAAATTTCAGAATTCTGAAGTTACAGCCCTGTCTAATAGTTTTATGTTCCTTTTGACCATAATGTTTACTATGAATGTATTGAACCCATCCAGAGCAATCTTTATATAGGTACAGTATGTGTCGCTCACATGTTATGTACAGTAGTGAGATATTACTTGCAGCCAATTTCCAAGTGGAACTTAAAAATGCCCATTTTTGAGGCCCCTGCCAAGCCTTTGTTCAATAAACCACACAAGAGCAACAGCGGTGAGTCTTGAGCCAGATGACCCCACACATGAAGTCTGAGTCCCTGAGGCCGCTCCAGATATTTCAAAGCCTTGTCTGCATCTGGCAGCTTTCCCAGGAGATCACACTGGGATTCCACAAATCTCACCCATGCGTTGCCGAGTCCCACTCAATGTTTTATAGCAGGGCTGAGTCTGATCCTGTTATGCGCATGCAAAATCCAAGTTTGTTCTTGACACCATGGCAACCCGTCTCTGATCTTGTTATCCTACACTGTCATCTGTGCAACTTCAGACAAAACTGCAGTTAACTCCAGGGAGCAATGCTGTCACAGCCAGGTCTATTTTTATATGTGAAAAATAAGGCAGTAAGCCCACAGTACAGTAGATTATATTAAAAATGTAAGCCTATGAGCAAGTTTTGACATGTCCTTCCAATGCCCCAACCCTGAACACTGAATGTGACGTTTCTTACATTCTAGCTCATCACTCATCTCTAGTTAAAAGCCAGCCCAAGCCACAGGCCATGGTCTTATCTGTGATCAGAGCCAATCTGTTTATCACAGCACTGACCACAACTTTACCACAGGCCTTGACGGCTCCTCATTAGGACCTTTATACGAGCTGCTGGGAGGAGTCCAGACTTCTGATCAGATCATGAGTGACTGAGTCAATTCAAACATCTAGCATGCCACATCTTTATCCCAAACAACAGACACACTCCCTACACCCTTTGAACACAGACATCCCCTGGAGGTGCCAGATTTATGATGCCTCTCCAAAGGGGCCACTTGTAATAAAGGAGTGAGTGCTGTGAAATTGAGATACAAGACTGGTGTCAAGTCGTAAAGTTTCTTACTCCTCCAGCGTTGGCTTTTGCAGGGTGATGCCCCTTCCAAATGGTGAAAATATATGATAGGTTGAATTATTTCTCTTCCACATGTGAAAACAAAGACATGCTCAATTGTATGACATAAACCTTCATCTCTCTAGGGAGTAGGGCTCAAACAGGTCATTAAAAACAGGCCTGTTTTCAAGATTTGTTCTTTTGTGAGTAGTTGAGATAGCCTATGGCCTTGTATAATGCATAGACTACAACTGGCAGGAGAGAGACAGCAGCATGAGTAACGATGTGATTTCAAGGCTCTTGTTTAGCCAAGGTTACGGCCTTCCATTTAAGAAGTACATGCAAGACCCTTAAAACACAGCAGTGGACAGCAGCTAAAGTTTACCCTGGGGGCCGACAACAAGAGTCTAAGGGAAATACAAAAGAGTGCAGCAGTAACTCATCATATTCAGCATGCCTTTATCCTAAACTAAGCTAAATAAAAGAAAACAAATAGAGTGCAATAATAACCTCATAGACAGCATTTCTTTTTTCTTTTAACTTTTTTTACTTTTTGTAGCTGAATGAAACCTTATGTGTTATGTGTTCAAAGGCACTGACCACAGTAGTGTATATGGAATTTAAGAAGAAAAAGACAGATTTATACACACAAAAGTCAACGTTATGCTCCTTTTTTTTCACTTTCTTGCCAAGACTAGATGAAAACATAGACTCTCATGTCTCTTTGTTTGCAGGAACTGGAGCTGGGAAATAATTAGCCTGTCTTAGTACAAAGACTGAGAGAAGGGGGAAGCACACTACAAAAAAAGGTGTGTCTAAAAACCAGATAAAAACACTAAATCTGAGGGAAATGATCTTGCTGCATGGACAGATAATTTCACTTGACCAGATTTCTTAAATCAAGATTATTAAATCTAGAAATAAGCATGTTGAACACTTAAACTAAGAAATTAACTCTTAAAACAGGATAAATTATGTAACACTTCTAAATCTAAAGTTTTTTTAAATCTTGGTAAGAAACAAATCATTTGCAGTGCAGTTAGTCTGGCTTTGTCAAAAGTTAAATAATGCTCCTACTAGTGCCTTTAAATGTCACAATTAACATGTATCTCCATTGTTTCATCTGTATACAACAGAAATGTAAAGACAATTTTTGAAGGAGTAACGTAACTGTACAAAGGACAATTATTATCTGAGATATTTTTCTGTGTTTGGTGGATTTGGGCATAATAACTATTCACTCACAATGCAAACCGGGATTGGACTCTGCTTCACATCAAGGTTATAATAGTTTTGGATTTTTCATTAGTTTTAGTTTTAATTTTGTTGTGAATTTTTGTTTTCAAATTCAATTAGTTTTGTTTTTAGAGTGAGTTTGCTAGTTTTAGTTTAGTTTTTATTAGTTTTAGGTTTTTTTGTGTTGGGTGCAAGATTCAAAGAGGTCATAATACATTTTTCCTTTATTTCCTTTTATTATCCATCTCAGCCCCAATAAGTTTATTAACTCTTACTCTTCCAGGTGTTTTGAATTTTGGTTGGAGTGTAGACATCCCAGTCTCAGTAAACATATTTACCATGTGTTCCTGCATGTTCACTAACAGAATCCTCTTTCTAACAGAAACACTGGATTATGCATGAAAAAAATACATTTTCACTATAATTTTCAGTTAACGGAAGTGTTTTTCAATTCTAGTTTTCGTTATTTTTCGTTAGTTTTTGTTAACTATAATAACCTCGTTTCACACATAGGTGAGTTGAGGTGTGAGTCTGTTGCGTTCGCTTCACCTTCCTCTCTGATGGACCAACCACTGCTGGCTGATGGAAGAAAAAAAGGTTACTATAAACACAATTATACACAACAGAAAAAAATAAATCATTTAATTAAATTAAATTCGATTACATTTATAGAGCCCAGAATTACAAATCAAAGGTTTGCCTCACAGGCCTTAACAGACTGTACAGGATAGGACACCCTGTGACCTTTGACCCTCCCAGTGAATAAGGGATCCCCCTCCCAG
Source organism: Centropristis striata (assembly GCF_030273125.1). NCBI lineage: Eukaryota > Metazoa > Chordata > Actinopteri > Perciformes > Serranidae > Centropristis > Centropristis striata. Next base: position 30,436,519 of record NC_081519.1, read on the forward strand.
GACTGACTGACGTGCAATAGATGTCATTTGTATAGTAGCTAGAGTGTGAGAGGGGAGAGGGAGGGAGGATTGAAAAAGGGAGAGACAGAGAAGAACAAGATAAACAATGACAACAATAATAGCACTAATACTATAATGAAGTCTATCACTAATGGTAGCAGTTGTGGTGCTAATAAATAGAATCAAATAACAGCAGTAGTAACAGTAATATGAGCAGTGATAATAGGAGAAATATTAATATAATTGTGATAGGTGTAGTAGCAGTGAATAAAATAAACAATAAAACAAAACTTTAACTACGTTGCATACTTACTACTGTATGGTAGAAGCACAAATATAAGGGAAAAAATATGAAAATCAACTAAATCTGCAGTTTAATAAAATTGGCCTGGGATAAAAGGCCCACTCCTGATATCCTCCTAGTGTTATATGAAGCAGTGTGGAACAAAACTGGGACACAGCTGGAATGTGGCACAGCGGAACCAGGTGGAAACCACGGGCAACCCGGAATGTTACCACAGACACCCAGTTTGCAATACTGTCAATGCAAGGGCTTTAATCAACTGGCCATAGGTCCAACTATTAACTGTATAGATAGTAACTGATATTTATTCAATTGAAAATGCTCTGGGGCTGCATGGTGGTGTAGTGGTTAGCACTCTCACCTCACAGCAAGAGGGTTGCTGGTTCAACTCCGGCTGGCTTCTACCTATATAAAGATTGCTCTGGATGGGTTCAATACATTCATAGTAAACATTTGGTCAACAGGAACATAAAATTACTTTTGTTTCCAGTTTGGCGGAAAATTTTGATTACTATTGCTATCTTCTCCAACATGAGATTATATGCAAGATAATAACCATCATTTTAGCAACTGGAATGAATGTTTTCTGCCAAGTAAAAAAACTTAAAGTTCACTCGCTGGATTATAGCTTCAGTCAACAGAAAACATTAAGTAACCAGAGGTGTCCTTACACGGTGGTCAATTGGTTAGGAGTCTTGCCTCACAGCAAGGCTCGACTCCCGCCTGCGGCTCTTCTATGTGGAGTTTGCATGTGCTAACCGTGTTAGTGTGGGTTCTCCGGGGTACTCCGGCTTCCTCCTATAGTCCAAACACATGCAGCTCAGGTTTAATTGGTGACGAGTAGGGATGGGCAACTTAAATGCTGGAGGGGGCCACAATTTTTCATGGACACCACCACAGGGCCACATATAGGACCGCACTTAACCAGATATGATGAAACTGCAATTTTAAATATGTTTACAGTGCAGTAACTTCACATATTTCATGCTCAAATGCATGTATAACAGTATAAATAGGAATACAAAAGGTTTGAAGCAAATAAAAAATAACCACTTACTGTGATTTCTTTTTTTTTCCGTGCAAGAACAGCAGACCAACATTAATTGCAAGAAGTAATTTTGTGCATTTTTACACTGCAATTTTAAGAGTTCATGCTCAAATGCATGTAGTTGAACTGAGGGCCGCTTCAAGTGAGGGTGCGGACCGTATGCGGCCCCCGGGCCTCCAGTTGCCCATCCCTGCTCTCAATCAACCTTTAATGTGAGAAGTATTCTGTTTCTACTCCATCAACTACTAACCTATTATTTTAAAGATCAATGCCCTTTACATTCTCAATGTAATAAGATGCCAGATCGCATTTAAAAAATAAAAAAAAAACATCAGAAAATAGCTTGTTTGTGGAAAAAACTTCTTTACCGAGGTCCTCAGATCCTAGATAGAGGCCAAAGTCAAAGTGAAGTCCAGTAAATGTCCCCATGTGTACCTGCTGCAGTGTTTGGGCCGAGCCAGCCAGCAGAGCCTGCTCTTCATTATGGATCATGACGGGATCTCCGGAGTCCGGAGCAGGAGAAACTTTTCGTCCCTCCCCCTCCGCCTTCCTCCTCCTGCTCTCTGCAGCGCTGCGATGGTCAACAGATTGAGTCAGAGGTGCTCAGAGGACCAGAGGACCGGCAGCCGGCGGCTCCCAGATCATCAGTCCGGACACGACAAGGTAATACAACCCGGCGGATACAAACTGTTTTACGCTCAGCTCTGTACAGAGGCTCTGTTCGCCTGCTGCAACATGCACTTTAATCCATCGAAGCTGTGCTAGAAACTTTTCAATCCGGAGTTTCCTTCTTTAATCATCTGATGGAGGAATTCGTACTTACTGTGGAATGCAACCTTGCAATTAGTGTTTCAGCAGAAAAGCGATGACAGGTTGCAATGTTTATGCACAAAACTTGAGTCGAAGAAGATACAAAGTCTCTGTTTGGGCAGCTTTTTGTTCCACGCTGTCATAAATGAGTTAGTTAAAGGTTCAAAGATTCTCATGTTGCTAATTGCATACAGGTGTGTGACAAATGCCCGAGAACTGCAAAAAACAAACAAAAACTTTACTAATTTCATAAATATATATATTTGGTATTAATCGTGTTGTTGTCTGCAATACAAAAGTGACCTGAGCTGTAGGCTAGGCTGTGTGTTCAGATAGGCCTATATAGTCTACAAAAAAATCTCTCTGAACACTTTAACAGTTATTTTTTGGAGGTGTATGACATCGGGGATTGTTAAGAGATCAGTGTGTGTGTGTGTGTGTGTGTGTGTGTGTGTGCGTGCGTGCGCGCGCGTGCAGGAAGAGAGAGAACAGGAATCCCCCATCACTCACTACTCTGGGAAACACCAGGCTGAGTAGGCTAGTCATTTTTTTGTTGTTGTTTTGTGTGTGTGTGTGTGTGTGTGTGTGTGTGTGTGTGTGTGTGTGTGTTAGGGCAGGGCAATATGGACCAAAAGTCATATCCCAATAATTTTGGCAGAATATCGATATACGATATATATCCAGATATTTTTGTTGCAAAGTGAGAGCAAATGTTCTGTCAAAGTCAAATATGACATGTCACAAGTAGTTTTTTTTTAAGTGAACATAAATACCGTATAACAACAGGAGTAGCTTTTTAATTTTTTTTTTAAAAGCTCCATAAAGTGCACATTTAAATAAAAAAATATCTTAAATAAAAATAGCCTATGGAATAAAATAGGCCAATCTTTTGCAGAAATAAATATATTTATATGAGAAAAGAAAAACGAACATTACAAAAGGGCAGCATTTATATATTTTTGTTTAACTATATCGATATATGCGATATAGTCTAATTCCATATCATATTTAAAAATATATTGATATATCTTTTATATCAATATATCACCCAGCCCTAGTGTGTGTGTGTGTGTGTGTGTGTGTGTGTGTGTGTGTGTGTGTGTGTGTGTGTATGTATATACACACAAAGATTGTCAGAGATGAAAATGTGCTTATTTAAAACAGATTAACAGCCTTCTGACAGCACTGTTTGTGACAAATTGGTGTTGAATTCAGCACTTCATAGATACTTCATGAACATTAGCCCAGAGATAGCACATATTCATTGTATGTGGTGGTGTGTGCAGCATCCATTGCCATGGGAAGACAATCCTTGTGTCTTTGATTAGGTCTGCCATAACAGAAATGCCAAAACAGAAACCTCAGAACAATGAGCAGAGCGGATCTGTGTCAAATTTGAGGCTTTGATTATTTTGTTGATTCCATTTAGAAAATGAACAGAAGAGTTAATGATTTTGAATAACAAGGAATAGCTCTGATATCTGCATTTCACAGAAATTAATTGAACTAATGAACATAATGGAGTGGTGTGAAACCAGAGAGAAACCAATTTGAGTTTGAAACTCCCACCTTAATTAAGCACACAATTTATCACAATAATCATTAGTCAAAGGAGACTGTGTACTTTGGTCTCTACTTCACTAATGACTCATAATGTACTTTCCATAAAGTGTTAAACATTTTCCAACAAACTCAACTGCTAAGGCATTGTGAAGTCTCTATGTTCATCACTTACACTTTAGGGTTAATTGCAACGAAGATTGTTACAGCAGTGTGTTCCTACGCAAATAATCAGGGATGTGGTTGAAATGTTAGACTTGAGCATGTTCCAATCTTAATCATGACAGCTTGCATAATGATTCAAAACACTGTATTGCAGCCAATGTTAATGAGGAGTCTTTATGTTGAGACATAAAAAGCTTGCAAGAATTGTGCTCTTGTGAGCTAAACAACAGAGCCAGATGTTCTTCTTCTTTGATTATGTGAAATAAGCCTCTGCCTGTCTGTCTTTCTGTCTTTCTTGCAGAGTAGAGATTGTTCACATGAGCAGAATGTGCCAGAATCCTTGAAGATAAACCAAAAAGGATACCTGATCTCTGATTGTTCTACATACACCTGGTGCCATGGCTGGTCTAACAGCTGAAATAACAGCACTGTTGTGTACATTTCTCTTTCTCTACTTGAGAGTCTGCTTGTGCCAGCGTGACTGCACCGGTGTGGACTGTCCCCAGCTGAACAACTGCATTGAAGAAGTGCTGGAGAGTGGCAGCTGTTGTGCTTCATGTCTGCAGAAAGGATGCACATGTGAGGGCTACCAATACTATGATTGTATCAATGCTGGGTTCAAGAATGGCAAAGTGGCAGAGGGAGAGTCTTACTTTGTTGACTATGGCAGCACAGAGTGCTCCTGCCCTGTGGGAGGAGGCCGGATCAGCTGTAGCTTCATAAGCTGTCCTGATATGCCGCCAAACTGCATCGCTGTTTCAGAGCCTGCAGACGGTTGCATGCAGTGTGAACAAGTCGGATGCATCAATGAAGGGCAGAAATATGAGGCCGGACACTCCTTTCACATTGAACCCTGCAGGGTCTGCCACTGCCCCAACGAAGGAGGGGAGCTAATGTGCTACACTGTGCCAGACTGTGACCCACACGAGGTTCATAAACCCATGTTAGCGTTACCAACAAAGGAGGATCCAGCCAACGGGCTCAACATTTACCCCTACAGTCTGGAGCATCAAATTCCCCCGAATGGAAACCTTCCTCTCTTTAAATCATCGCCTTTTGATAAAGAGGAAGCAGGTATTTATGATTACGGTCCTCCAGACATTCCAGGGATCTACCCTCCAACACAGTCCTCCTCCTCCTCCAACAAGTTCATCTCTGTATCCCAAAGCTCTGACAGACCTGACAGAACTTCTGCCCTTCAAAGTTTCAACACACAAGGCAAGCTGGAGCTAAGAGAGCGCTACAGAGTCCATGACCATCCTGGCGACAGTGAGGACGTGACAGGAAGTCCCACGAGCGTAGAGCAGAGCACCAAAAGGCCACACAAGGACGACATGACTTCATGGCAGCCCTCACAGGGTCTAACAACGCAAACTGTTGATCTGACAACACAGACAGATTTTGAGAATCCATTGTATGCACTTAAAAGTTCAGATAGTGTCATTTTTCCACTTAATCGAGGGCTGGGGGGTGAAAAACACCCAGAGTATCCACACATGAGTCCAGAGAGTGCAGTTCATCATCAGAGAAGCTCTGAGAGCAAGAAACATCATCAAAATGTATCAGATAGTTTGACATCCAGTGGTTCAAAGAGTCAGATCAATGTAAGCAATCCGGTGAGAGGCATGGACAGTGAAACCAATCAGCAGGACCCCTCAGATAGAATGAATTTGCCAAGAGAGAGCCCAATCCATTCCCAGGCAAGTTCAAACGGTCAGAAAGAATTACAGATAACAGTCGCACCGGATAGTGATGAAGGGATGGATGAAGAAGGAATGGAAGAGGAGGAGGAGGAAACAGTAACATTTCATAGTGTCTCTAGGCCTGAAGAAATGGATGTTCCTTACAAAATAAGGTTGTCACAAAAGGAAGGAAGCCATGAAGAGTTAGAGAGCAGTGATCCAACCAGCAGCTATGAAAAGACCACAGCCAAGCCCAGCACCAGCTCCCCAAGGAGGCCTGAGTACCTGACAACCCCATCGGTCCATTATATTACCACTACTCAGCCACCAGCAAGGGTCAAACTGAATGAGAGTGAGCCCAGCAGAAAGCCAAGTCAGAGGCTATTTAACCTTCACAGTGAAGACCAGAAAGAGGTGATGGAGAAAAAGGAGGAGAGGGAAAATCCCCCTGTGCTGCTTGTCAAACCTGACGGAGGTAAGACACGTGACTTCTATTATTATGAAATAGAACATTTTGAGTTACATTTTGAGTAACCCATAAAAGTTAGATACATGAACTGACTATAATTTAGTTCACTTTTAGTTCATTGTTTTTTTCATATGTGGAAAATCTGGAATGTGACTGAGTTACAAAAATTGGCATATCAAAACGGAGAAGGTTATAAAAACTGTTATAAATTTGTAATCAGCCTCATAAATATATGTTATACTAAGCCTGTTCCACCTACTTTATATGGAGGGAAGTATTTGTTTATTTAAAAGGATCCCCATTACCTGACGCCAAGACGACAGCTAGTCTTCCTGGGGTCCAGACAATAATTTTTAATAGAGTACCACAAGCATTCCAAACTCAAGTCATTATAAAAATATATATAAAAAAAAAAAAATAAGAAAAGAAAGCATCATACATTCTTGTATCACATTGCCCAACCACACTCAAATAAAATTATGATACAATTAAGGTGTTGACGTCAAATACATTCTTAATCTGTTTGTGACAATGAAGCTTCGTGAAGCATTTGCTTTAATTTTTGAGCCTACTAGATGGCGATCTTGGCTTATAAAAAAAGGCTTTAGCAATGGTTATTGAGTATGTCTTCAGCCCTTTGTTGAAAGAGCACCATCTAGCAAATGGGCAAATAGGCTTTGCACTAAAACGTGGTTTAGGAAAAATAAACTAAATGGTTAGGTTTAGTATAAAAACAAAACAAGATCACAGTTTGGATTAAATAACTTACATTACGAAAAGAAGGGACTCTTACATGATATGAAAATTACTTTAAAAGTTACTTTTATTTTCATAGGGGATGCAAGTCGAGGTTTCTTAGGTGGATGTCCTGTATTAAAGGAGTCATCCACCACCCAGCTCTCTTCCTGGTTCAGATGTTATTGCTTCTTATACTACTTTATTTCTTCCTTCACTCCCGGAATAGTTACAACAGCTGGAGGTTGGCAACAATAAATGTAAACAATATAGCAGCTCATATGACTGATAACAGCCTTCTGGACTAAAACAGGGGGCTGATACTGAATAATTTAATTAAAACATAAAACACAGTGCTGAGTGATGTTCAAGTGTCATTGTGGCTGTGATCATGCAACATATGAGAAAATGAGTTTGATCCTACTTTGTACCTGCAGACTTACCAAAACTGGACCTACACGTGTTTCTATGCTACATTTTTTACACTTTTTTTAGAGCCGGGTTTGAAGAAAAGACATTTCGGATGTTCGATATTAAATACAAATCTGAGAATATGGATTTATATGCTGATAAAAGAGAACCTATATCTTTACACAATCTAGATGCAATACATAGGTCAGACTTACAATCATGTCATGAGCACAAGTGCATGTCTGCCCTAGAAAACCTTTATTGCTTGCCCTTTCAGAGGGTCCACAGGTGGTTAGTGTGGGTTTGCCCCTACACTGCCCACTCTAAACCCACACGTTCCCACAGTGGGCCTGCATAGGCATGTTTGTTTGGGATCTTGGTTTATGGTCGTTGACATATTGTTTTTTTTGCAACTTGGCCATGTGCAGAATGGATCAGCACCTGGAATGACGCTATGCCATTAGCTAATCCTAGCGCTATCTAGCTTGGTTAGCTAGGGCAATCATTATTCAAAGCAAACAGCTGACTTCTTAGAATGTCTTTAGTCTAACTCAAGGGTAGGCAACCTGAGGCTCCGGAGCCACATGTGGCTCTTCAGGCTGTCTGCAGTGGCTCCCTGTGGCTGTGACAAAATAATTATACGAAATGAATACTGATTTCGTTACATTTTTATTTTTTATTCATTATTGGCGTCAGCCCATTGGAATTTGTATTGTTAAATCGTAAAAATGTGCATCTTATATGTGGCATGGCATTAAAAAGTCAACTAAAATCTGCATCATAGCTTTCAAATCTTACGAAAGTCTACGGCCCAGTGCCTTAACCTCTAAATTTTGTTTTGAGTTTTGAGTTTTTTCTAGCTAGGCGAGCTTTCGATTCCAAATTTCCTGAGATATTTTTCGGTGTCCAGCCTCTTATTTGCACTTTGGCCTTCGCTGCATTCTTCATAATAATAAATGTTCATATATTAGTCATGTTGATAGGCTCATTTAGACTTAGTTAGGCTGTTTTATCTTTAATGTTAGGCTCAAAATAAGTTTTGCGGCTCCATTCCAACATTTTTTCTCTTTTTTTGGCCACCAATGGCTCTTTTGTTAGTCAAGGTTGCAGACCCCTGATCTAACTGAACACATTTCTAAGTGTCAAAATGTTCCAGTTAACTCTGATGAAGTGAAAACACGCTGCGAAAGGGTCAAAGTTCTGAGACGTATGAGAATGTTTACAGAAGTAATAGTAATAGTCAAGTGAGAGGTGAGGTCATTGACTTCTTTGGGGTAGCCCACTGCTGGCCACTAGAAAGAATGCAGGTTTAAGACACTTCAGACATTGCCTTTATCTGTCAGGCAGGGTGCAGCTTGGGTGCGCTCTATGATCATGCTCCACCTGTGCACTGTGACCTCTCCTCTTTTTACCCCGTGACCTTTGGCAGTTAACTGCCAGCTAACAACACAGTTGTGCTGCTAAGGAAAAAAGTTATGTTTTACCTTTTAACTTGCTCTTTATTCATTGCTTTGTATGGTGAACACTGACATGATGCATTCAGGTGCACCTTGTAAATACAGGAGTATACATATTTGAAAGCAATACAGAATCCATTAGGATATAATGCATTGATTCGTAAAAATGATTTGGACATGCATTATGCACTGGCTGCTCTAACGGCTCTGTAATGAACAACGGTGGAGTTTAGTTTGCGTATGTACTTTTCTAGTTTTGGGAGTATGACATCTTTCAGTATGAAAGCTACGCAGTCTTTGATACATGAGACCTGGTGCTTTTACCTGTGCTTTTCTTTTCATAAATAAAGACATCCCCATCACAAATCAATGCAGAAGAAGCACACATTGGTGCATAACATTACCAACTACAACCCATCTGCAAAATAGCACTGCTTGCAGTGAGGGTGCAGCTTCCTTTATTATTATTATTATTATTATTATTTTGCTTCTGTTTAATCTACTTTTGCTGTATTTAGCTGAATTAATTTTCTTTTTTGTTGTTCAAGTAAACTTTTTGTTAATAAATGACACTCCACACTCCCATAACAACATAAGCATGTGGCACATCCTTGTGTGGAATGCTGTAGCCTTTCATAAATTGTTTTTATATTGCTAAAGGTCTTTCTACACTCCAGCATTTAGCACCCCATTTTGCACCATGCATGAATAATTTAAAGCTTGGGTCCCCCTAATGTTTAGCTAAACGCCATTGTGCTCACAGAACAATGCTCCCTTTCTGTGTTCTGCTCTAAATACCAAGCCAGGCCGTAAGTCATGAGAGTATAGAAAGAGTGCAGACACCCTCCGGTTCCCAGGTATCTGACCAGGAACATAAATATTGAGCCCTGGGTCTGCCTGGAGCAGGGAGTCAAACATTCCTCCCGTGGTGAACATCCTCTCACAGCAGTCTCATACCAGTCACCACCATAGCTCACTCAGCACACGAGGCTTTGCCACTGTTTTACTGCACTTTGCCTCAACTCTCCCAGAGGAGACAGACAGAGGGGCTTGAGAGTCTGGATTTGGTTAGAGAATCTCTCTGGCCTCCAGCCTTCAGATGGTTTTATTTCAGAAGTGTATCAAGTTTAAATGATTTCATTTGAAAACTTTTGAAACTATATATTATTGTTTTTGTTAGTATCCCAATGTTTGTGACTTTAAAACATTGTGGGCAGTACTGTGATGTAGGGCTGCATGATTATGGCCAAAATGATAATCACGATTATTTTGATTAATATTGTAATCACGATTATTAATCACGATCATTCATCATGTTAGGGGAAACATCTGTATTTTTATTGCAGTACTTTTAAACAAACAATAGGAACAGTTTTTAGTGTGTGAGTGTTGGTGCCTATTAGCAATTTGCAGACTGGACGCTAAGGGGTAAACATCCCCTCCGGCTCTGCAGCTGGGAGAGACTGCTGCAGGAGGACTGTGCCACTTCAACTCGTTCTTACTGGGGATTTCTGGTGGGAATTGACGGTGGGCAGAGGACGGAGCAAAACCGCGGAACGGTAGAAATCCCCAGTTCTTAACGAGCCGCCGGCCCCCAGTCTCCAATAACACCAGAAAATGTAGCTGGATTTGTTGGCAGTCGCTTTTTAACCCATTTAGGCCGGGAAAGCATTACCGCATTTCTACCATTTAAGCCGGGAAATTGGATAAGTCGTTTTGTAGTATTTGTAGTTTTCCACCTATTTTTGGTCTCATGGCCAATGAAATCTATCAGAATACATGTGGGAGTGTCGCAATGCAACACATTGATTTTTAAAAAAACTTTATTGAAGGTTTGGACAAATAATTCTCATGAAAGCCACGGGTATAAGCTCTCAAATACTTTTTGACTGTTGTTGTGACGTCATATCCTGCTTAGCGTTCTATCCAATCAGGAACCAGGATTTTTCAGGGGAGAAAAACAGCCCCGCCCCCTGGTGGTTGGTGGACTACTGGTGTAGAAAGTGCTTGATAAGATATGCAGGAGAGCCGCATTTTAAAATGGAAATATCGCAGACGGTCAGGTTAATTTAGTCGTGGCGGCCAAAATTGTGATCACGATTTAAATTTGATAAATTGTGCAGCCCCATTGTGATGTCTGTGTTACATAGGTGCCACCTTATCAGTTAGACAGTAAAAGAGCATTAGCCTACTTACTCATTTCAAACATAGACTGTATATAAATAATGGACGTAGTCACCGTGACGTCACCCATTGGTTTGTGGCCCGCTGGAAGCATCGAGTTCAGCGTTACACTCGTCGCCATCTTGTTTCGCCATCTTGTTTCCGATACGGGGAGCAGACCATATCTGGACTGTGGAGGAGCGAGAGGGATCTGATCACTGACTACAGCCTCTCTACACCTCAACCTGACTGAGAGAAGCTGCTGCTAATTCATGTTAGCATTAACTGGAGCATTAACTGGGATGTTAGTTTTGGCTAGCAAACAACAAAAACAAAATGTATGTTACTGACCTCAGAAAACTGAACAGCGACTCCTTGGAGTGTCTGTTAGTCCAACCAAACACTGAACAAGACATTTTTACTGAACAAAACGTTCATATGAACTGTCATTAAGTGAAAATACAGTGAAAGGGTCAAAGTTATGAGACCAAACCGCTAAACATCCTGTTTTATATCTGTATAACGTTATATATATCTTTATTGACACGTTGCCGTGGATACGCATTGCTCTGCTTCTCTCCTGATGACGGCTCGCCTTGTCAGTGACCTGTCAATCAAAGGTAGCTCCAAATCATATGATTCTTTATCTTTTATTTTCTTCTAAATGGGGCCATTATTAGAACTATTAACATCAAATTGTCTTGAAGAAGATTTTTTTTACTAGTGATTAAGACCATAGTGTTGTCCTAAAAAAAAATTCTGTTTTCAAAAGTTTTCAAATTTTGCACTGAAATGAATGGGCAGATGTTTTGTGCAGCCAAACTTAGCGCCCCCTGCTGGAATTTTCGGTAAAATGCAGCTTAAGGCACTTTTTGGTTTGCCTCCTTGCTCAGACACGGAGGTTGCCGCCTGTTTCAAACACATAGATCTTCTATTTGCTTAAAAAAAGTGGCAGCTGTTAAACAGTGTTTAAAAGGACTTAAGTCACTTCCTCTGCAGAAATCTGCCCTTTACTGAGCACATTTTATAGCGATCGAAATGATTGTTGGCAAAAAAATGCACATGGCATAATTACCATTACCAGTACTGGTTGAGTATAAACTGATAATTTAAAACAGGTGTTGTTGATCTGCATACTTTTGAATGACTTATTTTTTAGCAGCCTGGAAGTAAACAATACAGAGCATATTAACATGGCCCTGACAGAGGGAAAAGAAGAAAGAATATTCACTCTATTTACGACTTAAATTGTTGACTTCATGCTGTTGAACATCAATGAAACTCGGAAATAGCCTGCAGCTCTTAATAAAACACTAGCTATGTTTCCATCAACAAATTTCCATGTGCATTTGGAAGATTTGCATGAGAAAAGCTTGATGGAAACACCAAAATTGTAAAAAAATTCAAAATGTGCATAAAAGTTTTTTAATGCTCGCTTGATGTGGTTTTTTAAAATCATTTTCTAAAAATATAGAATGCGTTAAGTAGATAGAAAAGCTTTCTCTGAATAAGTTCTGACGTAGCGAACATTTAACTCAGAACTGATCAGCAGTTTCTGCTCTGACATGAAAGAACAATTATAAGTTACACAATTGAATCTAGTTACTGAAGACATTTTCTGTCATGGGTGGCGAAGTTGTCCAATCAGCAACCTATTTTTTTTTCACTCTTATTCAATCTCTTCTTCTACTGGTTAATAAAAGATCAGCCTACAGCAACGTTCATGTAGCTTTGTTTATTCGATCTTACCAGTTGATGGAAACGTTCCTAATTCGCATTTAGTTTAATGCGACATTACAAAATTTCGCTTCAAAATTCGATTCTACTTAAACCCTTGTTATCCTCCCGTCGACTATACACCATCCTCCTCAGGGGTCAAAAAGGACCCCATGACACAAGACAGGGTTTTTAGGACATGTAGAAAAAAATGATTATCAACTTTTTTTTCACTTTTTAAGGCAACTCATGACCAAAAAATGTATATATAATTTTCATGTTTTTTTCATTATTATTGGTCAATTTTAGTCCAATATACAAAATTAGGCCTCATGTGAAGAGAAAAAAAGTAATAAAACCTGAATATTTTTTAAAAATAGTTATAGTGAAATAATAATTTCTTGGTGGGAATGTACAGAGTAGGTTATGTCAACTTTTAGTGAAACTTATGTTTTGAAAGCATTGTTCATTTTTGGATGTCAACAAAAATAAAAAATAAAAATAATACCTATGGTCGTCAGGGGTCAAAGAGGACCCCATGACATTAGACTGGTTTTAGGACATGTAGAAAAAAATTATAAACAACATTTTTTTTTCACCTTTTAAGCTAACTCATGACCAACACATTGATATATAATTTTCATATTTTTTTCATTATTATTGGTCAATTTTAGTCAAAGATACAAAATTAGGCCTCATTTCACCAGTCTGATGTCATGGGGTCCTTTTTGACCCCTGAGAACCATGGGTGCTATAAAAATCTATAAAAAATGTATGAAGAAAGTTGAAATGTATATTATCTATAAATGATGCAGAGAGGCACATATGCTGAAAATTTCAAGCAATCCCATGAAAGTTAACCTTTATTAATCATATGTTGAAAATGATTTGGGTATCGGTACTGATAAAATGGGGTATAGTACCATTTTTTAACAGCAGGGTATTGCAATACCTTTCTAGTAACGCTGTATCGTGCAACACTACAGTGGACTTGCTGATGAATCACAACCTGATGCCAAAGGTTCTTATCTTAAATGACACATTGCTATGTCCTCTGTAGCATATGCAGGAGGATAAGCTGAAGTGGAGTTATCTTTAGGGGCAGGGCACTCTTATTCCAGATAAACTGGCTACTCACAATCTCATAGTGGAAATTGAGTGGAGGGCCAGGCAGGCCTCTCTCCAGACTGCTGATAATGAAGTTTATCAGTTCTGATGACACATCGTCTCAAGATAGAACCAGCAAAGCATGCAGGATGTGCCACCTCTTTGACATCTGACACAAATGACTCAATTTAAATGTATTCAAATGCATTTTTCTTTCACTAGTAAAGACCGCACGATATATTTGAGTTCTGAAAAGGTTAAGGTATGTTAAAGATGGTGAGCTGAGATGATGTTGAAGGGGAGGAACGAGGTCCTGGATGAAAGGATGAGGGTGGATTGATGAAAGGATGAGGGTTGATGGGGGATATTGGGTTGGTTGGGTAGATGTCAACTGAAGGCGGGAAGACAGAAGGGAGCCATTGCTACATTCACTGACAGAGATAGTGCCGCAACTGGTTCCTCTTGTCAAACAGAGAGAGAATGGAGAGGTAAAAGAAAAAAGAATAAGTGAATTTGGGAGGAGGGTTGTGAAAACCATAAACTGTATATAAATAATGGACGTAGTCACCGTGACGTCATCCATTGGTTTGTGGACTGCCTGTTGGTAGCCTCGAGTTCAGCGTTACACTCGTCGCGTGGGGAGCAGACCATCATTGGACTGTGGAGGAGGAGAGGGATCTGGAACTAGAAACATTTTCTGCTTACAGAAACACAAATTTGCCTTTTTTTGCAACCCCACAACATTTATCAAGATTGTGACATTAATAGTGCTGTTTAACAACAAATCTAGGGTTGTCACGATACTAAAATATTCAATACTCGATACCATTTTCGATACCACAAGGATAAAAACAAAGACCCCAAAATTATTAACAAGAAAAGTGCAACATGTAAAAATTAACAGAACCACAGGTTAAATATTTATGATAAAAAACAGTTATGCAAAAAGAAACTGCAGCTATAACAAGCTTCAGGTCTGAGGTAGTGCAAAAAATAGATAAATACAATAAACAATAACAACTAGAACAATATTTTGAGGTTGTATGCTGTGCACAATATTAGGCAAGCTTGATAAGTCGACTTTTCTCTGCTTCATTCTGGGACTTCAAGAGAGAAAATAACACTTTTCAGTCACCAACATGTATCTAAACTCTATGCTTATTTGTACTAACACTGTGTCAATAAACGTAATATTGGCATACTACGTGCCTGATTTATTTATTCATTTACGTTGTTTTTAATCATTAACTTGACGTCAGCCTTTAATTGCTAGCTGCGGCTAATGGCTAATAATAACACAGGCAACAATAATGCGAGCCACCGGCCACGATAACATCAGTAATAGGTAGGTTGAAACGAAAGGTCGGAGGGGATAACGATACTTTTGAAAATGAGTATCGTATCCGGATACAACGTTTTAGTATTGATCCTTTTTTGAGTATCGATACTTTTGAAAACCCTAAAGAAATTATTTTTCTGATTTGTTTTTAAGTAACAAAATAATAATAAATCAATAATAAAAGCCTTTTTGTTTGCATCTCCAAAACATATATCAAAATTGTAACATTAAATTGTTCAGGAAATATGGAACTTAAATGTTAAATGCAATACAGGACACTCTATTAACAGATTATAATTGTTAAATGGGTTTAAACTTAGCCTAGTAACAAAAAATAAGCTTTTTGAAATTAGCTACTTTTTCACATTTCTGTTTCCAGTCACAGCCACATTTTGGAGAAGTAACTTCCTGTCAAAGTCACATGACCACCACAGCAGGGTGTTGAGTATGTGTCACTTAGAGATTTAATGAGTTAATGTGAAGCATAAAGCTGAATATGGGAGATTATAGAAGATTTAAAGTGTTTGTTACACAGGTGTCACCATGAGTTCATATGGGTTAAAAACAGTTGATTTCATGTGCAGCTTCCATAATCACTGCTCCTCCTAGTGGATAGAGAAACTGTTACACCTGGGTTCCACACAAAGTGCTTGGGGGCATCACACATCTGCTGTGTGTTCACTGCATCGTCACTGGTTGTCTCATTCAGTCAGGACCCGGCAAGGTTCCAGCTGGGATCCAGCACGGATCTGCCGAGGCTCCACCACAAAAGGAGGGAAAACTCTATGGTGCAGTAAATTTATTCTTCTGTATGCAAACAAACTGATGTCTAGAAAAATCAGAGGGTAGTGCATGTATTTTTCCTGGAAAAAGAGAGAGATTTTGTTGAAAAAGAATCTCAATTCCCAGTTCTCAATCCTTTATTCTGTAGCTCCTCAATCATTTCAACTAGATTAAAACATACTTCACTGGCTTCTAGGATGGGGTTTTTGTTATTTATTTATTTTTTGCAGTGCAGTGTTTCATCTGTGTCGTGCCTGAAAGTTACATGATGCTCAGCAAGTCAGATATTGTGAAGAGTGTGTCAGAGTGGCTGGTCAATCAAAGAAGGATGATTTATTTGTCAAGTGTGTTTCACACACTGTGTCCCTTGACTCAGGGTCGCCTGTCCTCAAGTGGCTTTATAAAGGTGACTGACAGGATAAATCAGGCAGGTTGGCAACTGTATGCGGCTTAGATTTCCATCTGTTACATCTCCATGCTTTGGACTGTGTGATAGACACACTTTCACTTCATTTTAATTAGGGCCGGGACTTTAATGCGTTAATTAAGATGAATTAATTACACAAAAATTAACACATCAAAAAATTGACGCATCTTAATCGCGCTTATTTTTGCACCGTGGAACGTTTCTCACTGGATGAGTTTCAGGCGGACCGATTATACTGGAGCACCAACTAGCGTTCATGAGTTCAGACAACAACAAACCACAGTGAACATGAAGGAAGAAGCTGATGAGACGCTTTGGTTGGCCCCGTGGATGATGGGACATTTTGTTACAAAAAAACAACGGATGGAAGCGTCGATAAGAGCATGGTTGTGTTGCTATGCAACAAGGAATTCACATATCACCACAGCACATCCAACCTCAAGTATCACCTCAATGCTAAACATATAGCAGCTAGCAGCTAGTGTGGCAGCTAGCGTGGATTGTGTTTTACTTAAAATACCAAAGTATTATAGTTTACAGAAGGTCTACCTACCTATAGGCTACCTGAATTTATGAAATGTACTATATTTCTAAATATGCTATTGCTACACTTAATGGCAAAAATTGCACTGGTCTGTTGAACTTGAACAAAAATAAACAATATTTTTGTTGCTTAAGCTTATGTATTCAGTCATTATTCAATGGTATACTAAAAATCCATGTGAAAAAAGTTACTTCTCACTGTTCTCAGGTCAAATATAAATATGCGATTAAAATGCGATTCATTTCGATTAATTGATTACAAAGCTTCTAATTAATTAGATACATTTTTTTAATCGAGTCCCGGCCCTAATTTTAATATCTGAGTGCCAAACACTTCATTCACACTGCATTATGATTCATTATGAGACACAAAGTCTTCCTTTTTTGTGTGGAAATGTCTTTATTCATGTACAGGAAAACTCAAAATTCAGGCACAAAGTGACAATTCAAAATAAAACTATAATACAGTACGGCTCTCCCGAATTGTGTCTGGCTTTTAAATATTTTTCTCCTCAAGATCAACTTTTCTCATTTAATGTTATCTCTGCTAACACACATGCTTAACTTGCCTGTCGTCTTTTGTTTCTTAAAAGTAAATGTGCAAGTGTGTCACCCATTCACATTGTTGATTAATTTTTATGAATTTCTAACCCCACAGACTTAAATAGCTCGTATGTGTTGCAGAAGTGGAAAACTGAAACTAATTGTACACTCTTAACCCTTTGATGCACAACATGGGTCTAAAGTGACCCGACTAAGTTATTATTTTCTATATATTTGCAATAAATTTATTCCTTCATTCAGTATTCCAGGTTTTCCTCAATTAACTTGTTTTTGATCATCATGCATCCTAATTTTCTGTTTTCATTTCTTACTTTTTGAATAAAAACCCCTTTTATATCACTATGCTTCTAATGCACAAGGTCATTTTTTACTTTTTTGAATACAAAAACTATTTTTCTTCATAAAGTATGAAAGAAAAATGGATATAATTATATGTTGTAATAAAAAAAAGATATTCAAACACACAGCCAGCATTAAATAACATGGGGAATGAATGTGGGTCATGTTTGACCCATGTTTTGTATTAGAAGGTGTTTATATGTTGTGCATAAAAGAGTTAATTAGGCATAAATTCACCTTTGTGTGTCTTATTGTCCACACAGAATATTACCATGTACTTCAACACTTCAAGTGCATGCAGAGCTACCGGTCTCATAACATTAGCATCACAGAAGGGAAAAAGCCTACGACACAACAGTCTGGCTTCAAGCTCTCTCCTCATACTAAACACACTGCACTGATTGTTATTTGTCCCAAATGCACTCCAGCAATTAGATCGCTGCATTTAAAGAAAGTAGGAAACAGCAAAATTAAATATTTTTTATCCAGTGGGAACATGAGGGAGTTACCCTTTGCATAGCTGATGGAAATTATGTCTGATTTAAATGCATATGCAATTATTATCAAATTAGTGGTCCAGACATATTTAGGTTGTCATAAAAGTGATAGAGACACATGTTGCTCGGCATAATTTGTTTTTCTACCAGCAGACTCATTTTAAGACTACGGAGAATGTACTGATATCATATGAAACTAGGAGATCTTAGGGATACATTGGTACCAACCATGATATCTTGTCAGGAAGGGAATTAAATAATGTGTCAAAGTTAGGCTTTTAAAAAAATAATAATTTTCAGAGCGGCCCTCTGACCTCAAGATATCTGAATGAAAATGAGCTCTCTGGGTTCCCACAAGTCTCCTCTTTCCATAAATGCCTACTTTATGCTGATAAGATGCAATTTAAGGCAAAAACCACATAGTTTTTCTCATGCGTTAAATTGTGATATTTTGATATGGCTGGAAAGCTGAGACTCTTGTGGATTAAATGGGCTCAATTTTATTCATATGTGATGATGTTAGTCCCCGTAGAAGCCAGTTCATTGCAGTGAGAGCATTTCCTAAAGCTTGATGTCACTGTATAAAATGACCTGATAATAATCACAGCCTCATGGAACTTTACAACCACAACCTAGAGACGGAGAGCATCCAAAACATTTTTGAAACCAAATCACAGCATGGATTTTTCTGTGGTGTTCCAAAGGTCTTGGTATATTGATGTAATATTCTAGAGGGGTTTTCGACCATTTGTTTTAGTCCATTTTTGATCTTTAAAAAATGTCCTAATTAAGCACCAAATGTGTGTAACAAAAGCTATCAAACCAAAAAACTTATGGGACAGTTAAGCATGAAAATAGACTTCAAAAAGCCATACCATAATGCTCTAAACCCCTATACACCTGAATAGGTTTAATTAATATTTTTTTTAACAGATTCATGGCTAAAATAAATTGACACGTCATCTTAAATTAATCTTCAGGTTTCAGGCTTTCATATGGTGTTCACTATTTCTAAATGACATCTACTGTTGACCTGCTATCTCCCCCTAAAAATCCATTAACCACCATCCCCAATAGGGCACCACAGGAATGAGTGCTTAAACCAAAA
Organism: Centropristis striata; assembly: GCF_030273125.1. NCBI lineage: Eukaryota > Metazoa > Chordata > Actinopteri > Perciformes > Serranidae > Centropristis > Centropristis striata. The sequence goes on from NC_081519.1 coordinate 30,455,746, forward strand.
TCAGTGTGCATCGGTGTAGTCAGGAGGCGGAGCTAAATAAAGGGGACACGCCAGACAAAAGCACCAAATTTTTTCCACATGCTCTCTATCATCATAAGTATCAATTTTTGGTAGGAGCCACTTCATCAAGATTGCGGATCGGAGATGGCAGCCATATAAAGTCTATGAGAAGCAATATATCTTCCAAGCCACTTAGAAGGTCAATCTTGGTGTCAAAATCTACATTTTCTGGGTCAAGATATCATTTAAAACTATTGAGAATATCACTAGATGATTATTCAATCAAATAGATATGTTCATTTTCACCCAGACCAAAAATCCCATAGGCTACTTCCGAGTTGGCCTACAAAAGTACGCCATTTCATTTGCTTCCTATTCTGTTGACTATTTGGATGAATGACAAGGGGTAAAGAGTAAGATATGCAACACAGGAAATAGCTCACTATAATTCTCCATAGCAGAGAACATGTTTACTTTGAGCTCAAGTGGACCCATGTGCCTTCACGACCACTTTGTGGGATCCAAATTCAAGGCCCCTTGAGGTCCCTTGAGGAAAAAAAACTGCAATCAAAATGCCAGTCACACTCCCAGAGCCTGACAGAAAGGATGGTCACGAGATGCTTCACACAATTAGGACTGCTCAAAGCTGTCCATGTTGGTGAGCCCCAAAACATTTTATGGCATCATTTCCACAGAATGTGATTTGGCTCTATAAACAGGGCGCATCTGTGTGTGTTGAGATCCTGTGCATGTGTTCAGTAAATGCAAGACAAAAGTTTCCATCTGTTCACCTTTAATACTGCTTCCTCTGCGATATGCAATAACAAACACTGAGCTTCTACACTTTCAGAAAATAAAACTTTGATCTGAAATCTGGAATAAAACCAAGCAGCAGTATGTACACAGAGCTTAAAAGACACATGTCTCTATGTCTGGATTAGTGACAGAAAATATTTAAGCTCTACGAAGGAACTGCCTTACAAAGAGTTCAACCTGAGCTTTGTGTAACGTACGAAGACTGAAGTAAAGAAATGCTCGACCATATATGTATTCTGTCCTACAAAGCCTAACTGCAGTCATTACATTGTTGGTCAAAAGTGAGTTATAACTAAAAATGAACTCCTCTATGTCTGTTTTATCTTGTCACGGAGTTTTAGGTTTCAATTTTGCTTTACTTCAGAGAAAAAATTATATAAAAATTGTAGTAACTACAAAATCCAGAAACAAGTGAGAAAAAATCATATTAAGGCTCAAATAAAACATTTCTTCCTGCTATTAAATCAAAAATACACATATTTTGAATCGGGTTGTTAAACACTTAAATATACTTCTAACAAAATCAATTTGAAAATGTTTATTCACTGAAAAAATATATAAATATATTATAAATATAAAAGCTGAATGAAGACAACAACATTGTTGTTATTGCACTCTGTTTATCATTACTATTAGAACCTTTTACAACAAAACCAGAGTGCAGTAACTAAATTTTTGGGGTCAAAGGTCAAATAAATCGTCATGATTTTTTAGCATAAAATTACATCATCAATACACATAGAAATAAGTGTCACATCACTTATCTACCTATAACCCATTTGGCTGGCCAGTTAAAAAACTTAAAAAACTTTAAAGCAGTTTTTCTCAGTTCCACCCTTTGCGTAGTTACTGCAATTAGACTTTGTAGAGCAGTGTTGGTTGAAGTGACTGTGACTGGATTTCCTGGCTAAGCTGACATTTATCTCCTTATCAGTCACAGCTGTGTCATGTTGAAGCATGTGTCTCGTACATTAGGGGATTCAAACCACATGGAGAGCATGAATTCTGTACTGTGTTTACTTGTTCTCCATGCCACTGACAGACTTAGGGTCCCTCTCAAAAATCACACTTGTTTTGGAATTTTCAAAAGTGAGTTTATTCCAATGTCTGGAACATCTCTGTTCATGATATTATATGAACATTCATAGTGGTGAGATCTAAGGTTGCAAAATGATGAAGTCCTTTAGATTTTAGCTTGATTTTCTTTTTTAACTTATGTTTTTTTTTTTTTTTTTTTTTTTTGCCATTTTCAAGGCTTTATTGAGAATAAAAGAGTGAAAGGGGGAGACAGAGGGGAAGACATGCGGGAAAGGGCTCCGAGTCGGATTCGAACCCGGGCCGCCCGCTCACGAGGACAATGCCTCTATGGTACGTGCTCTACCAGGTGTGTCACCAGGCCGCCCCCCAACTTAAGTTGTTTAACATTTAACGCCTTGGAGTCTGGGGCTATGTTGTCTGTATAGACCAGTTAAAGATCTTTACCAGGATGTGTTGCTATCACCTATATGACCTGATTATTATTTTCATTTTGACTTGATCAACATTTTGAACACAAAAAAACACAACAAAATGACAAAAAACACAAAATAATTACAAAAAAGACACATAAAAACTCAAAAATTACACAAAAACACATAAAAACACACAAAAAACAAAAATTTACAAAAAACACGTTTTTTTATTTTAATTTTTTTTTACGAAAACACATAAAAACCCACAAAGAAATTACAAAAAACACACAAAAAACAGTAAACACAAAAGATTGCATTAAAAATGCTGAATGCACACAACAAAATTTGAAAAATCTTAGCAAAAAAAATAATAAATCATGTTACTACACTTGAAGGTGTTTATTTTTTTATTTTTTTTAGCTTTGCTGACAAAGGGTTGATGCATTAAATGGGACATGTAAACTTTAGAGGGAAGCTGACAGCAGGGCTCCATGCTGCTTGGTTTTTACGTCGTAACGTCGTGAAGAAGTCATGCCGCTGCACCCTCCTGGACTCCAGAGGGTTAAATAGTAACTTTGGACGTCACAAGTATGCAAATCGGCTCCAGACATCTTGTAACATTTTGAATACTTTGGCTGCTTTCCATTGAAAATAGTTTGCAACCATGGTGGAGGTTCTTAGAGCACACTGAGACACATAAGGCTGACTAATTGCTGTTGGGATTGTGAATGACCTTTAAATGAAACATTTTAATCAGCAGTCTGAGGAATGAATACCATTTCTAGATTTGCCTGTTCTGCATCCATTTATTTAGTCTATTTTAAGAAAAAAATACAAGTCACGATTCAAGGTTTGAAAAATATAATGGAATATAATGTAGTCTGGGGTATATCTTTTAGTCTTTAGGTATTTTCAGCAACAGAATATATTTTTTTGGGTAACACTTTAATAATAATAATAATAATAATAATAATCATAATACATTTTATTTGGAGGCGCCTTTCTTGGCACTCAAGGACACTGAACAAAAAAGATAGAAAAGAAATATCAATAAAATACACAGAATTAAGAACAATACAATACAATAGATTGGACAGGGTAATTGCGATCAGAGGGAATAGGCAGTTTAGATTAGGGAACACGTATTCAACATTAATTAGTTGCTTATTAGCATGCAAATTAGTAACATATTGGCTCTTGAGTTTTCCCTCAATAACCTCAGAATTATTGCATATTAGTAGTAAGTAAGGAAGTTGTTGTATATGAGTAATGATCTTAATATGCTTTACTTTGAATGGACTTTATAATCTCTACATAGCGGTGAACGAAATCACAAAGTGGGTCACTTTGCGCCAATGTTAGTCTACCAGTGAGCCACTTTGTAGAGTAATGATTGACATTACAATCTACCAATCATCATCCAATCATCCAAAAGGAGCCACCAGTCACATCAAAGGTCTGGAGAAGGTGGCTATTTGCCGTTTCCATGGTTTCATTCACCGCTATAGAGACTTATAAAGTCAATACAAAGTAAAGCATATTAAGATCATAACTAATATACAACAACTTCCTTACTTACTACTAATTAGCAATAATTCTGAGGTTATTGAGGGAAAACTCTTAGTTAGTGGCTTACTGGTTGTATAATAAGGCCATGCAGAATAAGGCATTAATAACTACTTAATAATGACTAATTAAGAGCCAATATGTTACTTATTTGCATGCTAATAAGCAACTAATTCATGTTGAATATGTGTTCCCTAATATAAAGTGTTAACTATATTTTTGGTAACTGGTAGATCATGTTGAACTGGCTATTTTAAAAGTAGCTTAAGAGCCAAACAAGTGTGTGCTCCCCCTTACCTGTGCTCTTTGAAGTGACAGTTTGGTAAACTTTGTTTCTTCATTGTTCGCTTAATCAGTTCAGCAATGTTTCATATCAGTTTGCTAAAAAAGCAGTCAGAGAAAGGCAGAGCATGTTTCTTTGTGGCACAAACTAAAGAGTTAAGCACTGTGATGGATTCTAGGATTTGTTTTTGGCTCAGCTTCATGTCATCAGGACACACTCATCATGTGTAACTTTCCTGTCCCCGTATGGCCCTGCCACCTGGATCTGTGTGCTTCCCATTCAGTTTCTAATTTAAAAAATCTAATTATCACATTAAGGTCACCCTTATAAACTTGCAAGATACTTTTTTTTAACATAAAATAAACAAATCGAGGACATAGAGTTACTATAGCAATTTGCAATTTGTCCTTGGCTCTGCTGCCTGTGATTTAGCCAAGGCTGGTTTTATCACCGAATCCTTCCTCTAACACCACTGCTGATTAGGGGCATTCACATTTGAATATTTATAATGACTTACTCAAAATGGCAAATTAATTACCGTTGGAGGTGGAGAGTAAGAAGGGTAATTTTGGGACAGGGACAATATTTTAATTGTTTTCTTCAAGAAGCAAAGAAAGCTGGAGACATTTTTCAAACTCTAACAGAAAGTCACTTTAATTTCAGTCTGCATTAATGCATGTAGAGAAATGGTGATTCATTAGATGTTTGTTTCGTGTTGCTAGCAGTGGCTGTGAGTTTGGTCTTTGATATTAACTTCTGATGTGCAGAAGGTGAATCATTTTATGTTTTTATGTTGTTATTATAATTCTAATGATTTTTGATTACTGTAGATAGCAGTCAAAGAGCAGTTTCCCTCTGTCCTCAGCTGTCTTCTAGTGCTATCACAAACCTTCATTTTGTGTCTTTTAAGGTGCTCAGGACTTTTTGTACTGGAATTTTAGAGTAAATTGCCATACAAGAATTTGGATTTGATTCAAATTTGGAGAAAGACATTTTGGGCACTTTCTCAGTATCTGAGGTTTAGGTGGAGGTTACATTCAGCTTTTTCTTCTTGTGTGTGTTGGTGTGGGAGCCAACCATAGCATGTATATAAATAATGGACGTAGTCACTGTGAAGTCACCCATTGGTTTGTGGCCCGTTGGAAGCATCGAGTTCATCGTTACACTCGTCGCCATCTTGCATCGCCATCTTGTTTCCAATACGGGGAGCAGACCATATCTGGACTGTGGAGGAGGAGAGGGATCTGATCACTGACTACAGCCTCTCTACACCTCAACCTGACTGAGAGAAGCTGCTGCTAATTCATGTTAGCATTAACTGGAGCATTAACTGGGATGTTAGTTTTGGCTAGCAAAAAACAAAAACAAAATGTATGTTACTGACCTCAGAAAACTGAACAGCGACTCCTTGGCGTGTCTGTTAGTCCAACCAAACACTGAACAAGACATTTTTACTGAACAAAACATTCAAAGTTGACAGTGTGAAAATATTGCATATATCGATATAGTTAAAAAAAAAAAAAAAAAAAAAAAATATATATATATATATATATATATATAAATGCTGCCCTTACTAGGGTTTGTCCTATTTAGTTCTTTTGTAATGTTTGATATTCTTTTCTCATATAAATATATGTATTTCAGAAAAAGATTGGCCTATTTTATTTCATAGGCTATTTTTATTTGAGATTTTTTTATTTATTTAAATGTGCACTTTATGGAGCTTTGATTTTAAAAAAAGGCACTCCTGTTGTTATACAGTATTAATGCTCACTTAAATAAATGCTTTCAGTAAAACTACTGTGACATGTCACATTTGACTTTGACTGAACATTTGCTCTCACTTTGCGATAAAAATATCTGGATATATATCGTATATCGGTATTCAGACTAAATATATCGGGATATGACTTTTGGTCCATATCGCCCAGCCCTAAAAGTCAGCAATGTGTAATGTTCCTGAGTGGAAGATGTGGGTGCAGGTGTTATAAGGGGCAATACAAAGCATAAGGATACACCAAGGCAACATAACCAAAGCAAAGAGGGAGAGGAGCAGAGCTGCAGCAGCTGTAGAGAGAGGAACAGCTGCCAGCTGGATTCCCTGGGGATGTCCTCAGGTGCTGGCATCACCTGCAGAATGCACAGACAGGTGAACCATACAGCAACACAAGATCACTACACAGGGGTCATCACACCGGTCACATGCTGACATTTCAATGCCAAAATGTAGAGCGTAAGACAGGGAGCTACCCATTCATGTGTACATATTTCTGTTTCTGTTATTTTCCCTGCTGCACCAACAACAAACCAAACTGCAAACACAAAACTAAGGTATCTACTGAACTGTGAATTCCGTGCTCCATTGCCCATTATCCATATTCTTTTTTTTTTTGTGATCAATTTTTTATTGGTTTTTCCATTTAGTTTAAAACAAACAAACAAGCATCAATTGGGCAATAATAGCAACAGCAACAAAGAAGATAAAATGGTAGTGTAGCATAACAAACAAACAATAAATAAATAAATACATAAATAACAATGGCAATACTACCAACCAAACAACAATATTGAGTGTTGAAAAATAAGAAAAATGAAAAAATAAATAATAATAATAATAATAATAATAATGACACACACACACACACACACACACACACACACACACAATTTCATGGGGTCCACAGACTTTGTCTCCGTTATCCATATTCTAGCATAAATTAGTATCAACTACAATACTTGCAATTATAATCTGAACCCATTGATTTATTTGCTAGCATTTAAAAAACTACAGCTTGTTGGAAATGGTGTATGTTATAGCATACCTGTCAATTTCCGGATTTGAAAATAAGGGAAATTTTCCGGCGCCCGCCGTGAGCAGTCCCACCACCCCAACCAAGCTCCAGTACCCCTTACATTTTAAGACAGGTGTAGAAGAAAGCTAAAATCACCACTTGTCAACCTTATAAACTACAATTGGCTTTATGCACAGCTGCACTACTTCCTGAACTCCAGCCAGCTGCTTTGTTTCCTGTCTGCCATTATTGGACAAACTGATTCATCCAGGTGTGTCTGACCTCAGCTGTCACAGCAACAACAATCAGACACACCTGGATTAATCAGTTAGTCAGAACCCTATGGGTGACATCACGGTGACGTCCATTGTTTATGTAAAAGTTATTTTTTCACAAGGACTGAGCCTCTATTTATATGCGCTCTACCAGGTGTACCACCAGAGACACACCACATTCATTATTTATACAGTCTATGGTTGTCACTCATCTGACGTCACACACTAACCTGGACATACTTTACTCAGGCTGTTTCTAAGTAATATTTATTTATAGAACTTATTTTTTATGAAAATACACAAAATTGTAAGATTCACTGATGTCCTTTAATTACATTTTACTTGGAAATATCAACTAATTAAGCCAATGAACTGGTTAAGTGAATATTACTTGGAACAAATGATTCAATTCAATGATTCAATTCAAAACATACAAAACTGAGGACACATAATAACAAACAATCACCAAGTAATGCACAACATGAAAAACTGCTGTTTTAAAGTAAAAGCACCAAATTTGTATTTCTTTGAAGAATTTATATAGATGATTGAAATAATAATTACAGGGCCCAAAAAATCTCTGTTTTTCAGTGTTGTAGGTACTGCGGGTTGCAGTTATCGCGAGGCTATCGACAGAGCTCAGACTGGGAATGTTTTGTTTTTTTACTCCGCCCGGGCCCGGTTAAAATATGGGAGATTTATGGGAAAAAACAAATACGGGAGGACAGCGGGAAAGAAGGGTAAAATACGGGACTTTCCCGCCCAAAACGGGATACTTGACAGTTATATGTTATAGGCTGCGATATATATATATATATATATATATATATATATATATATATATATATATATATATATATAGGCTGCTTCCTCGTTAAGAAGGGAGTGAACCACATGGCATAGTGAAAAGTTGTAGTTCTGGATTTTAAGTTATTTACATTATTTAAAAAATCTGTTTAATTTTAAAGGTTTTCAACACTTGGAAGTGTCAGTTGCTTTTGTTTTTTTTCCTATTTATGCATCTTAGTGTCAATATGCTGTTGTCCTTCAGAGGACTCCGGCAGATCAACCTATCCTAGATCAAGCTATGAGGTCAAAAGGTCCTTTAGGAGAACCTTTAAATGAAATCAGCCGGACAAAGCAGCTGGCACAAATCATCAGCCTCTCTAATAGTCTTACACACAGTATTGACGGTATTGACTTGACCGAGGCAGGGTGTCAGTATCTTGAAGGCAAATGAACCAAAGGGATGCAATCCCAATTATTTACGATGTGTGTGGAAGCTCTGTCGGATTATCAGTTCCAAGATGGAGGACCCGTAGGTGTCCTTATGTCTGCACTATCTCCAAACCCCTGCTTTAGCACAAGATCTTCAAGTGGCCTGAGGTTGTTGTTGGTTCTTTCTTTTCTTATTTGAAGTCTGGGTGTGAAAGGTGGGAGGGTTCTGTCAGCATGACCCCCCTCAAGCCTGACAGTTCTTGCATTCTGCTGTCCCTGGATAATACTGCTGTTATGAAGGTCCTCTCCTCTGCACACTGCAGCCCTGCTGTCAGCCTGACCTGCTGTATGACCCCAATCACCAAAACGAGACTGCATTCTCTGCAGCTAAGCATAGACTGCACAAGTGACAACCAAGTAATATTGGCCCCCTAAAAAAATCACATTGCATTATGCTGGTGTCTAGTGCATGGGTCTGTAAGCAAAACGTTGTGCCAATATTTACAAAGGCTCAAATAAAAAACAAAGTGATTCCAACTTCATCATTGTCATGTAAACGCACTGAATGAGTCACATTAGCCAGTTGTGTAGCCAGACCCGTTTGTCGGTCACATTAGCCGTAACCATTTGTCGGTCACATAAGCCGGTGATGTAGCCGGACCCGTTTGTTGGTCACATTAGCCGGTCAGTAGCGACGGCACAAAGTGTCAAACTGAGGTAGACAGAAAGGGCGCCATATTAACCCGATGAAACGATGCATATCGCCACAGTGTTGAGGAGGAGGACACGTTCACGTCAGTTATTCAGTTTTCTCAGTTGCATGTAAACACAAGGGTCCTTGGGACAAGGACAGAAGTCCGATTAGACGCCAAAATCAATTTTTAAACCTCTGAAGTCCAGGAGATTTTGATTAAAATTTGTCAACTTCCTATGCATTCGTTTCTGTCTCTGTTTAGCATCTTTCAGTCTGTCCTTTCATCACATGCATGGCTCCTTTTTCTCCCCACAAACTTGGCTATCAGTCAGATTTTTCATTTTATTTTAATTAACAAAGTATAAAGCCGCCAGGAACCCAAAATACAAACAAAAGACACAGGTGTCAATGGAAATGTACCATTTTTAAAAAAACATTTATACACACAAAAACAGCAGAAAAAAAAATAAAACTACAAAACAGTCTATTTGCATGTAAATTAAAAATAGTAATAGTTTTCAATGTAGAAAGAAAATTCACATTTTAAAAATGAAACATAAATGGCACACTGTGAAAGCTCTTATGATTGAACTTTCAACTGGCTTTCTCAGCTTGTCTACATATCATATATAAATAAAGTTATTACTGTAAATAAAACGTGTATTTTCAATTAATTGATGCACTCCAGAGGGTTAAGCATAGCTGGATTAAACTGTGCATGTAAACGCACTGACTGTAGCCTATGTATTGTCTGAGCAGAAAATAAGACACATTTTTCCTCAGCTCTGAAGGGAATAAAGCTGAGCTCTGGCAGTTTTTTTATTTTTTTTATTTCTATTGTTATTTCAAACAATGGAGATAGTGTCATTTAAGATGTCAGCATTAAAAGCAACTGGCATGGATATCAAAAGTAATGGATGATTTTGATTCTCATCTCTTGTTATATCCCTTGCATATAACTCAGCTTGATGGCATTCTTTTACATATCTTAAGTGGATCTGTGAAAGCTTTCGCCTCTCAGCACACTATCTCCTGCTTTGTTCTCAGCCAATGTCAGAGCCATTTTGCTCGTGGGGCTCGTCGGCAGGAAGCAAATCGTCTAAATAAAGCAGATGATGATGTAGAGAGGGTCCTCATCTATCACGGGGTTCCTTCTCCTCTTATCTCTCAATGTGGAGAGTGCTGCCTGTTTCTGTTATGATCCCAGTCACATTGGTTTCAATGATGCCTGCAATCTGTAAAATAGAACATCAAGCAGTTAATCATGCAGAAACTGCATTTGTTTTTGTTTGTAGGGCTTGAGCATGAGACAGAGTAAACAAACAGTTGACCACGAAAAAACATATTTGTTTTTCCTTCAAGAGGATTTGGAAGTTATTAGGAAAAACAGAATATAATCAAGACGTCTATTGTAAATGAAACAAAGTACACTGAGAGTATCCAATAATATCCCGACCACAGCCCTACATGACGCTGCGAGCGACAGTCTGATTGGAGAACCGAGGACCCTGTGCACGGAAGTATTTATGTCACTATTTTAAGGATTTCTTTTAATGTCATCGTCAACATTTCTCAACACAAACATCAAAGTCTCACTGATAATTCAACAATAAAATAGCTTCATGTTGTGGCTCTCAGTATCATTTTTTTCTCCTTCGATTCTGAGAAAAAAACTTTTATTCTTATGTTTTGATAGCGGAAAGGCCTACATTACCCATCAACCACCGTTGCTAAGACAAACAGCTTTGCGCTACCCAATATTCATTTATTTATTCTAAAATAATCACCAGTCAGAATTATCGTCATAATAAGAAAGTAAATGTGGCCCAGTGTTAATAGCTTTATGTTGCGGCTCTCAGTATCATTTTTTCTCCTTCGATTCTGAGAAATAAAGTTTTATTTGTATGTTTTGGATAGCGGAAATGCCTACACTACCCATAATCCTCAACCACTGTTGCTATGGAGATAGAGACAATCTGCTTTGCGCTACCCGTTATTAATTTATTTATTCTAAAATAATCACCAGTTTGTTTGACACATTCACCTCCATTCCTGCCGCACTGAAGTGCAACTATTGAAGAGGCTGGGCTGATCCACGCAGACAGCTTTGGTTTTATTTGGTCTTTTCAGAAATTGTGTTCACCTTATTATGTTTTTCTGAATAATTGGGTGAAAAGTTTCCATAGGAACTATTTATACAGTTTATAGCAGCTATAATGGAAACAATTCACAGCAAGGTGTACTGGGGATTTTCCAAAGGCCTTCACCTTTATTAAATTGAGGTTGACAAACTCTGAGAAGCCAAAAAAATAAGCCAAAACTACAGTATCTGCTGCGATTTTATGGCTGCATTCCACAACAGTTTTGGTAAACAAACCCATAAACCTTCTTTATCTAGAGGAGATATTATAGTTCATACGTATATAACCTGTGTCATTTGATTTCTTAGGCATTATACAAACAGTCCTAAACCTGACAAACTGTCTTATGACAAGTCACATATATGTCAGTATATATTAAAACATGTATGCTGATACCAATAGGTTATATCTTCAATATACCTGTGATAGTGCTAATATGGGTCGATTATACCAGATAATTCAGTCAGGCTTTATTCTGAATATATCATTAGGATGATCTGAGATGACAGGATATTTGTCCATTGGTTGGTGAAATGTTTGTTTTTCTGTTGAAAAAGCATTCCATTTTTTTTTCTTTTTACATTTTCTACATTGGGACCTGCTCTGCTCTAACTGGCAGACGTGAGAGTTGGATTTGTAAAGGAGTGTTGCTTTTTGTTGCCAGAAGAATGTCTCTTTTAGACCCTGCTTTCAACAGCTCAACTCTAATCCAGACTGCTGCTGCTGGTAAATTCCTACCAAAATGACCCTGCCTGCTGCTGGCAACATTGAGAATAATAAATTGTGACAGAGAGAGGATGTCCCAGAATATAAAGGAAATTACTCATTACACTCTTCTGGTGTGAGTAAGTGTAGAGTTTTTAAACCATTCTATTGTGTTTATGAGCATGCTGGATTGGTACACTGCAAGAAAGGTGTGTCAAAAAACAAGATAAAAACAATAAATCTGAGGGAAATGATCTTGCTGCATGGACAGATAATTTCACTTGACAAGATTTCTTAAATTAAGATTATTAAATCTAGAAATAAGCATAAAAGAAAAAAAATGCAGGCACTCTGGTGGATTGACAAAAGTTAGAAACCCTTTAATTTACATGGGTTACATCTAAAAACACCAACGCGTGTCGGCTTGCGCCTTCCTCAGGGTGTATGGAGACAAGAGACAAAAATACATGCAATTATAGGGGGATTCAGCTCAGCTGTGGCTGAAATAAGCATGTTGTACGCTTAAAATAAGAAATTAACTCTTAAAACAAGATGAATTAAAGCTTCAAGCAGCGATGAACTGGCCCAAGCAAATTATTTGTTTCTTACCAAGAAAAAAAACCCTTTAGATTTAGAAGTGTTACATAATTTATCTTTTTTAAAGAGTTAATTTCTTATTTTAAGCGTTCAACATGCTTATTTCTAGATTTAATAATCTTAATTTAAGAAATCTTGTCAAGTGAAATTGTCGGTCCATGCAGCAAGATCATTTCCCTCAGATTTAGTGTTTTTATCTTGTTTTTTGACACACCTTTTTTGCAGTGTATCATTTGAATATTTAACCCTTAATAGTGCATTCATTGAAATACTTGCAAATTCCAAATTTCAACCCTAGAGAATATTGGAGGATATTACATACGGTCAGAATGTGTAAAAAAAACATACGGTCCCGGGGGAGGGGGGTAATATTTTGAGAAAAAAAAGTTTACGAGATTAAAGTGTCAAATCTACGAGAAAAAAATTGCAGATTTATGAGATTTAAAGTGGTGAATCTGCGAGAAAAAAGTTGTTTTTTTCCCCACTTTTGTCTCGTAAATCTGCAACTTTTTTCAAGCAGATTTGACACTTAATTCTAGTAAATTTGCAACCCCCCCCCCCCGGTTTGTATTTTTATTTTTATTCATACTTGGCCTCAATATGCCGTCATAGTCAAGTTCTCCTCGTACAAGTCCATGTGGTTCTACAACCAAACAGAGAGACATGGGGACCCCATTTTGATATCCACTGAAATTACCAAATATACTTCTTCGCCCAATAAAGGGTTGAATCTAAATCAGATGTAAACCTTATTAACTTTGCATATCAAAAAGTGAAATACATTGTTGAGGCCAAATTCGGAAGATTGACTTGGGTTTTGGGTTTAAGCTGCCCTGCTGTCTCATTAAAAAAAAAAAAACAGCAGCCAACATTTCTCCCGAGGCAGCTGGAGCCGGGCCCAGGGTGCCGCTGTGGACAGGCTGCTGTTGACGGGTGTCACGGCTGATAGATTGCCAGACATAAAAAGGGCTGACTGGTGGTGGGAGGCCGGATGGGCACGCTGGGCATTAAAGGAGATTAGTATTTCTAGGTGAAGAGCGACAACAAAGTTACTAGCCTTATTGTTTCAGAAACAAAAGGAAAGGGAGAGTGGAACGGCTTTGCCCCTGAGGAAAGGCAGTGTGGGAGACAAAGAAGGCATTCTGTACTGTACAGACCTTTATTTTTCTATTTTAGTGAAACCTCAGGGACAGCCCGGACTCTGTGTAAGGACAGTCCTTTCAAGCCTAAAGTCCATTATATTCCCATCTGCTTTACAGATGAGACCCTGGAGGGCTGAGTGAGACGAAAGGCAGAGAAGAAATGGAGATGATACACTTGTATCGCTGTGGTCATGACAGAATGTTGTATGAATTCAGGGAATTCAATTCCGTGGTTGGACCTTAAAAATGTGACTAAAAGTGTGACATTGTGGGGAGGCAGATATTCCACCTGAGGCAACAGTGCACTGATTGGCTGGCTTTTTTTTACATGAGCAACATTTAAAGTGACCTTTATGTAAAAATACACCTGTCTGTCAAGGTTGCATTAAAAAGTGGCCAAATTGATGTGCAGTGGGTGTTATCTCTGGCTAATACTGCCACATGGAATAGCAGAGTAGAACTTTTTTGAATTGGCTTTCTACTTGTAAAGGGTTTATAATGCTTACTTACAGAAACGATCATCTTGAAGTTACCTTTACTTTACCTGGTTCACTTCACTGTCTCCACAGCAGCCTCAGTGTTCATGAAAATGTGTGCTGCAGCGTAATAATAAATTATGCCACAACTTAAAAAAAATAAATATATATATATATATATATATATATATATATATATATATATATATATTTATTTTTTTTTAGCTCCGGGGCCTTGTTAATACTGGGTTTTGACATCACTATACAATGAAAGGCCTTTTAGAAAAGAAAAGAAAAGAAAAGAAAAGAAAAGAAAAGAAAAGAAAAGAAAAGAAAAGAAAAGAAAAGAAAAGGAATCTGTCTTCAAAGCTGTGCTTGCTTTGGTTTATGGTATGGTTACTTTGAAACCTTCATTGAAAGTAGTGGAGCCAACATTTGTCTTTTATGTAGTGGATTGTAGTAAGATAAAAATAATAATCAACCAAAGTACAGATTAGTGGTCGACCAATACAGGTTTTTTAAGGCCGATGCCGATACTGATTATTTTGACATCAGTCTTAACCGATCCCCGATATGATTTTTTTGAGACGATTCTTGAAGCCGATATTGCCTTTTCTCCCTCCATTTACATGATAAAAATGACACAATGATAAAAAATGTTACACAAGCCTAGGTCTACCTCAAGTACAGATATTTGGAAATCTACTTCAGGAAAGTACTCAAATAACTGTACTTTGTTACTGTCCACCCCTGCTGCTTTAAGGATTTGTTGTGGTTTGATCACATTCAATATGATTGACAGTGGACGACGTGAGCAGAAAACCCACAACTGACATCAGATTCTGATTTGTATACATCTGGAAACGCCTCCGCTCTCCGCGACTATAAAAACAACGGCAGACTACATTGTCTCTTTACAAATGTTGCTCCTGGCTTTGTGAGCCTACGTTTGCAATTTCCAAACACGACAGTACAACACATTTGTTCTGCTCCTCTTGATCGATATGGAAGATGATTACATTCTTATAAACACTAAACGTAAGATGATAATGTTAGCCTTTGTTGTAAGCTAATGCTAACCTGCTAACGCGATAAAAAAAAAATCAATGATACACGTTATAATTGGTCTTGTTGATCATGATAATCCCGCCCCTGCCCTTGGGTCTTCCTTATGTTCCCCAGGTCCTATGTTCCCCGTTGTTACCGGGGAGCGTAGGCCTATGTTCCCCACTGTTGCAGGGTTAGGGTTCAGGTTAAGGTTAGGGTTAGGCTTAGGGTTAGGGTTAGGTTTAGATCGAGACCTGCAGGTTTGCCACCCCTGACCTAATCTTTCCTCGTCTAGGCCTATTTGCATATGCGCGTCAAACAGCCTGTAGGCCTGCATAGGCCTATTTGCCATGGAATTTGGCAGTAATGGTGGAAAAAGTAAGAGACCGAGGAACATAGGACCCTTTTTGGGAAAAGCGGGGAAAATGGGTCCTATGTTCCCCAGTCTCATACAAAGAGGGGGACATAGTACCAGAGGAACATAGACACGCTCCCAGCCCCTGACGTAAGTGGTTTGTGGTTTGAGACCAACAAAGAGTTGGTGCCCCTCTGGAACCAGTTTTCCTGGCTGAGAGCTGATTCTCTGGCAGTCAAAATGTGGGGTCAAAAAGGGGTCTGAAAGGGGTATCTGTGAGATATAGTTGACCTGCTATCTCACCCTGAAGATCCACTGTCCCCAACCAAAATAATAAAAAAAAACACACACACAGTCAACTGAGAAAGACAGCCTTTTCCCTCTTTTAACAAACAGAATATACAACTAAGTAAAATATTGCTGTCATTTAAACAATGAACAGTCTGTGATCTTAAAACTGCTGTTCTGTTTCACTGTGCTGACTTCGGATCCTGTACCTTATGGAACAATGCATTCTTTTATCACAAACTATGACAGAGTAATGACTGAAAGTTACCGTGCACACAGCTGGTGTCATTTTATCCACATTTTAAGTGCTACCATCCACTGAGTTTGTATTTACAAAACACTGTAAAGAACTTAATGTGCGGCTCAGTGTCTGAAATGTTCAGAGTTGGCAGTGCAAAGCCTTGATAGGTAGAATCAAAGTCCTGGATCAAGATAAAGTCACTACAGCTCTAGACAGGATGCACAGGATATGATCTAGGTATATTTTTCAGACTGGCTAAAACAGCAAGCACAGATCTGAAATCTCCAAATTTCATCATGGGAAATACTAAAACTTAGTTGTAATAAACAGAAATGTTTGGATTCGATGGTCATGATAATCACTCCCTGGTAATCTATTACTCAGATGACAGTAGAGGCCCCAGAAGTCATTCCACTGAGGTGACTGAAAAGGTGAAATACTTTGAAATTATTCTTCACCCTTTCCCACAAACTCTGGATTTTGGCAACCTTGTTGCATGCAGTATATAATTTTGGCAGTCTCCTCATATTGTTGTGGAGAAGGAGACTCTGCATGGTTTATTTGTTTGGAAAGCATATTGATGAATGACCGTGTTTCTGTGTGGATGAGGAAAGCTTGTGACTGTGCCAGAGCGGTGGGAGCTGAGGAGAGGCAGTTAGCATCCTCGCATTGTTCAAAGCCATTACTCACTCTGGCCCTATCATATTATTACATCGCAAAAAAGACACTGTGTGAATGCTGTGAGTGCCTCGTCAGTCCATGCATACTGGCTGCACAAATAAACACAGGAACACTCAGAGCACTCAGCTCCGAAGCACTCAGTCAGTGGTGGGAAAGACAGAGTCCATCATGTTTTATGTGAAAGTTCAACAGGAAGCTGTTTGTTTTCTTTTAATAAATTGTGAAAAACAATTAAATGGCGCTGCTTATCTCATTTGCGCCAAGTGAAAACACATCTTTTAAGTACTTTAAGTAAGTTATTCTTAATGTTTTTGTGTAATTTCATTCAGAGAAGAACCATCTTGGATTACACTTCTAAACCACACTGTCTCTGCATAAAAAAGAAATCTAATAAGTGATATATTGTCCCTTTAAGAGCATCAATACGACAGAGACATTAATGGCTGCAAACTAATGTCTTATTGTGTCCTATGTGTCACATGCTGCAGGTGGTGTCTGGATTTTGTTATAAATTCCCAGGTGGTGCAGATGTGTCTGACATGTGGCTCAGCGTGGTGTGAGACAGCTGTGTGTTTGTCCAGACAGCATAATGATGGGTGAGCAGTGTGGGGCCGGGCTAATCAGGCCAGGCAGACCCCATGGGAGCTGCTTAAGTGGACGGATGTCTATCTGCTACATAACAAGCCAGTTTGGTGGGAGAGGCAGTGCTGCCATTGTGGCAACCATGTTGACTCCTTCAACAATAGCTGTTGACAAGATGTACGCTATAAATATATGTCCGGTCAGTTTTTTTCTTTAGGTAATTTGTTGGCTACTGCTGAATGTTGAGCTGCATCTGACCCTCCGGCTGAACCTCCTGTTTGGCCTTTGGCAAGCACTCCTGAAGCATACTTCACATTACAGCGGGGAATCACACTGCTTCCAACTTTCCCATTAAGTGTCGGTGTGAACCTGAACCTGCACAGTTCTGGCTTCAGATACAGTCCCACAGTTTTCTTTTCCTCTGTAATAAATCAGACTGGGATTATGTTTTTACTTCCTTAACACATTCAGAAAATCTATGAAAGCAAACCCTATGTCATTTTAGCAATATTTTACTGTTATTTGTCCTCAGAGTTGCTGTTATAAGGACACATGTCTAAAACATTGTTTCTTGTTGAGATTAGAGAGACATTTTACAGATCTGCTGGCCTTAAATGCCATTGACGGCAATTATGTTCTTTTTTACACTGAACGTAAGATGTCAATGTTAGACTCTAGCCCGCTAGAGTTAGCCCAGGTCCAAAATGACTCCTATTAATTTCCCATGCTATTAAATGCTTGCTGTGTGTTTATGTGCTCTATCTTTTGATGTCAACTTATTTTATGATTGAATATTCCAAGTATTCTTTAAATATCTTGTTTTTGATAACAACAGATCATTATTTACATTTTGCCTCTCATACTTTATGAAGAAAAAAAGTTTTTGTATTATTACATAGCTAGCTCTAGCTTGCTAAGCTAACTACTTAGCCAATAAGTTAGCTAAGTAGTTAGCTTAGCAAGCCACTTAGCTAAATACTTAGCCAAGAAGTTAGCTAAGTATTTAGCTTAGCAAGCCACTTAGCTAAATACTTAGCAAAGAAGTATAAGCCCTGAAGTAAGAGTTGGTGCCGCTCTGGAAGCAGTTTTCCTGGCCAAGAGTCGGTTCTTTGGCAATCTCATTGTAATTAAATGTCTTCTATGGGGAGCCCTCAGCACATCATCACACATTAATAAAATTGGGCTCGTTGAGTGTCTCAGCTTTCCAGTGAAATCCCCTTGATGTAATTTCAAGACGGTTTAGGGACCCCAGTATGCAGAAATATCCAAATACAATTGGTGGAAATCACACAAAGAAAGAGATTTATGAAAAGCAAACCCTTTCATGTTAGCAATATTTTACTCTTGTATTTATTTATTTGTCCTCAGAGTTGCTGTACTAATTAAAGGACACATATCTAAAATATGGCCTTGTTTCTTGTTGAGATTAGAGACAAATCTCCCAGATTGCATTGGCAGTTTCAGACATTAAGATGAAAGTCTTTTAAAAGTAGGCTCTCAACAAGGACAGGACTTTTGGAATAGTAATGTTTCACAGAGTGAAACATGAATGTTTTCTGGGTAAAATAAAAAAAAAGTTGCTTTTATTTTCAAGCATCTTCTTCTCCTAACTCACATTATTTTCTGAAGACAGTGCTTATGAATTATGCACAGTAAGCAGCAGACGGCCTTTCTTTAAATACTTGTTTACTGAGCTTTAAAGGAGCTGGGATTGGGATTAAACTGAATGCAGCAAAGTAAAATAAAAGGACTTTCAGTGTGAAGCTCAAAGCCGAGTTATTTAAAGCATTCTTGGCTGTGTGGTTCTTTTTTATTTGAACATACTCTGTGCAGTATTGGATTAGCATAGTTTAGACGTGTTATAATATGAGGTGAATACAGTAGATATTACATCAAGAAAATGCATGCAGGGAACTGCTTAATCTAATCACAAAACTTTATTTGACACCCCGTGGGCCAAGTCTCTGATGTAACTGTTTTTAGAAGAAGAAATAAGCTTGATGTTTCAAGTCTGTGTGTGTGTGTGTGTGTGTGTGTGTGTGTGTGTGTGTGTGTGTGTGTGTGAGTAAGTAAGTAAGACAATTATATTCATGACTGGATGCTTTTATGCATCTGAACAGTATGAGACTTATTGAAATTTTAAGTATTTACTGTTTGTTGTTGACATAACTGTGGTTCATGTCTTCAAAGTTATGAAACAAAAACTAATTTCATGGCAGTGTGAATATAAATAATATGCAAATGTTTTATACAGCACAGTAGGTCTATTGAGTTGGAAAACAAAAGCTCTTTGTCAGTGGCATTTCTTCACATGGCACAGAGAGAAGTTTGGGGTGTGTGTCAGAGTGTTAATGTTAATATCTGAAAAAAAGTTGCAGGATGAGATGAGTGAGGCTCTGGGTGTGACGCTTCTCAGGTGCCAAAGAGAAGAGGCAGCTTGCCTCATGGTGTGTTCATCCAGCAGCTGGGCTCGCTGCTTGGTGCCCAGCACTGTTGTAGTCTTTGGAGTGCTGTGAAGCAAAGAATGCCATTGATGACTATGATGGCTGCCTCTTCAGTGGCTTCTTGACGTCAGCACGGTTTGCTGCAAAACAGCTAATTGGAAGCAAAAAAGCAGTTCTTTTTCTGGATTAAACATCAACAGAAATGTGTGGTTTAGAAATCCATTAATTTATGGATTCATGAGTTACTAGTTTAACACATGTATATATATTTCCCTCAGTAGATGACATTGAAATGATGCCATTTCTTCTGAGTAAGTGGATGGCCAGGTGGAGATGGTTTTGAGAAAGTGCCCTGGAATTTAAATTTTTGGTATTCATTCATTGAATGACTAAAGTTAATGATGACAGCTGATGTAATTTATGGAGCCTTTGATAAAACCACCTCATATCTGTCCGGTCGGGCTCAATTCAGGACTCAGATGCAGAGCAGGTGAACTTAAAAGTTTCTTTATTCAAAGAATGCAGCAGGGTAAGTCCTCACAGAGTGAAAGAAAAGGGCTATGAAACACCTGACTCTGAGTAAAAACTAAACAAGGAAAAGTCGCTCCAAAGGAGGATAAACACTGAATCTATCTACACTAAAAACTAAATATATAAATCCTAATCTAAGATGGGGGGGGGACTATTAAATAAAAACACCTACAAAAAAAAGCACTCCAAAAGGGAGGAACAAAACCAATAATAAAAGATTCTACTCTACATTATAACACTATAAAAACTCGATCAGGACTAAAGGGGGGAAAAACAAAACGGCTGACTCAAAAAACTATGAAACTAAGAACTGCACTTAACTAATAAATAGAAAAATAAAGAAAGAGATAAGTGGCTGTTATGGTGACGGGTCAAACACACTGGACCAAGACAAGGGAAAACACAGACTATTGGAACACATGGAGGGAAGGGAGCACCAGGTGAACACAATCAGTAATTAGGGGAGACAATCAGACAGATGACACACGGGGAAGGGCAAGTGACCTGAAACGAGAGGAGAGTTACTATTTCAAAATAAAACAGGAAATAACAAGACTAGAACACAATAAAAACACCACCTCGCCGCGGTGTGACAATATCAGCCTCATTTACCATTATTTCTTTCATAGTGATGCATCAGCTTTGTATTAGAGAATGGAATAATGGGCCTCATGCATAATTTTTTTTTCTCTTATTTTTGTTCTTACAGAAGAAAATAAGACAATCCTATGGGATTTATGAAATGTGTGCAACAGCTGTTCTTATTCATCAATGCATGTTGATGAATCATGCTTGATCTGAAATGCATCCCAAAAAACCAATAGACAGCATTTTTCCCCCAAAATCTATTGTTTTAAGTCATAGAGTTGTGAAACAGGAAGGATTTTTCTCCCATTGTGGTACTTTGGTACTTATGCCAGCCTCTCTGTCTGTAGTCCTCACTTACTCAATGTCCCGCCCACAGAACTATCTGATTGGTTATATGTCACAAGTAATAGCTTATCAATGCCAAAGGCTTAAGTGCCACAGACTATTTCTGTTCTCTTATTCCAATATTTTAACAATAAGTAATATAATAAACTTTATTTATAGAGCACTTTTCAAAACAAAATGTTACAAAGTGCTGAACAGCAAGTAAAACAAGCATACATGACAGAAACAAGCACACACAAAAAATGTACATGGTTGTAGTGGTACCAAAAAGGATTATTTCAGATTTGCCTTCATTCAGCAGTAAGAGATTTTGTGTCATCCAGGATTTTATATCATTTAAGCAGGATAAAAGTTTATTAAAATTGCCCCTTTCGCTGGTTTGTAGTGGAAGATAAATTTGTGTGTCGTCGGCATAACAGTGAGTGAACATGTGTATTGCACATTGTGTTTACTGATGATTTGGCCTAATGGAAGCATATTGACAGAAAACAGCAATGGGCCAAGGGAGCCCTGGGGGACACCACATGTTAAAGGGGTCACAGATGATGATGCATTTCCAAAGATAACTGAGAAGGTTCTGTTTGAGAGATAAGACTTGAACCATTTTTGACACTAAGATTTTCATTTTCACAATTGTTGCAAATAGCAGTCATTGGCCTCTTTAAGGGCTACACGGTAATGAGGTGGAGAGCACCTTCGCCTTACATCAAGAAGATCGCAAGTTTTAGTCCGGACAGAGGTCCTTCTGTGTGGAGTTTGCATGTTCTCGCCATGCTAGTATCTTTCTCCCCCCATCTCTCACCCAATGTCAGCTGGATTTGACTCTAGCCCCCCACGACCCGAGTTTGGATAACTGGTTAAGGATAAGGAATGAGTGAATAAATCAATTAATTAATGAATGGCCTCCTTGACTTTGTATAAGTCCTGAAAAAAACATACAGGTCGACCATTTTCTACAAAGTGTTTATTTTGTTTATAACACTAATATTGTCTGCCATTAGCATCGTACATGTAGAATTTTAACCTTTTCTAGACCATATCTTAGAAAAAAACACCTTTTTAAAATACTTCGGTCAACATATAATTGGTGTAAGGATTCTAAAAGCTGAAGTCTTCATGTTGTAAAACTGTGGAACATTCATGTCTTCTATACATGAAATATTATGGAATGTAGATTTTTTTTGTACCTAGTGCACAGCTGCCACCAGCTTGACCTCTCTGGATTAAGAGGCTAAGCTTGCATGTTTTACGAAATTCACTTTTGAAGCTGTAAATGCCAAGCTCTGAAGAGTTGCTCTCGGTTGGTCAGCCCACAACTATACTCCAGACTCACATTTCTCAAAGAACATTGAATAGATTACAATTTAACTTGGTAGAGTCGTTTAAACTGTCCAGGGAGTTCTTTAGAAACTTTAGAAGTCCATCAGTATTAGTGAACCCTTTTCATTCAGCAACACTATCAGGGCACAATTTTTATTAATGCAAAAAGCAACAGAGATTTAGATTTAGAGTCTTTATTGTCATTGCACGGTAGTATAAAATATACGTTAGCACAATTAAATTGAGGCACAGCTCTCCCGTCAGTGCAAAAAATATTAAAATGAATAACCAAAAGAGGCATGCACCTATCAAACAAACAAACAAAAAAAAGGACACCACACACAAATCACAAAGTAAGGGACTGTAAACAGGACTGCAAACAGAGACACATGGCAAAGCTGCAAATGATTGCTCAACAACACTGCACACATACATTGTGCACAAAACATTGCACAAAAAAAGTGAACAGCAACAACAACAAAACAACTCTTTTACGACTCACTGTCACACTTCTTGTTCACAACCCATTCTGGACTGCCATTCTACTTATGAAAGCTATTTATAGATTACACTTTCTCCGGACTTAAACTTTCCAGTTTCCATAATTTTCCAATAATAAAATGGGCTACTGTATTCTGGAAACGTGACCACTCCTCTTTAGTCATCTGTCGAAGTCTTAAAGGCGCCTTTGAGACCTGGTGCAGTCTACCATATGTTTCTGTCTGACTTCTTACTGTACTGTACTCACTTCCCTCTTCAGGTTTCTCTCTGCTCCATTCATTATAGCTGTGCAGACACAGATGATTTACCGCTGAACTGTTTTTATTCGTTCAATCCTGTGTGTGCTGATATATGCATACCTGCATGTCTCTGGGCTGCAGGTCCAGGTGCTTCTGCTGAAGACCTGCTGCAGAGCTGCTGTGCTGCTGGACAGAAATGGGCCACAGAAAAGCACCACTGCAACCACATGCCACTTCTAAACGATAACAAGAACCCCATGTGCAGGTAAGCAACCTGGCCTGACACTGCAAAAACCAACTGACAAAAATGAGAAATAAATAACTCGAATTAAGCAAATACATGCTCAAAACAAGTAAAATTATCTGCCAGTGCAGTAAGTAAATGTTTTTTTGTAAGAATTCTTTAAGTAAGTAAAAATATCTAGGCACTGAAAAAACAATGATGTTCTAAAAATAAGTCCAAAAACTGCAGTGACATTAAAATAAGCCAGCAATACTTGAAACAAGCACATTTTTTTTTTCATTTCAGTATCTGTGGGTAGGTACTGGTGGTAGAAAATGCTTTTGAAATAGCATTTAAACTACATGCAACTAAAACTCTCAATTGGAGCCAATATTTTAGGTAAAAACTCACCATATTCAACAGTTGAATAGATTGAAAAGCATGAAAAAGCTCACAATGTCAATCCTAAAAAAGACGTTTTTACACAAGACTGGAATCCCTGTGAAGAGGTTATTCACTCATTTTGTTTCAAAAATACACATTCTTAATGTAAGCACATGAAGTTATGGTCAGTAGGTAAATTGTACTCAAAACAAGATAATTAAGATACTATTGCTAGATATAAGAAGAAAATACTTGGTAAACTTGTTTTTTTTGCAGTGTATTGTTAGTTATACAAACATTTTTAGAAGTTGTCTTTGAGGAATTAAAATCATATTAAATGCAGGCTATATAATGATATTGTTGCATGAAAGATCAGTGGGTGGACCCAAACAACCACATTTCCAGTCTTTAGGCCTCACTGTGTGATCCTTACATATTATTCATGGTAGTATTGTCTAGTGTGCAGACTCTGTTTTCAGTGTTATAATAGGACTGCATCATTTTATGGCACAAGCAGATCTCATAATAATTACATTTGTGCATTATTTAATGTGTTGCTTGGATGTATTCTTATGGCTTTTATAACACACTCAGACTTATTATTTAAGATGCAACTCTGGAGGTTTGAAATGGACTTGGGAGCAATAAAAAATATAATTCAAAGCAGTATTGAGGCACACCTTCCACATATAATAAATACAGAAAGTATGTTATCCTAAAGTCATCCTTTAGTGCTTCAGCCGAGTGTAGGATGTTATTAAACCGATAACATCCTACAACAGACACAATAAATACATAAGCACAATGAAAAATCTTTGACTTGCATACAGTTTGCAAGACTGCAAGTAACTGACGTGTCAAACTGGCAACATATCCCAGCCAAAACTAGTGTTTGTGTTCGAGGCCCATCCTGTTGTAAACTGGCCGTTTGTCACTTTCAGTAAAATGTAAATATATGAACCTGGTCTCACAGGAATCTGTGAAATAGCCACGGATTTGCTTAACTCAAAATCCGTGGAATAGCCACGGAATCACTCAAATTTCTGTGAAACTGACACGGATTTCGCTACAATGCAAGTTAATGATAGTTAATGTCATATCCCGTGGCTATACCATAGGTATTTTTTCCTACTGGTTTGTTCCAAGTCACATGACTTTCAAGGTTCCGGCGGTAAGAACAAAAAACATGGCGGACAGTTCTCTCATTTTTAGTGAAAAAAAATCAATATTTGGACTTAGTTTCTGCATAAAAATGGAATTTGATTACATTTCTTGCGAGAAATATATGTTTTATTTTCTAAATATTCACTCAGTGAATGTACATAATCACTTTGTATGTTGGAATAGCCACGGGATATGACTGTCATTAACTTGCATTGTAGCGAAATCCGTGTCAGTTTCACGGAAATTTTTGTTATTCGGTGGCCATTCTACGGATTTTGGGTTGAGCGAATCCGTGGCTATTTCACGGATTCCTGTGAGACCATGTTGAAATATATTTACGTGTGTGTTTGTGTGTGTGTGTGTGTGTGTGTGTGTGTGTGTGTGTGCGTGTGTCAGTTTTGCAGGTAAGCAGTGCTGCCTCAGCTCTGTCAAGGAGAGCCAATGTGAACTGGGTATGACTTCAGCCAGAGGAGGGAAGACGTGTGACGCTGAGGAGCAGGACGAGTGCACAGATGACTCCTACCAGGTACATTATCACCTCATCACTATGAGAATTATTACACTATGGTTGTTTTTCAAAGATTAAGGTATCCCCCCTTAAATGTTTATCATCAGATAGCTCTCAGTAAATGGTTACAGGGAAGAAACAAGAGCACTATTGTTGGGTCATGACTGGGAGACATGATGTCATGGGTAGATGGCGTACATATTTGCTCCACCAAGTTCTTTATAAAACAAACACTGAAGTGATTAAGTGTAGCTATGTCTTCTCTAGACTAGAATATTAACTGTTTTTGTGAGGTATGACTCACTTTTTCAAATGGTTCAAGATGACAAAACTGGACTGGTAAAACCACGGGCAGCAATCAAGTACCGTCAGCACATTGGAACTGCCATGATAACATGGTGAAAACTTAGTTTGCTGGCGTATTTTAGACTTTAAACTATTTGAACATCCCAGGAATATACATTTACTGTTGTTTTGGCCTGCAGGGAGATTTCAATCTCAGATATGTCATCAGAGAGGCCTTTTGCAAAGGTCAGACAGTTTATCTCTCTTTATTGTCAGACATGTTTTATAGATTGATAAAGAACTGCCAAAACCTCCCATTTCTGTGTGCCTCCTTCAGACCTGTGAATACTTCCATATGGAACCATGCTCAGAGTCAGCTCCAATAGTATTCCCCATTTCTCCGAGAGGAAACCCAGTTGTTAGGTCTAGAGCCAGCTGTTCATGTAACAGTAGCCAAGCCAAACCATCGTGCCAGGTCATTGTTTTAGAGGAAAGTAAAAAAAAGAGAAAAGGTGAAAGTCTGGTTTTCTTTACATGCAGCTGAAATCTTTTGAGACTGTTCATAGGGGTGAACTAGCCTGCTTGCCCATTATGCAGTTATACACTGCAAAAACCAACTGACAAAAAATAAGAAATAAATAACTAGAATTATTTTTTATTTTATTTTTTTATTTCCCACATAAAGCACTCACATGACAAACCACAGAAAAGGGGGGGAAAATAAACAAAATGCACAGCACGCAGACAAGGAATACACCCAAAAATAAAAATAATAATAATAAAATTAAATGAAATAAATAAAAATAAGAAACTTACTATTTTTCATTTTCTTTTCTTTTCTTTTCTTATAAATAACGAGAATTAAGCAAATACATGTTAGAAACAAGTAAAATTATCTGCCAGTGTAGTAAGTAAATTTTTCTTTGTAAGAATTCTTTAAAAAAGTAAAAATATCGAGCCACTGGAAAACCAATGATAGCTTGAAATAAATCCAAATATACTCATTTTTGAGAAATTGTGGTTTGAAAAGCCCAACTATAGGAAAATTAAAATAAGCCAGCAATACTTGAAAAGAGCACGTTTTGGTGGTAGAAAATACTTTTGAAATAGCATTCAACCTACATGCAACTAAAACTTTCAACTGGAGCCAATATTTTAGGTAAAAACTCACCATATTCAACAGTTGAATAGCTTGAAAAGCATGAAAAAGCTCAAAATGTCAATCACAAAAACAAGTCTTTAAATAATAAGATAATTACATAAGCACATAATAATAGGGTAACACTTTACAATAACCATCATTTGTAAATGGTAAACAGATAGTTTATTCATTTTTAATCATCATTTATAAACTGTATATAGGCCCTTTAGAATGGTAAATAAATAATGTATTGATCTTTAACTAACTAAATAATTTATAAATGGCAAATAGATGCTATATTCATGTAAGTTTATAGTTACTATTAACAAACAACTAACAATTAAAATGAATAGTTTATTAATAGTTTTAGTTGCACTGATTATAACATTTTAACACCATATTAAGTATGTTAATCATTTTGAAATGATTCATATACCTTTAAGAAATTGGTTGAAAACATTTAAAGATTAAATATGTATAGCACTGTGCAAATGGTTAATATTTTGGTCATCAGACATAATTTAGTTGGTTATTGTAAAGTGTCACCAATAATAGTAATAGGAATAATTAAATAAGCACATAAAGCAAATTAAACTCAAAACAATTTAATGAAGATGCTATTGCTGGAAATAAGAAGAAAATACTTGGTGAGCTTCATGTTTTTTTGCAGTGTATCTGCCCCTCCTCTGCTGGTTATATAGCAGAGGTAAAGGAGGAGGCCACAGAGAGGTGGTTGTTAGCTGTGTGAAGGACACTCCATTCCTAATAGGCTGTGCTGTTGTGTCTGGGGGGTCAGGTGTGCTGCAGCTGCTGTGCCCTTGGCTTATGGGTGCGAAGTGAAGGACGAGGCTGTGATGCCCACCAGTACCTGAGCTACCCCTGTGGTCATGTCTTCCTCACCTGCTGCGAGGAAGAGGAAGGTCCGAGTCAGATCTCACTGAGGAGGAAGCAGAAGCCCAGATCCACTTCTATGCCTAGAAAAGGTATTTGTTACCTGCTGCACAGCAATGTTTTTAATAAAATGCAAACTGTGGTGAAAAAGCATCGAGCAAAGTTAAGAGGATGCTAATAAGTATGCATTAGTATATTTACAATAACTAAATATAAGTGAGGTTATGTTGTTGTATCTTGAATATATGGAATTCAAATTGATCTGGGCAATAGACATCTATTACACCTCTGGACCCCTCCACTATTGCTCTCCCTGAGGATTCTTCAAAGGTCAAAGGTCAGAGGGTGTTGTATCCATTACAGACTGTAAAGCCCACACTGTAAAAAAAAAAAAAAAAAAAAGTTATTTTTACGGTAAAAAAACAGGCAGCTGTGGTTGCCAGAACTTTACTGTAATAAATATGTTTTTTTATTACAGTAAAATTATATTAGCACTGTTGATTTCATGTTTAAGATTGTTATTTTAGTCCATATTTTACCGTAAAAAATAAAAAGTTTTTCCATTAAAAGAAACGCCGTTCTGCCATATAATTGACAAGAAAATACTTTATAAATGGCGCATAAATTAAAGATTTTACCATTAAATATTACAGTATATCTTTGTTAGAGATATGGTGTTTAGTACATTTAACAGTGAGAATTTTTTTTTTTTTTTTTTTTAAATAAATGCAAAAATTACAGTGATGGCTTGTATACATATTACAGTATATTGCCAGTGTATTTTACAGTGGAATAATGTTTTTTTTTTTTTTAATATTGTTTTGGCTGATATATACATTTACGGTGTTTCATTGTTACTGAAACTGAATTAACCCATTCATCACTTAATGGTCTTTTACTGTCGTGGATTAGCAGTTTTTCACCGTAAAATCTACAGATATTTTTTACAGTGCATAGAGGCATATTTGTGATATGATGTATTGGGCTATATGAATAAAATTGAATTTAAATAATTGAAATTACACAACATTTATTCTTTTAACAGAGTAAACTTCCATGATGACATAAGACACACAAATGTATCACTGTTCCCATCATGCAACCATTGAAATGGTTTACCAACTGGAAATGGCAGCTGTCAACCAAACACCAACTTTGGCATAGTACTGCTAATCAAAGACCAACAATACCATTAAAAGGAAAATATTTAATAATTTGTTTTCCAAGACCTTTTTTCAAGCTTTCCTACCATAACTGGCAATTTATTTTATGTTTTGCAGCTGTGAATAGCTTCTCCATTTTCTCTATGCATTTCTCAGCAGGACAATACATATTTTCTTCAATTATGTTTCCAGTTTTTCAGTTTCAATGCACCACAAATCCAAATTCAGACTAGATGTACTTTTTTACTGCTGCACAGGTAAACAGGCTGCTAAACATACATGGTCTTGAAAGCTATGTTCATGTTGAATTGTTTTCTGTTGTTTTTGATTCAATTTTCTTTTTGATACATTTTTCATGATTAACAAAAACCCAAAAATGTTTTATGCCTTATTCTGCCTACTAAACAGCTCTACTGCAAACATATATTTACTGTAACTATCTTAGGCAAACGTGTACTGGAATAGAAATGCTCTGGGTTGAGGCTATTTTATCCACGTTGAAGTTTATGTCAAAGGCAGAGTATGGGTTAGGTTTGATCTCCCAAAAGATTGATGCTCTGATGTGATTGGTCAGGAGGCACGTTACCATTCAGGGTAATATGAAAATATGTGTGCAAGCTGTCGTGAACTCAGAACAGATGGCCGCTTGGGCTGTTGTCTCTCTACTTGTGCCAGCAAAGTTTTTCCTCGATCACTAATCAAATACCTAATGTCAGTGACATTTACATCAATGAGTTCTCAAGCAAGTGCAGTTCAGGATAAACATGCCTCAATGCAAAAGTATTGCAAAAGATAGATGGATGGATGGATGGATAGATAGATAGATAGATAGATAGATAGATAGATAGATAGATAGATAGATAGATAGATAGATAGATAGATAGATAGATAGATAGATAGATAGATAGATAGATAGATAGATAGATAGATAGATAGATAGATCAAGCATCTACAGAACTTTTCATAACTGTTTTTATTTTCCTCATTATTTCAAGTAAACCTTTTATATATAACATGCTGGTTCATTCACAATCACAATGTTTATGGTCAGTTGAGAGCATTGTTGCTTTTGTTTTGCAACAGTTCCGTCTCCCGTGTTTAATCCATCGCGTATGTGATCAAGGATCACGGTAGAAACTGTTACTAAGCTACTACGCTACGATCGAAAAACCATACATCACCTCTGGAGTTTCGTAAATCCCTCTGAAGCCTTTTTGTAATGGAGACATGCAGAGTGAGTGGATATTTGAGAGGGCGTGGCCTGAGACTTTCCCAGCCTCCACTCTTCCCCCTAAAGGAAACACGGCTATTGATCTCATAAGTGGCCTCTGTGATCTCCAAATAACGGAAATCTGTCGTAGCGACGGAGAACTTAAATCCATATAGACAGACAGACAGACAGACAGACAGACAGACAGACAGATACTCCTCCACATTTATGACATTTAACCCTCCAGCTTAGCAACCCCTCCGGTGGTTACTGGGGTGCTTTGTTTAAAGCTGATACAGCAGAAGGTAAGAAACTTCTGCTGTAGGTCACATGTTTACAGGCCAGGGTCCTGTATCTGCAGCCAGGCCAGGGTTCTGCAGCCAGATGGTAACAGCATGAATAATGAGTTGAGGGGGTGGCTGGGGTCATATGCTATGCTTAAAGCTCTGCGTGCGATGGCTTTGTCGTTGAGGTCAGAGAGGTTGAGACCAATGATTTTGGAGGCGTGATGTGTAACGCGTGCTAGTGTGTTCCTGTTTGAGGTGGTTAACATGTTAAAGTAGCAGGTTGAACAGTAGAGGATGAAGGGTTGAACTCTGCTTTTGTAAAGTAATAACAGAAGTTGAGGTGCTACAGAGAGCCATTTGTATGTCCTTATATCTACATAAATGTGCTTGAACCAGTTAGTGGTGTGAACACTTCTGCTTCTGTTCAGTGCACTGGCCTCTGAATACGACCTATTCATCTTTTTTGCAGCTGAATGCTCTATGAAAAGGGCTCTGCATGGTTTTCATCAATGACATCAGAGGTGGATGGTTGAGATAAGACTTTTAAAAGATTACACTGTGACACCACATTTGTTTATGTGTGTGTCAGTCTGTATTTTCCTTCGCAATTAGAGCATTAAATCCCTCTTAGGAAAGCACAGGATTTGGTAGAGCTTTGTTCAGCTTTTAGTTCATTTATTGGGACCAGACACACAGCCGCTTATTGTTAGTCAGCTTCCTTTAATGAGAATAGTTGTATCCAAGTGTGATGGTGAGGTAAGGTCACTCTCCTCACTGCCTCAGTCTGTGATTTCATTCACAACATCATAGGAATTCCTCCTAAGACCGCCCTTTAATGGGCTCTGCTCTAACCATCGACTGCAGCTAATTTCCTTCAGCTATAAAAAGGGAAATTTGAATGATGTCATTCTGAAGTGGGAATCAAATAACCTGGTGAAAGCTGTGAAAGGTTTATGAGCTGCAAAACGTGTTAAAGCGCTGTTAGTGTGTGTGTAACTCTTACATACACACTCTCAGAATTCATGAGGAATGCCTTCACTTTGTGAGTGTTTTATGGATGAAAATGCGGATGACATGCACTGTAATTATTTCCATGGGGGATATGTTTTTTCTTTTCTTTTTCTAGTCTTTATGGCTCACTGCCCTTTAATTAAAACAGGAAACATTTAATCGCCTTGCTCTTCTGAATTTAAACTACAGGTAATGACTGTGAGAAATATTTACCTAAGTCAAGTCAAGTGTATTTATATAGCACAATTTATATGATAGTCACAGACTCACAATGGAAACAAAGCAAAGTCATACATAATGATGGATATAAATAAGAACATTAGTGGGGTGGCATAGCTAACCTATGGTTCTTTTTGTGATAAAAGCACCAAATTTGGTACATATATAGCTTAATATATTTAGAAAAAGACTGGATATTGAGCCATTGCATATTCGCAATCTGATGACCATGGCTGGCAATTTTCCAAAATGGCAGCCAGCTGTTACAAGTAGATAGAACCTAAAAGGTCAAGTGAAAATAAGTTTTTCGACAACAATAACAAATTAAAAAAAATGCAACAAAATGGGGAGATTGCCTCTGCATGTAATCGTAATAAATGAACTCTTTGGCGTTCTGATGTTCTGTCTGTGACATATTGGACTCATCAGCCAGCCGGCAGGCTCACAGGGCTCACACATCATATCTATATGAAACCATCTTACAAAAGGAGTCCATTGGTAAAAAGCATGCCAGGATATCATATCGGTAAGTTGACGTTATACGGTAGCCTGGCTAACGGCAGACTAATCACAAATGAGATTAGTCTGGAAACCAGCCATTCATTTCTCCGGAGAGGAGGTGTGGTTTACGATCCTCCAGAGCCGTTTATTGGGCGCTACGAATGTCGATCAAAAGCGTCTGTAGGTAGCTCTTAGCCAGTCGTATCAGTTATACCAGATGATGTATGTAGAGCGACATAAATTAATATTTACATAGCCGGACTAGCCCATCTCTACTGTGAGACTAAAATGCTAAATTCTGCTTCTGCAACGTTTTTCTGCAACATGTTCTGACTGTGAGAGAGTGTTGCTTGCTGCTTTGCTTCTCCAGTTCTCGCTTTCTGCAAGATTATCTATTTTACACCTTATTCCCCCTCATGTCTAGCCTGGGTATACCCATATTGCCTTGCGCGCTCAAATTTCATTTGGAACCTCCAGGCAGTCTGGCAACCAGGGCCGTTTCTTAGCCCTGTTTTAGTGATCCAATCACAGAACGGGGAGGGACGGCAAGACGATGATGCGTACTACTCAGCAGACGGAAGCTTGTAGTTTTGTAGTTTTGTAGTTTTGTTACGGATCCAACATGGCTGCAGCAGACGCGAAACTCTCTTTAGCTGTAGATGGCGTTTTAAATAGTTAAGAGCGAAAGTTGATTTTAAAGAACAACGTTTGACTCCTGTTTCACCACCACACTCCTGTTTCACCACCAAAAAGCATGTTTTAGCCTTGCTTCCAACAGGATTTGGCAAAAGCCTAATCTACCAACTAGCCCCGGTACCGCTCACTGCTGGCTAAGAGCCGGGGGACAGCGGAGCCGCCCAGAGACCTGCAGCAGCTCCTCTATTGCCCATAAAATTAGTGGATGTGTTTGGCTGAATGACATGAGGGGAAATAAGGCGTAAAAGTAAATAATCTTGCAGAAAGCGAGAACTGGAGAAGCAAAGCAGCAAGCAACACTCTCTCACAGACACACACACACACACACACACAGCAACACTGCCGGTAGACTGTGAGCTGAAGCTACAGAGCAGCCAGAGCCAGAACATGCTGCAGAAAAATGTTGCAGAAGCAGAATTGAGCATTTTAGTCTCAAAGTAGAGATGGGCTAGTCTGGCTATGTAAACATCAATTTCTGTCGCTCTACATACATCATCTGGTATAACTGATACGATTGGCTAAGAACTACGTACAGACACTTTTGATAGACATTCTAAGCGCCCAATAAACGGCTCCGGAGGATCGTAAACCACGCCTCCTCTACAGAGAAATGAATGGCTGGTTTCCAGACTAATCTCATTTGTGATTAGTCTGGTGTTAGCCAGGCTACCTCATGTCATTCAACCACACACATCCACTGATTTTATGGGCAATAGACAAGCTGCTGTGGGTCTCTCGCCGGCTCCGCTGTCTGCTTTTGCCAAATCCTGTCGGAAGCAAGGCTAAAACATCCTTTTTGGTGGTGAAACAGGAGTGTAAAGTCAAACGTTGTTCTTCTTTTAAAATCAACTTTAGCTCTAAACTATTTAAAACGCCGTCTACAACGAGATCGAAAGAGAGTTTCGCGTCTGCGGCAGCCATGTTGGATCCATAAGAAAACTACAAAACTACAAGCTTCCATCGTCTTGCCGTCCTTCCCTGTTCTGTGATTGGATCCCTAAAACAGGGCTAAGAAACGGCCTTAGTTTCCAGACCCTTTCGCAGTTTGAAATGAAATCGAGCGCGCAAGGCAGTATGGGTATACCCAGGCTAGTAATACGGTGCAAAGTGAGGCTAATTAAAAAATGGCTGCCACGACAACCAGGGTCTGAGTTTGTGATGGTCCAATATCCAGTTTTGTTCCCAATATATTAATCAACACATCTGCCAAATTTGGTGCTTTGATGAATTGACATGTTCATGCACAGTACTGTGGGGTTTTTGGGTCAATGTAGTTAAGCACTGCTCTGACCTTTGCACTTGTTGTTTTCCCCTTGTGCAGACGTTTGAGGTAAATTCAATTTCCCAAATACTCTTGTTTCACTTGTTTTAGGTTAGACACTTGGGCAAAATCAATTTCCCCAATTTCCTGACTACTCGATCATCCTCTGATTGTGGGGCAGTGTCCCAAAACCCCAAAATAGAAAAATGTTGGAAGAAAAGCACACTGCTCTGAAGGCCCATTGGCTCTGAAAATACACACTGAAGTTTTTGGGAGTCAAAAGACTGCTGGCCTCATAACTTTTCACAGGCTGTTTATATTTCACTTAATTAAGCAGATCTGAGTATCCTGTTACACAGATGACACTCCTAAACCATAAAGTATGACTTTATGTGACTCCTAAAGGAAGACTTTTCATTTTGGTTCATATTTAACTTTGATGGCTCTTCTGTACACAGTGAAATAAAGCTAAACAAGATGCATAAGGTTACAGTTTGACACCCTGCCAGTCACAGGCATCTTTTTTTAGGTGATTACATGAAATCTGAGTTTTGCTTTGCAAAACATGATGAATTTAAGAGAATTGTAAAAAGTCTGATAAGATAAAGTCTTCAACTGTTTCCTGGTGCTGGAGGAAAACCTCTTCAACCTCTTCAATTTAACAATCATTTATTATGGCTCATAAACAGACATCTTCTGTGAAATTATTCAACATCACTCAGTAGTAATTTATCTCCGTGCAAAGTCAACACAAATGATGATTCCAAGATCACCTGTCTTAATGAAGCGGTTTACATATTTTTACAACTTGTGATTTATTTATCCTCTGCCAGACAGTGAGCAGAGCCTCGGATGATTTCCATTTTCTTGTTATTCTTCAGTTATAAAACCATGATGAGAAACGAGCTTCTGAACTGACTGCTCCTGCAGAAGCTGCAGTCACGTAAATCTTACATTTTCATCACCACCTAAACCAATGACAAAAAGATGTGTGTGGTTGTGGGCCTGTCACAATAACAATTTTTTTAGGACGATATATTTTCCCAGAAAATATGGCAATAAACAATAGTATTGTTGATGTTGTTGTTTTTTTTATGCCGCTGATATAACATTAGAGCATAATAATTCAAGTACATCCTTTTTAAGAGCAATTAACTTTTAATTCTCAACAATATTGAACATTGGCATTGAAATGCTGGAATGGCTGTTTGGGAAATGTTTTAGGCAGTTCCTCCTGCCTTTTAAAAATCTGCAGCATTTCTCTAATCGCTGGTTTCTCAACAGTGTTGAATGGCTGAATCTCTTTCACTATAAAGCGAGTAACGCCATCTCTTACCGTGCACCATTTTGTGCTGTCACGTCTATATATTTGCATTTTTTGTTTTGGTTAGTCGAGGGCCCTCCATGTCCCTCCGATCCTGACATGTTTTCTGTTCCTAGCTGGATAAATTCAATGGGATGGTTTCATTTTAAATGGACTTTGAAGTTTGTTGTGTTGACACTTTTTGTCAACACAAAGCTTAGCTAAGCATAGCTAATGAAAGTCGACGGCCAGGCGCCTCAAACTCTAAATTTTGCCAACTTCGTCTAGTTTTGAGTTGCTGTATTCTGACAAAATATCATGTTAACAAATGCTCATTATGACCTATAAGTAATGTTGGTAGGCTAGTTTAGACTTAATAGTAGGTTGTTTTATCTTCATTGTAAGGCTGAAAATAAAGTTTGTGGCCTGATTCCGACATTTGTCTCTTATTTTGGCCAACAATGGCATTTTTGTTAGTAAAGGTGCTGACCCCTGGCCTAACCTATTGTAAAAGGAAAGTGTTGTTTTGTGTCTCTACTTGGAGTATTTGTGCTGTATAAATAATACACTCTTCTCACTCCTCCAAGTTTCAGACAGCAAGTTTTCCAAGGAGGCCTTCTTCATTAGTGCCACAGATGAAGCTGCCAACGCAGTGGAGGAGGTGGAGGAGGTGGAGGATGTGGATGAGTGTCAGCTGTATGCCAGCCAGCTGTGCCAGCACACATGCACCAACATCTGGGGCTCTTACCGCTGTGGCTGCAACCAGGGCTACATCCTGCAGCAGGACGGACACTCCTGTGCTCCAGGTACTGCCACTCACCTTGGAAGCTTGATTAACACAGGAACACTGTGACTCAAGTCATCTGGCTTTCAATGTTCATTTCAGAATGTGATTAAAAAGAAACCAAATAAACTCCCAGGAAAGAAGCCCCGCTTACTCTTGACACCAAAACATTTTTAACAATCTCAGATCACTATGCGCACATAAAGCACCAGCTGGTATCAAAGCCTGTGAGGGATCACACAAAAAACACTAAAGGATGAAGGTGTAAAACAGGAGCTTTTGTTAAAATGAAGTTTTAAAATTTGATAACAAATGACAAAAGTAAAGATATCCTTAGATACCATAAGAAACTAGACAAAAAA
This sequence comes from Centropristis striata, assembly GCF_030273125.1. Classification (NCBI taxonomy): domain Eukaryota; kingdom Metazoa; phylum Chordata; class Actinopteri; order Perciformes; family Serranidae; genus Centropristis; species Centropristis striata. The sequence continues at coordinate 30,492,457 of NC_081519.1, forward strand.
CCCTCAAATTCAATAATTATAGCTTAAAACCATAACCAAACAGACCTAACTAACAATTTTTTTTTTTAAATTACAGACACACACACAGACACAACATGGATAAAAAGGGAACATCAACATGAAATATCCACCATACTTGGAGACATACAAACATAAACAACCTATTAAAATAATTTAAAAAAAGAAACAAAAACATCCTCCAGTCTATCAAGCTTTAATGAATGATATATGTAACATTATATATATATATATATATATATATATATATATATCATAGAAAAAATAAAATTCACCCTGAGAGGTAAGATAAATACATTTGACACAATATGGCAGCCATTTATGGACTATTATACCAAATATAATCCCATGAAAAATTAACAACTGTAAATTTTAGAACACTTGACATTCTCCAAGTTGTATTATTACTAAAATCTCTTTCTTTTATTTGTAAACCTTATTATTATTGTTTTGGTATTTGATTTGACTCCACCTTGGTTTTTGTTTGTTTGTTGTTGTTTTGTTTTTTTTGTGCTTTTTTTATATACTATCATTCTGTTCTTTTGTGTTGATTTCAAGCATAAATTAAAATGTGTCATCTTTATTTTTGTATGTGAACGAAAGGAAAAAAAACAATAAAGAGAAGTTGAAGATTAAAAAAAAAATATATATATATATATATATATATATATATATATATATATATAAACAAAGAACTAGCTTACAGCAAATTAGAACAAATCAGGCCTTTTTGCCAAAGGAGCTCAGTAAAATCAAGGAAAAGGTAATCGTGAGTTGCAAATAAAAAAACATTCGACAAAATGTTAACTAATTTGCGTGTACCAAAATTATAAAGTGTGTAATGTATGAACAGTATAATACTTTCCTGACAAATCTTCAATATATTCAGCATCCGTTCTTCTAGATTGTTAATTAGTGAAACACGCTAAAAGGCTTGTGCCATGACTGTGTTGGTTTAACTAATGACCTCCCAGATATTAAATAGAAAATGGATCTTTAAGAGTGTGGTCAGTTAGATTTGGGTTTTTATATATATACATTTTTATTTATTAATTTTTACATTTTTTGCAATGCTTTTCATGTTGTCTCATATTTGATCTTGTGTTCCTTCAATTTAACAAAAAAAAACGTAAAAAAGTATTATATAATCAGTATTTTATTTCAATTGAAAGCTGATATACAGGAATATTAACGTTTCTTGTATGTGTATGTGACTCTGTGTATCTATGGTCATTTACTACCTAATATGCTGTGGTTAAAGCAACAGATTCCATCATCATACTTATGGCACTTCAGGCTCATCAACATTCCCCACAACCTCAAATGAAAGCTGATTAATTCAGATCTCTCTCTCTGCTCGATAAAAGAGTTTAATGACAAAGACATCCAGCATGGGTCCAATTATGTCCTGTCATTAGAGAATAGATATTATGTGGAATCTAATTTTCTCAATATCATGAACATGTGAGTTTTTATCCACTACGTAGTCTCTAAAGTTGTTTCATTTTGTTGAAAAGTTTGCCGGAGTGCTTTAGAAACTGACATGTTTTTCCTGCTCTGTTGTGTTTTCATGTACAGTGAGTCCTGATGAGGACAACAGAGTCCGAGTGCACAGTCCTGCTGTGGTCCAGACTCAAACTACTACCACCACTACACCCAGTACCACCACTGCCCGCCCCAACCCCCCCAACCCATGTGCTGGTAAGGCCAACATTGCTCTGCAAAGCATGAAAACATTCAAACTTTTATCATCTGTGGATTTATTTAAAAAAAACATGATTTGATATTTAGATTGAGGCAGTTCTTTTAGACCAGGGGCAAAAGAGCCACTGTTGGCCGAAAAAATTGAAAAAATGTCGGAATGGAGCCGAAAACCTTATTCTGACTACAGCCGACTAAGTCTAAACTAACCTACTAGCTTTACTAATAGGTCATAAAAAGCATTTATCAATATGATTTTGTCAGAAAGCAGTGAGAACCAAAGTGCGGAGGCAGTCTCAAAATGACCAAAAAAAAGACACAAAATTACAAAAAAAAGACACGAAATGACAGGAAGAAAACTAAATTACTCAAAAAAGACACAAAATTACAAAAAACAAAAGAAACAAAAATACAAAAAAGACACAAAATTACAAAAGAAGACACAAAGGGACTGAAAAAGCACAAAAATACACAAAAGTATTTAAAAAAAGACACAAAATTATTTTAAAAAGATACAAAATTACCAAAACAAGACACACAATTGCATAAAAGTAATTAAAGGGACCTTCCACACACAACACTGTAAAGTGCCATTCATATAAAACTCACATTAAATTTTCATATCAAGGTGGGGGCCACAAAATATCGTCACGAGGGCCGCAATTGGCCTGTGGGCCGTGAGAGAATGTTTTATATAAGGCTGTAAAGTAAACAAGGTGTCGCTGGTGTCTCCAGCCTCTTGTTCCATGTCCAGGAGTCAGCAGGATGCATCTGCTCAACAAATCTGCCCTGCTTTTATTGAAACAAAGCATGCAGGCCGGCCTTTAGAAAGGCTGACATGATGTGTCAGATAACGGTCTGATTGCCCTGAGCAGAATAACTCAGAAGTAAAAACGGAAGAAGTCGCCTCCCAGCATGTACTTTCACTGATAAATTGTTCAGTCATAGCTGTGTTTATGCTGCTGCAGCTTCATGAGCTGAGTCTTGATCAAGTTAGGAGTAGTTCAGCAGTGCAAACCATCAAGTCTCTACTCCAGGCTCCAACAAAAGCCATGCCCCTTCAAAGTGATTGTTAGTTATGAGAATATCCTGATCAATATATCGAGCAACCTTCCAACACTTAGCAGGGAATGTGTCAGTGAGAAATAGTGGGTCAACAGTTCTTTGTAACAGGGCTATCAGGCTGATAAATAGAAAGGATTGATTCTGTGGTGGTGAATGATATGGCTCATGAGAGGCTCCTTCCTTCAGGGAGCCACACAACAGTGCAATGAATTACCAAGACTGCAGACAAACGGCTCAAGAATGAGAAATGTAAGACATTGAGAGAATGGCTGTCCTAAAGTTGTGTAGCCTGGGTATACCCATACTGCCTTGCGCACTCGATTTCATTTCGAACTGCGAAAGGGTCTAGCAACTATGGCCGTTTCTTAGCCCTGTTTTAGGGATCCAATCACAGAACAGGGAGGGACGGTAAGACGATAACACGTACTACTCGGCAGATGGAAGCTTGTAGTTTTGTAGTTTTTATTACAGATCCAACATGGCTGCAGCAGACGCGAAACTCTCTTTGGATCTAGCTGACGGCGTTTTAAATAGTTAAGAGCGAAAGTTGATTTTAAAAGAAGAACAACAATTGACTTTACACTCTTGTTTCACCTCGAAAAAGGATGTTTTAGTCTTGGCAAAAGCCTAATCCACCAACTAGCCCCGCTACTGCTCGCTGCTGTAACGTCGGTGATCTCGCTACGAGCTGGGGGACAGCGGAGCCGCCCAGAGACCCGCAGCAGCTCGTCTATTGACCATAAAATCAGTGGATTTGTGTGGCTGAATGACATGAGGGGGAATAAGGCGTAAAAATAAGTAATATTGCAGAAAGCGAGAACTGGAGAAGCAAAGCAGCAAGCAACACTCTCTCATAGACACACACACACACACACACACACACACACACACACCAACACTGCCGGTAGACTGTGAGCAGCCAGAGTCAGAACGTGCTGCAGAAAAACGTTGCAGAAGCAGAATTGAGCATTTTAGTCTCAAAGTAGAGATGGGCTAGTCTGGCTATGTAAACATCAATTTCTGTCGCTCTACATACGTCATCTGGTATAACTGATACGATTGGCTAAGAGCTACCTACAGACGCTTTTGATAGACATTCGTAGCGCCCAATAAACGGTTCTGGAGGATCGTAAACCACGCCTCCTCTACGGAAAAATGAATGGCTGGTTTCCAGACTAATCTCATTTGTGATATAGTCTGACTTTAGCCAGGTTAGTAGTTGTATGGAATCAAGAGCTGATTGTGCTCATTGTGCTCACATTTTGTCTCTTGCAGATAATGGTCCTTGCAGTCAGCAGTGCACAGCGGCAGCAGGCCGGGCTCGCTGCTCCTGCTTCCCAGGGTTCTCTCTGCTGACAGATGGACACATGTGTGTAGGTAAGGGCTGCTTTCTGTTTGCCATTCATAATGCTCATATGTATCCCATAAGCTGCAGGGTTTGCACAAGGTAACAAACAACCCAACACAATCCACAATACCACTTGCTGCTGTATACCTAAACAACAACACATACAGCCATGGCAACAGAACAAAAGTGCAATGGAGCATTTTGTCCAGAGATCACGACACTTTTTTAATTGGATGCAGTCACTGATGAAGGAGGAAAATGCAGCACTTGTGATACTAAACAATGCATCGAGTGACTGGGCTCCCATTCCTGTTTCCTGGAGCATTAGTCAACCGGAGACAATTACTGTGTGGCAGTTCCAAACACTACACATGGCATCTGTACACTCACCTTCCATTCAAAACGCTGTGTGTTATAACCTCTGACAGATGAAGCTGAGAATCCCCAACTGCAGTTTGTTAAATGACAATATTTAAGTGTGTGCTGTATTGTGCTTTCAAATGTGTGAACACAAAGGTTTGTATCATATCTTCTCATTATAAACCAACAACATATCATTTCCTCTACACTGCAAAAAACATGAATCTTACCAAGTATTTTCTTTTTCTATCTAGCAATAGTATCTTAATTATATTGATTTAAGTATAATTTACTTACTGGCCATACCTTTATGTGCTTATTTAATTATCTTATTGTAAAGACTTCTTTTTAGGATTGGCATTGTTAGCTTTTTCATGCTTTTCAAGATATTCAACTGTTGAATATGGTGAGTTTTTACCTAAAGTATTGGCTCCAGTTCAGAGTTTTAGTTGCATGTAGTTTGAATGCTATTTCAAAAGTATTTTCTACCACAAAAACATGCTAGTTTCAAGTATTTCTGGCTTATTTTAATGTTACTACACTTGGGCAATTCAAGCCATAATTGCTCAAAATAAGTATTTGGGCTTATTATTTCAAGACATCATTGTTTTTTTCCAGTGCCTAGATAGAAATGTTTTACTTATTTAAATAATTATTACAAAGAAAAATATTCTTCCTGCACTGGCAGATAATTTTACTTGTTTCGAGCACGTATTTGCTTAATTCTAGTTATTTATTTCTTGTTTTTTGTCAGTTGGTTTGTGCAGTGTAGGTACCCAATATAAGATAAGATAAACCTTTATTCGTCCAAGTATAAACAAGATTTTTTAAAAATTGCATAAATATATAGGGTTGCCCATAAAGTTGGACTATTTTTTCAGACACAATCATCTGTTAATTGTGGTTTAATTTTCATTGTGATATGTTTGGAAGAGATTGATTAATAAAGTTTTTAGAAGATAAACACTTTATCTGTCAAGAATAAATCACACTGGCACAATCATTTAATGGAAAGTAAAAAAAAATAATTTTATTCCAGCTTTATGAGTGACCGTGTAAAATAAACAAGAAGGAGAATACAAAAGTATAGAACAATATCAACAATTAAAATAAAATTATATATATATATACATGTATATGTATGTATGTATGTATATGTATGTATATACATATGAACACACACACACACACACACACACACACACACACACAATGATATGGGCGGATATATAAACAATATGTACTGAATATTATTGCACAGGTTTAAAATTTAAATATTGCAAACAGTATGAGATAATACACCACAGTGTAGAAATATTGGACAAGAAAATTGCACATTAATATCTCAGTGTGTTGTGTTGGTGGTGGTCGGTGAGAGTTGTGCTAGTTTTAGAGTCTGATAGCTGCAGGGAGGAACCAGCTTTGCTTTCTTTCCTTCACATATTTTCTATGAACATACTAAGGACATATTAGCTGGTCACTAGTTATTAGAAAATGTTACTTACATAGGAGAAAGTAGCATTTGTTTGGGACTATTTTCAGCTGCGGATTAATACACATTGGATGTGAGTATATGGGGTAGCAGGACATTTATGTGGGACTAAGTCATAATAAACCACGGTTGTGTTTATGGCAATGAAGGAACATGTCAGCCAAGGTGTGGCTCATTGATGTGTTTTTAATAGTTTCTAGACAACAATGGAGCTCTGACACAGGAAGCTACTTCAGGATTTGATACGCACACACACACACACACACACACACACACACACACACACACACACACACACACACATATACACACACACACACGTTAGTAGATGTATCCATTGTTGGTGTACCAGACTTACTTTAGGTTATTTCAAGTATAGTTTAAAAAGGAAAAAGGAAGGTTGGTGGTTCGGTCTCCCCGACCATGATCTACATGCTGCATGTCGAAGTATCCTTGAGCAAGATATTGAACCCCAAATTGCTCCCGATGCTGCGTTCATCGGTGTATGAATGAATTCCCAATGGTGGCAGCCTCGGCCACCAGTATGAATGTATGGGTGAATGAGCGTGTTTTTTTGGATAAAATCGCTATATAAGTGCACCCCATTTACCATATATATACCACTTTCATCCAGGTTTTTAGTATATTTTTTATTGCTACATGGTAAACAAGGTACCAGTAGGTGCAGTAGATTCTCAGAAAACCAACCAGACCCAGCATTCGTGATATGCAGCTCTTAAGGCTGTGCAATTGGGCAATTAGTTGAAAGGGGTGTGCTGTTTCTGAAGCAAAACCAAGAAATGTAAATTAATTGTGGAATGTTGTTAGAGAATCTTGGAGTGGAATAACAGCTGAAAGGTGCCACAAGTTGGTTGACTCCATGACACACAGATGTGAAACAGTTATAAAAAAACTGTGGTCATACAACTAAATATTAGTTTAGTGATCACAGGATTGCTAAATCCTAGAAACAAAAAAAGTTTGTACAAAATAGTTTTGAGTTTGTAAAGTCAACGGCAGACACTGCTATATTTTTGAACACACCCATTTCAACTAATTGCCCAATTGCACAGCCTTAAGAGCTGCATATCATGAATGCTGGGTCTTGTTGGTTTTCTGAGAATCTACTGCACCTACTGGTACCTTGCTACTCCATGTATCCATGTAGCAATAAAAAATATTCTAAAAGCCTGGATTCATCTGGTTAGTCACATTGGACTGCTATTATTTTGAACACTACTGTATATATATTATTCAACCTTTATTGCAGGAAATATCCCATTGAGATTAAGAACCTCTTTTTCAAGGGAGCCCTGGCCAAGAGGCAGCAAACACAAAATACAGTTACATATTTACATAAGACACAGACCTTAAACGCAATATGAGAAACAAGTGCATTTTGTGGAATTGGCCTCAATAACTCTCAGTTTGGATTTAAAAGTGCTCAAAGAAATGAAGTCAGTTAGTTTCCAGTCTTTCTTTAACGTATTCCAGCATAAGGTGCAGAGTAAACAAATGGCCTTTTATTACCCAACTCTACCCAAAGAATAAGATCCAGCATTTCTCACAGTAATTAAGGTGCAAATGTATGAAGGCAGCAGTTCCAATATTGCCTCATAAATGAAAGTCTACCAATGACTAGCCCTTGGAGTGGCCAGAGCAGGCCATCCTACCCCAGAGTGTAATTCACAATGGTGAGTGGACATCTGATAAACATTATCAATCATTCTAAGAACCGATACAGTTTAATACAACAGTCCCGCAATAAATCCAACCTCATGACGGTGTCATTTTTTTAGCTGTTTTAGGCTACGTTTACATGATGACGGTCTGAACAGAAGACGTCTGAAAAGTGGCGTCGCGTAATACTATCTCTACATATCCTGTACATTTGGTGGAAAGACTCCTGTAAGTTTATTAGAGCTGCCAGAGCAGCTTGCAGGTCAGACGCATGGAAATAATCCCACATGTTTGTTTATTTCCTGTACTGGAGCATGTATGTGACGTAAACACATACGTGACGTGAGCAGATCTGAGCAGAGTTTTGCGTCTTGGCAGTGTAGACGGACACGCTACGGCGGAGCGTATTCAACTTTTCCACTTTGGAAGGTGGTTTCAGATTTTTTTTCAGAAATTGTTGCTTAACAGAACACCATACTGCTGTCTAAGATACCATTGATCCAAAGAGCCAACTCTGAAAGTCCTTAGGTTTAAAATGTAAATGTTTTTCTATCTTCATGGAGTCGTTCACATTGTTGGTACAACAATTTCAACAGTTTCATTTAAACAAGTCACTGCTTACCAAATAAATGGGTGTCTGGGGCTATGGAGCTGAGACTTCATGTAAAGGGAAAAACATCTCCAGACAAGTTAACATTTTACGGTGGAGAAGTCGTCACATAGATAAACCTTAAACATTAAACCTCCCTCCAGAAGAGATGTAATTGTTTCCATGCCAAAGACTATTTTCCATGCATGCTCTGACAGTCCACCTGTGGAATTCAGTACACACCAGCTTGATGTTAGAGCTGTTGCTTGTACAAATCCCTTCTTACACCACATGGACTTGTATTAGCTTAAACATTGTTTGCTTGTATGAATATTTTTCCACAGATCATGTGCTGCTTAAATACTGAAGGCCTACTATGAAAGTGTGATTTCCCTGCACTTGTGACGGTGAATGTATACAATGGAAGTGCAGACCTGGCTCAGTTTATTTAATCTGTCAGTCAACAGACGGTATAATACCTCTGGATGCATATGCAACACACAAGAGTTAGTGTTTCCTCTCCAATTTCACTCTATTCAGTGAGCAGAGCAAGGTCCGAAAGTGTTTCCACATGTGAAGATGTGGGTGGGCAACTTTGAGTTTAAACTGGACTGGAACAAAGGAAATGGCACTGAAAGGTGTGAGTGTGGGGCAGTTATTAAAGGATTTAAGTAAACTCTGAAGTACTTGTTTGTGTAGATATATACATACAGACGGTGAAACCGATGTTGAAGCGCCCTAGCTGAATTTAAGGAGTAGGACCACATGCGACTGCGCCATTTCTGGCATTTCTTGATATGCACACCTAACCCTTTCCTCCTCTTTCACTTGCATTCTGCACTAGAACCAAGATCACGCTCGGAAGAGTAAGCTACTACTTACTACTTGCTGACTCTACACTGTAAATAATCGCTGTGAAATCTACAGTTATTTACTGTATTATTCACAGTTCATCACTGTGTTTGATTTTTACAGTATTGTGCTGTATAATTTACAATAAAATCGGTCCTTGTGACAAAATTGCAGTTGTTAAAACATCACTGTAGAAAACACATTAGACAGTGTAGTACTGTGAAAAGTAAAGTAGACTACTGTATTTTTCAATTTTTATCGTCATTTTGATCAGAATCAGTCCTATACAAATGCTGTTTAAATAATTAACTTAAAGTTTTTCATACAAAACACAGTATGGAAATCAATTGTAAAACAGTAAATATATTAATATTATTTTCTTTGAGTAATTACTTGCCATTACTAGTTATTTCTGTAAAAAAAGTAATGATGAAATTATTATCAAATTATCAGCATTGTTTCCTGTGCAGTATTACCATATACAATACCATTAAAAATCGCAATGTTTAACTGTTTTTTATTATTACAGGAAACAAATCTGTACTGTAGACACAACTAAAAACAGTGTTGAATTGTTTTTTTATTTTACAGTATAAAAACAGTTCTGTAAATAAAAATATAGTAGTTCTACTTTAAGTAAGAATTACAGTAAGTTGCTTGTTAATTGCTGCCAATAAGTTACTGTAATAATCACAGTAAATTCTTTACACTGTATTCTCAATGGACGATGTATCACTATGGAATCAGGACGATCGTTGTCTGTATCTCGCCCAGTTCATTTCAGCATACAAGACCATGAAATTTGAGGACGATTATCACCATTGTACTAATATGCAACATCAGGCAAGTATTAGTTTAGTATAATGACCCTGCTCCTGCACCCCTACTGTATCATAGCTGGTTGCAGCGTCACCACACCACAACCTCACGTCAAAGGTCTGGAGAAGGAGGCTATTTGCCGTTTCCATGGTTTCGTTAACCGCTATGTAGAGATTATAAAGTCCATACAAAGTAAAGCATATTAAGATCATAACTCAACAACTTCTTTACTTATTGCTAATAATCAACAATCAATTCTGAGGTTATTGAGGGAAAACTCTTAGTTAATGTCTTAATAATGACTACTTAAAAGCCAATATGTTTCTTATTTGCATTCTAATAAGCAACTAATTAATGTTGAACGTGTGTTCCCTAATCTGAAGTGTTACCAAACTTTCATTGAACTTTTTATGACAGATACATTTTTCTGCATTTTCAGCTATGTTTTGTGATTTATTTCAGCTTTCAACATTTCCATGCATTATCATGCCCATAATTGAGATGGGACAGAGGCCACGGTTACAGGCTGTTTCTTGAAGCCTTTGTAATTCTAGCTGTGCGGATCAGGAATGCACCATAACTTTGTAGATCCTTCTCTAAGAACTGTTGGTTTCCATCCATGTGTCCAGGACATTGTTGCTTTGTTCTTTAGTCTTTTATGTCATATGTTCAAACTCAAGCAGAGAATTAACATTTGCCAGATCTGTTGTTGTGAAGTCTCAAGTTCAGGAGCTGCAGCAACTATACAGGCTGTCAGTTGTTTAGTTCCTTTAATTTAACAGCTTAAAAACAGAATCAGAGTTCAATGAAATGGATGTTGCTTTATGAAAACTCTGAGGACAACTTCCAATTATTTGATATACCTCATTAGAAAAAGTGTAAACTTCTACTGCTTGACAAATCTTGCCTTTCCCATGAAACGGGAGCTGTTGAGTTCATCAGTTAAGCTGGGCTAGGTCCAGAAGGAGGAACATGCTGTGCCAGCACTGACTGACTGTGTGCCATAGGGGAGTGTAACCCTGAATTAATACCAATACATCATGCAAATGTCTTTAAGATTTATTTATCTCTCTCCTCTGTCTGGAAGTTCTGATTTAGCCTTTTCCCCCCTCACGAAACTGTGGCATGCATTTAGAAATGGGTTCATTTAATCTGCACTTACAATAGAGTACATGCTTCAGACTACCTACGTGAAAAATATTGTGGTCTTATAAAATTAACTTTTGTTCATTTAATAGGGGTGTGACGATACTCTCAGCTCACGAGACGAGACACGATATTGGGTTCACGAGAAGAGACAAGATTTTAAGAAAACTACGAAGACACAATATATGACTGGACCAACAGGCTTTTATTTGACCGAGTTGCACATGCATTTTGAAATTATTTTTTAAAACTCTTAACATGCATGATGTAAGCATGAGCTTTTAATAAACTTCTTCTTCCACAAATTTAAACTAAAAGTAAAATTTATAAAAGTTAAAATAAAATAAAATAAATTAAATATGTCTTTCTTTTTTTCAAGTGCAAACAATAAGCAGTGTTTCCTTTAGGGGGAAGAGTGGCCACCGGGAAAGTCTCAGGCCACGCCCTCTCAAATGTCACTCACTCTGCGTGTCTCCATTACAAGTTAGCCCCCAGAGGGATTTAGAGACTCTGGAGGTGACGTATGGTTTTCCATCGTCGCGTAATCGCTTAGCAACAGTTTCGACCGTGATCACATAAGCGATAGATTAAAGGAGAGAGGAGATGCAACTGTGGCCACCGTCGCTAACTGTGCACATCATCAGCAGCTGATCATAAACAAAGCAGCATGGCTAATTATGCACAGCATCTCCGCTAATCTTAAACATAGTGATCGTGAATCAACTGGCAATGCTAACTGCGCACCAACCTGTTCTCACAGAAATCCGTGAAGAAGAAGAAGATTACTTTATTAATCCCACAATGGGGAAATTCAACCTCTGCATTTAACCCATCCTTTTTTACACACAAGTGAACACACCATGCAAGGAGCAGTGGGCAGCACATTACTGCGCCCGGGGATAATAAAAAAATAGCCACAGATATTAACGACTGAATACATAAGCTTAAGCAACAAAAATATTGTTTATTTTTGTTCAATTCCAACAGACCAGTCCACGCTAGCTACCACACTAGCCGCTAGCTGCTATATGTTTTGCATTGAGGTGATACTTGAGGCTGGATGTGCTGCGGTAATATGTGAATTCCTTGTTGCATAGCAACACAACCATGCTCTTATCGACGCTTCCATCTGTTGGTTTTTTGTCACTAAATGTCCCATCATCCACGGGGCCAACCAAAGCGTCTCATCAGCTTCTTCCTTCATGTTCACTGTGGTTTGTTGTTGTCTGAACTCATGAACGCTAGTTGGTGCTCCAGTATAATCGGTCCGCCTGAAATTCATCCAGTGAGAAACGTTCCGCGGTGCAAAAAAATGCGTCAATTTTTTTAATGCGTTAATTTTTGTGTAATTAATTAATCTTAATTAACACGTTAAAGTCTCGGCCCTAGTTTTCATTTTCATGAAATGGTTCTTGGTAGTTTGATACCCTGTGCAGCACACATGAGAATAAATACATTTTTTCAGCATAACATCACCTAATTGATTATTTTGATAGCAAATGCATTGCATTCAGCCACATCTTGTGACCTTTCTCAGCAGTTAGAGTTGCTCAGTTGTTGATAAAGCCTGAAAACATTTTGCTCAAATGTATACACCCTTTGTGTGGCACGTCCTCCTGACTGTATTCCCAGTCTCTGATTGTGAAGTCATTCCTACAGCTTGTGATCCTCACAGTTCCTCAGGTCTGCATCTGTGTAAACCTAACCCTCCGGTCTCAAACCAAATCTGCAAAAAGCCAAGGCTGACTTCATCTCCCTCAGCTTGAACTTTCTCAGAAAGGCTCATCTGCTGGGTCCTGGAGCCAGTGTGAAAGAACAACACGGAGTGTGTTTGCTTCTGTTCCTAATGGGGCCGCATCTCAGTGCCCTACAAAGTCTAGCTGCAGTAACTACGCAAGGAGTAAAACTGAGAAAAACTGCTTTAAAGTTTTCTAACTGGCCACCCAAATGGGTTATAGGTAGGAAAGTGATATGACACTTATTTCTACATGTATTGATGATGTCATTTTTATGCTCAGAAATCATGATGATATTTGACCTTTGACCCCAAGCATGTAGTTACTGCATTCTGGTTTTGCTGTAAAGGTTCTAATACTAATGCAGAAAAAGAGTGCAGTAACTACAATGTTGTCTTCTTTCAGCTTTTATATTTTGTTTTCAGTAAATAAACATTTTCAAATATATTTTGTTATCAGTGTATTTAAAAGTGTTTAACAACTCTATTCAAAGATTTGTGTATTTTAGACTTAATATTGTAAAGTATTGTTATGTTTTAGTCTTAATATAATATTATCTCACTTCTTTACTTGATCACTATCTGGATGATAATTTCCCTTTCAAATAAACTTATGATTTCTACTATTCTTGTCTTCGCTATTCAACACAATGAAGAAATACAAGACTACACAGTATTAAACTGCAGTAAGTCAACTTACTGCGGTCTGCTTTGGTTTTGAGTTGGATTTTGTAGTTACTGCAATTTTTATATCATTATTTCTCTTAAAATAAAGTAAACTTGAAATCAAAATCATTGTGACAAGATAAAACAGACATCAAGGAGTTCATTTTTTGTTATAACTCAGTTTTGACCAAAAATTTAGTTAATGCAGTTAGGCCTTGTAGGACTTGTAGCCTCCTGGTTTCTTCCTCTATAACTATCGCCCTGCTCTAAGTATTTGTTTGTTTTTTCAAATAGTCATGTATTGTGTGTGTGACTCCTTGGAGTGTCTGTTAGTCCAACAAAACGCTGAACAAGACATTTTTACTGAACAAAATGTTCAAATAAACTGTCATTAAGTGAAAATACAGTGAGTGCGGAGTGTTGAGGGAGTCTTTGTCACAAGATAAAACAGACATCAAGGAGTTCGTTTTTTGTTATAACTCAGTTTTGACCAAAAATTTAGTGACTGCAGTTAGACTTTGTAGGGCAGTACAGCCTCCTGGTTTCTTGATGGAATTCCTCTATAAATGCTATCGCCCTGCTCTGTTAGACTAAGTATTTGTTTGTTTTTTCAAATAGTCATGTATTGTGTGTGTTTTTCCACCTTGTATTGGCTCACTTGACTTCTCACAGCTGTGTAATGTGCTGTCCTTGTGGACCAGGCAGGGGAACTAGGGACCTTGAGGCAGTAGGCACTTTTTCCTTTTATTTTTATTTTTTCCTTTGCTGAATGACGCACTGGAAATAATGTTGGCCACCAGAGTGGAAGGAGAAAGCGACTTTCTGCACCACTGGCAATACGTAAACATTGGAAACAGTCCCGTCCATCCCGAGGCTTGACTGCGAGCAAGGCCCAGGGGATGAGGCGGACAAGGCACTTAGTGTATTTTACCCCTGAAATATCCTCCCTACAATGGAGACAACAGATGTCTCTTGGTTATGGAAATAATGGGGACATTTGTGAAGACAGGCCCCAAACAAGAGTGTCACCAATGCACTGTCTGGACACACTCTACAGAGAGTTACACAATGTCTAAAGATTTATGTGTTTGCTGCAGCTCCACAGAGGTTTCATATAATACAATAAACAATGTTGTGTGGTATATGGAGGTGATGCTTGTATAGTTTTCTGACCTGAGAAACCTCATGGGAAAGGAGCTGCAGGATGTTACTCATACACCAGGTACTGCTGAAAACCTTAGATCAGTGTTTTCCTCCTCTTGCTCCCTGTGGGAAGGAAGTGTAAGGTACGCAAATTCATTCAAATTCCCTGTGGCAAAAGCTTTGAAAGTCCCCTAGCAAGTGGCCGCCAGCAGCTACACAGGCAACACAGGAGAATGTTCTCCTCTTGTTGCTGCTTTTTAGTTTCCAGCCCTGGCTCCTTCATGCAGATTTGTACAAACATTTTTGCCAGGTTCCCTGTGGAATGAAACATGTTTCTGGATGATCCTCAAATGTGGATGACAGCCACACTACTGCACGCACACAAACTCACAGATAATAACACACACAATAATGCCAGTTCAGTGCTATCAGTGCGCCCAGCTAATAGACTCAGCACTGTGATGCATGATAAGGGAATTCAGCAGCATTCAGCCGCAGGGCTGTTTGATTAATACAGATTCAAAGGTTTGCACCTGTGTGTTTTATTTCAAACAAACAAATAACAGATCAAGCAAAATATCTCAACTTTTGCCCAGATTTACAAATTGGGATTTAGATAGCAGCCACTTGGTTGGTGACAAAGTTGGTATGATGGCCTGCCTAATTTACCTAACACAGTAATGTGTGCGCTATGAGAAGGAATTAAATCCAAACTTCACTTAGTCCGTTAAAATGAAATTGCCTTTTTTTTTGCCATCATAATATTTCTTTTGGTTTAATGATGGCACATCTTATCTATGGATATACCATAGACTGTATATAAGTAATGGACGTAGTCACCGTGACGTCCCCCATTGGTTTGTGGCCCGTTGGAAGCATCGAGTTTAGCGTTACACTTGTCACCATCTTGTGTCTCCATCTTGTTTCCAATACGGGGAGCAGACCATATCTGGACTGTGGAGGAGTGAGAGGGATCTGATCACTGACTACAGCCTCTCTACACCTCAACCTGACTGAGAGAAGCTGCTGCTAATTCATGTTAGCATTAACTGGAGCATTAATTGGGATGTTAGTTTTGGCCAGCAAAAAACCAAAACAAAATGTTTGAAATGAATGGACAGATTTTTTTTGCAGCCAAACTTAGCGCCCCCTGCTGGAATTTTCAGTAGAATGCAGCTTAAGGCACTTCCTGGTTTGCCTCCTTGCTCGGACCCAGAGGTTGCCGCCTGAGATATACCAGCAGGAATGTCCTTGTTTCTTTTGTATAGCCAATTAGATAATTTTATTTTAAACAAATTTGCACAAACTGGTAATCCAATAATGGGTGACGGTAAAACGGAGCCTGACATTACAACACACAAAAAGTCAAACTTTGAACCCCAAGTCCATACAAGCATTTGTAGCTCATGGAGATTTTTGTCAGGAAAATTTTTTTTATATTTTTCGATTATAAACTTGTGTTTGTATGACATGGAGCTAAAATCCACACAGTTGTCAGCATACCTTTAAGTTGGCATGTGCCTTTTCTTCAATGTATGTGCAAGGACATACATGAATGTGCTAACTAATACCAAGGTTATAATAGTTTTGGATTTTTCATTAGTTTTAGTTTTAATTCTCATTGTCAATTTATGAGTTTTTAGAGTGTGTTTGCTAGTTTTAATTAGTTTTTATTTTTTGGAAAATGCCTAGTTTTAGTTTAGCTTTTATTAGTTTTAGTGTTGGTTTTAATTTTTTTTGTAATGGGGTATTTGTTGGGTGCCAGCTTCAATATGGTCACAATAAATGTTTCCTTTATTTCCTTTGTCTGATCCATCTCAGCCCCAATAAGTTTATTAAGTCATAAAACCAGATAGATGAAATAGGTTTCATATCAACAAAAATGTTTACGTATGAAAAAAGTTAACAAAGACGAAAACGAAGGACATTTTCACTATAATTTTAGTTAGTTTTGTAACCACAAAATACAGTTTCAGTTAGTTATTGTTTTTTAAGTTATCGTTTTTATTTTTATTTCAGTTAACGAAAATGTTTTTTCAATTCTAGTTTTCCTTATTTCAGTAACCTTGACTGGTACATCCAGGAAGTTTTAATTCATCATTCTGTTTTCTAATCTAATCTCACCCTTGATGTTGAATTAAAAACAGATGCTTGACTAAAGTTAGTTTACCATGGAAATATCTGTTTATTGGTGTTGTTTAGCGTTGTTAGCTCACAATGTTACAATCAAGACAGTTACAATGAGGGTAGCTTTAATCTTTAATACCACTACAAACAAACTCAGCAGTTACAATGATTTCAAAAGACAGTTTTCCTTTTAGCAACTGTGTTTTCAGTTAAACGTTAAGGCAGATGTTGCAGTTTGGGACTCTCGTGACAACTTAACAGCTCGTGATTTCCATGCAGGCATAAGCAAATGATGTCATTTCCTCTATGTAAGAATAACTTGCTTTGTTCGTGTTTTCTGCTCATGTCCATCTGCTGCTGACTCAATGAAGCCCATCATGGTTTCAGTTGAGAATCATGCCCAGGCCCTGTCCATCATTGACCTCACCTCCACCTCTTATACACCCTGTGTTCGTCTCCCTGTCATCCCACACAAAGTCACTGTTTTTCTTCTTCTGCAGATGTGGACGAGTGTGCAACCAACACCCACAGCTGTCTGCCCAGCGAGCACTGTGTGAACACAGTGGGTTCATTTGTATGCGAGCTGCAGGTCACTTGTCCTGCAGGCTTCCAGCTGAGGAACAGTGTTTGCAAGGGTGAGTTCATTGTTCCTGACGAATTTCATTAGGCCAATTTACTCAGCAGTCTCTTGCAGTGCCACTAAAGTATCTGGTGGAAATGCCGATGATGTCTCATTTAATATGCAGCACACGATTCATACCTTTTTCCAAATGGTGAGAGAACAGAAATAAGGCGGAAAGGACAACAAACCAAAACATTATCGCCGGACAATAACTGACCATTCCGGTTTATTTTCAGTGACAGCAGGTTTTAGATTCGTTTTTTACGACCAAAGCTATGTTTCTACACAAATAGTTCATTTTTGAAAAATTTTGCTGGGGGGCAAGACTCGCTCTGTGCAAAGGTAACTTTAAAGCACCACTAAAGCTCACCAATTAATTCTTGTTGGCATACTCCATACAAAGTTTTATTGGCCTTTTTTATGTCCTGGCCACTTTTACTCTTTGAAGGCTGTACTAAAAGATTAGTAGGAATGTTTGACCTAAAGCCAGAAATGTCCATGTTACTGTTGTAGAATTTTGGGATTAATTATATTGTAAATAATAAGTTCCACAAAAGTTACGGAAGTGAATCTCTTTTAATCTGACTAGTGTTCTCTGGACATTTACACATACTGGCTGTAAAAAATAGAATAGAATAGATATACTTTATTAACCCCAGCAGGGAAATTCTGTTCATCACAGCAGCTCCCAAACGACGAATCAGATAGAAATGGCAAGAGAAGAGAAAAATCCAAAAGGAGCCACCAGTCACGTCAAAGGTCTGGAGAAGACTATGTGTATGTAGAGACTTATAAAGTCCATACAAAGTAAAGCATATTAAGATCATAACTCATATACAACAACTCCCTTACTTACTGCTAATTAGCAATAATTCTGAGGTTATTGAGGGAAAACTCTTGGTTAATGGCTTACTGGTTGGATAATAAGGCCATGCAGAATAAGGCATTAATAACTACTTAATGACTAATTAAGAGCCAATATGTTACTTATTTGCATCCTAATAAGCAACTAATAATAAAGTGTTACCAAACATTTGAACACTATACATATGGTCACATCAAAAAGAGAAAAAACTTTAACACTATACACTTTAAAATGTAACACTATATACATGGGGTATAAATAACAGTTAAATAAAACCAGTGAACATGAAAAGAAAAGAAAAAAACATCTAAAAAACACTATTTGTACATATTATTATTTCACTACATTATTAACCTGTGTGATGTTTACATGTATATGAAGAATATACTCTCAGTGGTTTCTGTAACATTGGAAATACTTTCAAAATGGAAAAGTCATGCCACACCACTGATGAAACAAAAGCATTTCAGTTTTTCTCTATTCCTAGGCATGTTCCATGCAAACCAAATCGCCCAAAATGTTTGACACACTTGTAAAATATCTGTATGGGTGTATATATTTTCAAGCTTTGTGGAAAAATCCAACAAATGTAGTAAATACTTCCATTTAAGTACCTGTAGTCAGAGCTTATGATCGGATCACCCAAGATGTATGTTAACGCAGGTCTGAGCAGAGCCTTGGTGTATTTTCTGAGAAACCTAAAGAGGATCCAACAACCAGCAGAAGTTCAGCTCAGGTTCCTTTTTATTCCTTTTTCTAAATGTATCCCTCAAAAACCTTATTGGCTCAGTATGCACTTGCATATCCCTGAATACAACACTGCAGTCTAGTGCATCATGAATTGAAGGTAGGAGCTATTGAAGCATGCTCATGTTAATGATAGCAGACAGTGGTTTTAAAAAAAGGCTCTTTAACAAAACAGGATCATATCTAGACAGATAATGTTGACCCGCTGTCCTCAAATGAATTATTTACAATACTTTTTATTCTATGATTGCTACAATACTTTGACAATTGTATGGCTCTGGTCATGACTTACACTGTAAAAAAAACAACAGTTGTTTTTACGGTAAAAAAAACAGCAGCTGTGGTTGCCAGAACTTTACCGTAATAAATACGGTGCAACTTTTTCTAATATTACAGTAAAAAGATATTGGCACTGTTGATAAGATTGCTATTTTATTCCATTTTTTACTGTATGAATAAAAGGTTTTTCCATCAGAGGAAATGCTGTTTTGCCATATGATTGACCAGAAAATACTTCATAAATGCTGCATAAATTAAAGATTTTACCGTTAAATATTACAGTATATTTTTGTTAGAGATATAGCGTTTAGTAAATTTAAAAGTGAGAAAAAGTATTTTATACAAAAGATAAATTCAAAAATTACAGTGATGGCTTGTATATATATTACAGTATATTTTTATTACACACATGGTGCCAGTGTATTTTACAGTGGAGTAATGTATTTTTCCCCTCCAAAAAAAATATATGTATATATATAAAAAACACTGTTTTGGCTGATACATACATTTACAGTGTTTCATTGTTACTGAAACTGAATTAACCCATTTTTCATTTTACAGTCTTTTACTGTCATGGTTTAGCAGCTTTTCACCGTAAAATCTACAGACATTTTTTTATTCTGTATTTTCTGAGAAACCTAAAGAGGATCCAACAACCGACAGAAGTTCAGCTCAGGTTCCTTTTCATTCCTTTTTCTAAATGTATTCCTGAAAAACCTTATGGGCTCAGTATGCACTTGCATATCCCCGAATACAACACTGCAGTCTAGTGCATCATGAATTGAAACTAGGAGGTATTGAAACATTCTGGTATTAATGATGGCAGACAGTGGTTTTCAAAAAGGCTCTTTAACAAAACAGGATCATATTTAGACAGATAATATTGACCCGCTGTTCCTGTTTAGATGAATACGATCAAGTTAATATAACTCAAAGAAATTGGTGAAACTGATTACATTGAAATTTTCTAGTATTACTTACTCAACTTTGTGTGCTATATTGACATTTTAAATTAAGTAGCTTTAACTAAGTTATTTTAAGTGGCACTTACTCATATTTTTAAGTTACACAAACATTCCTGTTTAAGTACTTTTTACTTGGTATTTTGTTTTCACAGTAAGAATAGAGTTAATTATGGCTTCCTTAAATATTTTTATTACCTTTAACATAAAAAAATGAAGTTGTCTGTAAGAAATGATTCACTTAATATGTACTTAACTGTTTTAAGTTAAATTAACAATGCACAAAAACTCCTTTATAATTAAAAACATTACTTAATTTAAAAGCGAAACTGCAAGCTAGTTTACCTGGAAACATTTTATGTAATCAGTTTCAAAAAATGTTTTAAGTAGCTTTAACTAAAAAGCCCCAAATACATATGTTTTGAATCGAAAAAAAAATGATGTCAGACAAAATTTATTGAGTAACCACAATTAAACATTGTTGCAAATGGAAGAATACATTCCAAAAACAGTACAAGGGCCTTGCAAGAAGACCTGAGGACTCCTCTAACTCCTAATCACTTTGTTATATGGAATCTAATCTACACAAGTCCTCCGAGTTAAATGGATTATTTATAATACTTTTCATTTTATGATTGCTACAATACTTGACATGACAATTGCATGGCTGTGGTCATGACTTATGCTCAGCTCAGCACATTCAGCAAGGCTTCATTAACATATTATGTCAGTGTTTTTGGCCTCAGTAGTGAGGTTTGTTCTTCAGCAGATGCCCAGGTTCACTATGTGACAAGATAATCATCCAGACAGGAAGCATTGTGCAAACTATGAAGCTCTGTGACTTGTGTCATCAGCACTTGGCACTAGGGAAGACTAATTAATGGAGCTAGATATTGAAGGTAATTTGAACGTCCAACAGAGGAAAAACTAATTAACTGCATGAAGTAAAGGAGAGGTGTTGATGATGATGATTGGTATAGAGAAAAACTGGAATACACTGCAAAAAGGTGTGTCTAAAAACAAGATAAAAACACTAAATCTGAGGGAAATGATCTT
Organism: Centropristis striata; assembly: GCF_030273125.1. NCBI lineage: Eukaryota > Metazoa > Chordata > Actinopteri > Perciformes > Serranidae > Centropristis > Centropristis striata. Next base: position 30,513,729 of record NC_081519.1, read on the forward strand.
GCTGCATGGACAGATAATTTCACTTGACAAGATTTCTTAAATTAAGATTATTAAATCTAGAAATTAGCATGTTGTACGCTGAAAATAAGAAATTAACCCTTAAAACAAGACAGATTAAAGTGCACTAATTATTTGTTTCTAACCAAGATTAAAAAAACTTTAGATTTAGAAGTGTTAGATAATTTATCTTGTTTTAAGAGTTAATTTCTTATTTTAAGCGTTCAACATGCTTATTTCTAGATTTAACAATCTTAATCTAAGAAATCTTGTCAGGTGAAATCATCTGTCCATGCAGCAAGATCATTTAGATTGAGTGTTTTTATCTTGTTTTTAGACATACCTTTTTTTGCAGTGTACCTCCTCCATGTGTGTAACAGTCTCAGAAGACCCAACAATGTTAACAGGCTTGCTGCACAAATCTTCTGTTCAAGGAAGCAATAAGTAATGTTCAATAACTGTCATTAAAGACATTCTGAACAACTTCAATTTCTTGCGTTTAACATTGACGTTTCTGGAATGCTGCACATGTTTATTCTGTGCTTGATCCACAGTGCCACCTACTGTACTGTGAACAAGTTGTTGACAACCTATTTCAACTCTTTACAGTGGAATCAATGTTTGTCAAGATGATGTTTAATTTATGTTATCTGCTCTTTCTTCCAGACATTGATGAATGTGTTCTGCGGACCCATAACTGTGGTATGGGCTTGGTGTGTGAGAACACAGTAGGCTCCTTCTTGTGTAATCCCAAACACAAGTGCATCAGCGGCTTCACACAGGACTCCCATGGCAACTGTATCGGTAGGAGACTGTCAATGCTGCTCTCTGCTGGCTAATGGAAACTTTTTTTTTAACATGTGTGTTTATTGCATTTTGATATAATTCAAGTATTACAAAAATAACATAGACAAAGCAAGCAAGGTACAATACAGAACATTCACAGCAACACATGATCATAGTATACATATCTAAATGTCTAAAACAGGACTACACATTGAGTGGTCACACAAGGCCAGAAATAAAAGGGGGAAAGCAAAAGGGGTGTCAAATCAGAGATCAAAACAAATTGTAATATTCTTCCCCTTTATAAATGCCATAAAACATCTTTATATTTTATCAAAGGTGGAACATTTGCCCTTGATGGTAAATGTAAGTTTTTCAAGTGCAAGAGAGTTTGAGAGTCCTGCAAACCAGGCTTGCAGACTTGGTCTCATAATGGATTTCCAGTATTTGGCTATGGTGTGTTTTGCTTGTATCTTTCATTTATGCGGCATTTATGAAGTATTTTCCGATATGGCAGAACAGCGTTTCTTTTGATGGAAAAACTTTTTTTTTTATGGTAAAATATGGAATATTAAACTGAATAATCAACAGTGCCAATATAATTTTACCGTAACAATACAAAAAGTTGCACCGTATTTATTACGGTAAAGTTCTGGCAACCATAGCTGCCGTTTTTTACCGTAAAAACAACAGGGTTTTTTGGGGTTTTTTTTACAGTGTAGGGTCAAACACCATCTCCAGTCTTCTTTACATTCAACATAAGAGTTAGTTTCATACACTCAATTTCAGAGTGGCTGACACACCTTTTTTGCAGTGTATACCTCAGCCATGCAGAGCAAAGTAATCATCAAACCTAATGTCTCACAGCAGATGATTACAAATACATTATAGATCTATCACTGGTGGTAGAAGGCCTCCTTCAGCTTTCTCTAATGATTTTTCAGACTAAGTCTTGTTTTCACATTTTCTTTTAATTCTCTTATTTGTGCACCTATTTAAGCACTGTTTGCCATTTCTGCCAAATTCCTTCAACGTGCTTCATCAGTTCACATAGTGATTAATTACAATTCAGCTTGGCTTTCTTTGTGATTCACTTCAGTCAAAATCCTATTCCATGTCTCTGATTTTGTCCACATCCACCTGACTACACACACACACACACACACACACACACACACACGTATTAAATCTACAGTCCATAATCTGCCTGAACAACACTGCTCCCTGAGTATTGGACCTTCATGTATTGAGATTACATGATTAATGTCGACAAGTATTTGTACAGTCAGCTACATATTGTTCAGTTAAAATTCCTGGGAGGAATTAGATGTGAGAAGGCCTGTCAATCAGAATTACTTCCTAACAATCATTCTCCTGTGGGTCTGTTTTCCTAAGTTGTCTTGAGACGTGATTCTCTCTCTGTTTCTGCAGACATAAATGAGTGCAGCAGCCTGACGGAGGTGTGCAGCCCAGGCTCTACCTGTATCAACACCGTGGGCTCCTACACTTGCCAGCAGAAGACCATGATGTGCAGCCATGGCTACCATGTGAGCTCTGATGGAGCAAAGTGTGTTGGTAAGATTTTAAAGACCCCAAACAGGGACAAGATCTACAAATTAGTATTATGCAGACAAAAGTGCTCAAATGCATAGATCCAAAATGCCAGAGTAGGGAAGAGTGAGCCTGATTGCATTATATTGTGAAGAGATTTTTTAATACATTATATGAATAAACACAGACAAATATATCATGTAACCATGAATAATTATAATGTCTTCACAATAACAATATGTTGTATGTATGTCTTGAGTTTTTCAAGCCATAAAAAACATACAGACAAACACAGAAATGCATCAGCACTCACATTAATGCCCTCCAAAGTCTAACTGCAGTAACTACGCAAAAGGTAAAACTGAGAAAAACTGCTTTAAAGTTTTATGTGTTTTTTACTGGCCAGCCAAATGGGTTATAGGTAGGTAAGTGATATGACACTTATTTCTCCATTTACCGATGATGCAATTTTTATGCTAAAAAAATAAAAATAATGATAATTTATTTGACCTTTGACCCCAAAATGTAGTCACTGCACTCTGATTTTGATGTAAAAGCTTCTAATAGTAATGCAAAAACAGAGTGCAGTAACTACAATGTTGTTGTCTTCTTTCAGCTTTTATATTTTTTTCAATTTAAATTTTGTTAGAAGTGTGTTTAAAAGTGTTTAACAGCTCTAATCAAAGATTTGTTTATTTTAAACTTAATATTGTAAAGTAATGTTATCTTTTAGTCTTAATATAATTCTATCTCACTTTTTAATTTAATCACTATCTAGATAATAATTTCCTTATCAAATACAATTAGAATGACTATTATTCTTGTCTTCACTATTCAACACAAGGCTACACTATGTCAGACCGCAGTAAGTTGCCTGATTTGGTTTTGATACATATTTTGGTCTTGATTTTGTAGTTAGTGCAAATTTTTATATCATTATTTCTCTAAAAGTAAGTAAAATTGAAATCTCAAACTTTGTCACAAGATAAAAGAGACATCAATGAGTTCATTTTTAGTTATAACTCAATTTCGACCAAAAATGTAGTTACTGCAGTTAGACTTTGTAGGGCAGTTTGGATACTCCCTCCTGTGGTGTAACTACATTTTACGAAATATAGCTTGTCCTATATATAGCTTGTCTTTTATGAAGTTTTATACCACGAGTGGCATACCATAAGCCACTTTTTGATCTTGGTGTCACTTCAAATGCTTTTTATGATTCACTTTCGACCTTGATTATTTCTAATTGTAACTTATAACTGGCTGAAAGATTTTAGTCTTCGGACATCTTGACTTTAAGCTTTCAGACAAGAGTGCTGAGCACCCCAAACAGCATTGGCAAAACAATGATTTTAACAAAGACCTGACGGTGTCGTGGTATTGTACAACTGTGATGGTTGAGTGTAATTCTTATCAACTCACCATCTCAAAGCTGAAGGAAACTGTCGCTGGCCTGAAAGCCAAGCTCAGAGAAAATACAAGCTCATCCCGGGGTTTACCACATGTGGCGGAGCCAAACACAATCTTAGAGTCACCAATTAAACCTAAGCTGCATGTCTTTGAACTGTAGGAGGAAACCGGAGAGAAGCCACGCTGACAGGGGGAGAACAGGCACAGAGGACGCCAATCTGGTTTTAAGACGCTGCAGCCTGGCTGTTAACTCAATCAAACAAAAGAGATCACATAACCCCCATTCCAGTTAACTTCAGGATTCATTTGAAGGTTTTACTTTAAAGGACTACATGGTCTAACCCCAGCATGTATCTGTGAACTTTTGTGCCCCTGTGTTCCTGCTGCACGCTACCTCAGATGAATGGAATAGAATCAGGCCAGACAGAGCGGATGCCCACGTCTCTCCACATATATCGGCGCACTTTCTTTGTTCCATTTTCAGTCAATTGTCTTCTGTCTGCCTGTTACCTACCTGCCTGTTAGCTGCCTGGACTCTTAAGATACTTACAACAGACCACTGAATTCATCTTGCTACCTTCAACTGTCTGCCTTTAGGTTCAACCCCTGTTCACATGTATTACCAATTGTAACATATTGAAGTGACCTAAATAAGAATATAACATTATTCTTTATTAATCATTCATTCATTATCCTTAACCGCTTATTCGTACACTGGTCACGGGTGGCTGGAGCCTATCCCAGCTTCAGTGGGATAGGGATAGGCGGTACTGCGTCACTTTTAAAGGAAACGCTGAACTCAAAAGAGGTTTCTTTTAACAGTTACACATCATTTGAATACCACGCCTTTGTTTTTAGCAGCCCTCCGATTATCTGCATCACAGTTTACAGACCACCCCAATATTCTTCGTCTTTTATCAGTGAATTTTCTGAATTTTTATCAATCATCCACACAACTTATAACAGGGTTTCAATAGCTGGTGATTTTAATCTACATGTTGACATCATCTCGGACACAATGTCCAGAGAATTTTTAAACCTTTTAAGCTGCCTAGATTTTAAACAGCACGTCGCACAGCCAACTCACAACAGAGGACACACCCTGGACCTGGTCATAACCTACGGCCTGTCCGCTGGTGTGTCCTCTGTTGTGGACCTGGCTGTGTCTGACCACTACTGTGTGTACTTTAAGTCAGTTTTATCAGTCAGTTTTAACCCTCAGGAGGCCCCGGTGAGAACAGTGAGGAAACGTTACCTGACTTCTGAAGTGGCTGCAAATTTTATCGAGATTTTACAGAGCACCCCTGCTGAGGTTTTACCTGCACCCTGTGATTTTATTGTTGACAATTTTAATTCCAAACTAAAATCAACACTGGACTTAGTGGCTCCACTTTTAACTAAAACTGTAAGAACAAAACCTGTACCACCCTGGAGAACCGCTAACGTCAAAAAACTAAAAAGAAATTGCAGGAGTGCAGAGAGAAGGTGGAGAAAAACTAAATTAACAGTCCATCATGAAATACTACGTGAACAACTCAAAACCTACAATAATGCAGTCAAACAAGCAAGAATTTCCCATTTCTCGAAACTCATCACAGACAATAAAAACAACCCCAGGTTTCTTTTCTCCACCTTCGATCTTTTAACCAACACTAGTTTTAATAAAGCTCACATGACACCATCAGAGGTCCTCTGCGAGGACTTTGCAGACCACTTCAGAAGTAAGATCGATGGTATCAGATCCAGTCTTTTATCCCAGAATGTAACTTTTTACACACCTGAACCATCGCTCTTATCTGAGGAAACACTGGAGAGTTTTGCCCTGGTTGATGCAAGGACACTTGGTCGAGTTTTCTCCCAAGCAAACCCAACAACCTGCCTTTTAGATCCTATTCCCACATCGCTCTTAAAATCATTTTATGCTTTCTTTGAGGAACAGATTTTAAATGTTGTGAATTGCTCTCTTCAGACGGGTGTCTTCCCGCTGCCTACAAAACGGCAGTGGTGAAGCCCCTTCTGAAGAAGAGTAATTTAGACCCCAACATTTTAAATAACTACCGGCCTGTATCCAACTTACCGTTTTTAAGTAAAATTTTAGAAAAACTGGTTTTTAACCAGTTAAATTATTTTTTAAATAGAAACAACATTTTAGAGAAATATCAATCTGGTTTTAGAATGAACCACAGTACCGAGACAGCTCTTTTAAAGATTTTAAATGACTTCAGGTGTTATTTAGATTCACAGAAATTAACAGTCTTGGTTCTACTGGATCTCAGCGCCGCCTTTGATACAGTAGACCATCACATTTTATTAAACAGACTCCGAACCCTGGTCGGCCTCTCTGGTACTGTTTTTAACTGGTTCAGTTCTTATCTCTCAGATCGAAGTTTCTTTGTAAGTATGGATACATGCTCCTCCAGAACACATGAAATCAAGTGTGGGGTTCCCCAAGGGTCAATTTTAGGTCCAATTCTTTTTAATCTGTATGTGCTTCCCCTTGGGGACGTCATCAGGAGACACGGCATCAGCTTCCACAGCTACGCTGATGACACACAACTGTACATCGCCGTGTCTCCTGATGACACTGAGCCAATTGATTCCCTTTTAAACTGTATTTTAGATATCAAGTCATGGTTGGCAGTGAACTTCCTACAGCTCAACCAGGACAAAACAGAGGTTTTAGTCATCGGTCCTGAAGGCAAGAGAGAGAAACTTTTACCAAAACTACGAGATTTTAAAACCTCACAATGTGCAAAGAACCTGGGCGTCATTTTTGACTCTGAGCTAAGTTTTATTCCTCATATTAAAAATACAACAAAGATAGGTTTTTACCATCTTAAGAACATAGCCAGAGTCCGCCCGTTTCTCTCCCAGGCCAACACGGAGGTGCTGATGCATGCTTTTATCTCTTGTCGTTTAGACTATTGTAATGCCCTGCTCTCTGGTCTTCCCAAAAACAGCATCCACAACCTACAATTATTACAAAACTCAGCCGCACTCGTGCTGGACCAGAGGGCGGGAGCACATTACACCGGTTTTAAAATCACTGCATTGGCTCCCCGTGTGTTTCAGGATTGATTTTAAGGTTCTTTTACTAGTTTTTAAATGTCTTAACGGTCTTGGGCCATCTTATCTATCTGATATGCTTTTATCATATCAACCCTCGCGGGTCCTGAGGTCCTCTGGCACCGGCCTTTATTCTATTATTCCAAGAGTTACAACTAAAACTTACGGGGAGGCAGCATTCAGCCATTATGGCCCACGCCTATGGAACAGCCTGCCAGAGGACATCAGGACCGCAGAGACACCACACCACCTGACACACCACCATACACACCTTTTAAGTACAGTCAGATTGCTGAGAGGACTACTCTACACTGTAAAAACGGTAAAAAACCAGCAGCTGTGGTTGCCAAAACTTAAGCGTAATAAATACGGTGCAACTTTTTCTAATATTACGGTAAAAGGATATTAACACTGTTGATTTCACGTTTAAGATTGCCATTTTATTCCATATTTTACCATAAAAAATTGTTTTAATTCAGTCAAAAGAAACGCTGTTCTGCCATATAATTGACAAGAAAATACTTCATAAATGCTGCATAAATGAAAGATTTTACCATTAAATATTACAGCATATTTTTGTTAGAGATATGGTGCTTAGTACATTTAACAGTGAGAAAAAGTATTTTTACCAAAAATAAATGCAAAAATGACAGTGCCAGTATATTTTTGTTACATTTTTGTGCCATTTACTATTTCTAGTGCTTATGGATGACGTTTGTTTCATCTTTTTTCTTTGCCTTTTTCTCCTGTCAATGTCAAATCCTTAAAATGAGAGACTGTATTTTCCCTGAGATCTTACACACTTTATTGCCAGTGGGGGTTTTTTACAGTGAAGTAATGTATTTCTAAAAAAAGAAACTGTAAAAATTACTGTTTTGGTTGATATATACATTTACGGTGTTTCATTGTTACTAAAAAGGAATTAACCCAGTTATCATTTTACTGTCTTTTACTGGCAGTTTTTCAGCGTAAAATCTACAGACTTTTTTACAGTGTATAATTTTGAGTGATCTTTCATGGTTTAAGGTTGCCAAAAGTCTTTGGCTTTTCTTCAGTTAGACCCAGTCGGTGCAGGTGAGGTCACTGCTAAGGTGCTTTATCTTTTTCTCTGCCTGTCTAGACATTGATGAGTGTCAGATGGGGACACACCGCTGTGGACTGGACCAGATCTGTCACAACCTCCCTGGCAGCTACCGCTGTGACTGTCAGACAGGCTACCAGTATGACGCCCTCCGCAAAGTCTGCAATGGTAGGTACAGCTGTATCAGATCTGTGAGGTGATGATGAGCAGATTGAAGTTGTTATGTCATCCGAACAGATCCTCCAGATCTGCTCTGGAGGCAGAACAAATCAAAAAAGTTAGACCTCATTGCACTGAGCTAAAAACAGTTTGTGTGTTTAATGTGATGTCAGGTTTGAATGAATAGGACAGGGGGAACACTTCCAAATATCCTTCTGCTTATTATTATGGTTAAGTATATGAAGATGTCAAAGTTTTGGGGGCTGCAATATAGTGATAAAAGTATGAATTAGATCAAAACTGATCAAACTGGTCTATTATAGATTCTATTGTATGTTTGCGGCCCCCTTCACATTTTTTATTTTTTCGATGTACAGTAAACAGAATAGAAACAGATATAACTTCTTATTGCATGAAAAAAAACAATAGTCTTTGGCTTAATTACTTGTCAACAGAAGTTAGAAGTAAGAAGTTAAAGGCACACTGCAAAAACATGAACCTTTCCAAGTACTTTCTCCTTATATCTAGCAATAGTATTTTTACTTAATTATATCGTTTTGAGTATAATTTCTACTGACCATAGCTTCATGTGCTTATGTAATTATCTTATTGTTTAAAGACTTCTTTTTAGGATTGACATTGTGACTTTTCATGCTTTTCAAGTTATTCAACTGTTGAATATGGCGAGTTTTACCACCACCTCCAATTGAGTTTTTTAGTTGGATGTAGTTTGAATGCTATTTAAAAGCATTTTCTATAGACCAAAACGTGCTCTTTTCAAGTATTGCTGGCTTATTTTAAGGTCACTACAGTTTTTAATGTCACTACAGTCGGGTTATTCAAGCCACAATTGCTCAAAATAAGTATATTTGGACTCATTTCAAGATATCATTGTTTTTCCAGTGCCTAGATATTTTTTTTACTTATTTAAAGAATTCTTACAAAGAAACATTTACTTACTGCACTGGCATATAATTGTACTTGTTTCGAGCATGTATTTGCTTAATTCTAGTTATTTATTTTTTATTTTTGTCAGTTGGTTTTTGCAGTGCAAAAGGGAAGAGGGCTTAAAACATAATTTGTGATTCGATCCACCTGTGTTTAAAAAATCTTAAAATATTTCAAGAGAACATTAACACTTGACTGGGATGAAAAGTTGGTGAATAAATAAAAGTTAAAAAAATGTAGTAATAAAGAAGTAAATAGAGACTAGTAAAAAAGTGCAATGTAAACAGATTTGGTGAATAAATTCAGTGATACCTGACGCATGTGATGTCCACTGAAGCTTTGCTCCATTGAGAGACTGAAAGCATGAGATCTGTGTGGAGTGATGAGGGCCTGTAAAATTCCTCAAATTAATAGCCTACATTAAACCAACATGAATATCATATTCTGTCACATATTCTATATTGTTACCCACTGTGAGGATTCAATGTAGCTCTTTAATTACATCTTCTAGTTCACCCTTGCCTTCTTCAATGGTTTAATTTCACCCAACTAGATAATTAGTGCCACAAGCATTTTATCTCAGTGCCCTCAAATCCTTATAATCACATAATTGTGAACAGGCAGGCAGGTTTGGAGATGAACAAGAACAAGAACAAGAGCAGGCAGTATGATTTTCTTGTTTTATTGTCTTCAAGTGGCTGAAGAAGCCAAGATTCATATGAAGTTTCCAGAATTGTGGGCATTGACATAAGATGCTGGAAGTGGGATGAGGGAGAGCCTTTTTGGAAGGGACTGTGTTTTCTTTACTGCTCAGGTGCTTGTTGGCCCACTCTTAGTTTTGAATATAGGACCTGTTTTGGGTGGCAATTTTATGAGACATCTAATAATAATAAAATAATAATCCATTTTATTTGGAAGAACCCTTTCTTGGCACTCAAGGACACCGTACAAAAAAGATAGAAAAAATACACAAAATTAAGAGCAAGAGCTGAAAGGGAGGAGTTGTCAATATTGTCGGTTTTGGATAGAGCGGATTTGGTGCCAATGAGGAGGACCTCTGTTTTATTACTGTTTAATTTAAGGAAGTTTAAGGTGAACCAGGTTCTTATTTCAGAGATGCAATCGGTGAGGCAGGTGGGCGAAAGAGAGGAAGAGGGTTCAATGGTGAGGAAGAGCTGGGAGTCATCGGCATAGCAAGGGAAGTGAATGTTAAATTTGCGGAAGATATTGCTGAGGGGAAGGAGGTAGATGATGAAGATGAGAGGCCCCAGGACAGAGCCCTGGGGCACACCTGAGGTGACAGAGGAAGGGATGGATTTGAGCGACTTGAATGGAATAGAATATCTTTATTATCATTGTCACATTTTCAACGAAATTAAGTGCATTCCTTGTCAGTGCTAGATTAAAAATAAATAAATAAAAGCAAAAATTAATTAATAAATAATAGGACAGTGCTGCCCCTAGAATTTTTTCAGCAGCGGTGCTGTTGTGTCCGTTGCCATGAGCAGGTTTAACAAATCCCCAATAAGGACAGTAGCTGTTGGCTGTCATAAAAGTCGCTAGAGTCACTAAATGACGTCATCACCTAATTTGCATTATGTACCATGTGCATCTACTTTTAATGGACGCTGTAGGAGAGAGGAATAACCTTGTGGCAAAGACAAAAATAAAAGAGTAAAAAAACACCCTAAATATGTTTAGAACGGCAAGTGCACTGTCTTGTCACAATTTCAACCCTCCTCCTTAATCCAGCCTCAAGACCGGCTAAAGTGACCCAAAAGAGACACTGACTGTAAACCATCCTGTGCGATTTGCAGACTGGATGCTAAGGGGTTAACCTCCCCTCCAACTCTGTAACTGCAGCTGGGAGAGGCTGCTGCGGGAGGACTGTGCCCCTTCGGAAAGTCTCCAGTAACAGCAGAAAAAGCCGCTAGATTTATCGCTAGTCGCTTTTTTGAAAAATAGTTGCTAAGGGGGTCTGAAAAGTCGATAAATCTAGTGACAAAGTTGCTAAGTTGGCAACACTGCCGCTCACTGCCCTATGGAGCTACGTTGTTATTATGTTGACGTTACGTAACGTTACCTGCACTACTCGCTATTTAGACCGTGTATAAGCTTGAACGTTACCTTTTACGTTGATGTCCTAAGGGCTTCCGACAGGATTTGATGACTCAAAAACATGTCCAAAATAACATTATGTGTTGTTGTGCTCACATAGTGTGAGCAGAAATCATTAGTGGCATTGATATTAATGATCATGTGAAGTTTCAGCAGCGGTGCACATAATTCAGCAGTGGCGGTAAGGCCTTGATGGCTGATGGGTAAAAAACTGTTTTTGAGTCTTTTTGTTCTTGCTCTCTCCGTCCTGAACTATCTGCCTGATGGCAGCAGTTCAAACATCTTGTGTCCTGGGTGTGTCAAGTCATGCACTATATTTTCTGCTCTCTTGAGGCACTGTGCACTGTAAAGGTCCTCCAGAGACGGGAGAGGGCAGCCTAATCTCATTTGTGATTAGTCTGGTGTTAGCCAGGCTAGGTAAACAGAAGGAATTTCATACATCTAATTTTTATTTTATTTTATTTTTACCAATGTCAGTGGGGCTTTTGTTCTCTTAACACATTTGTGGACTCACAGTACATTTCTTACTACCTGTAAGAGCTAACATTACTAGCTGGATGGAGTTTCTGTGCTCCTTACTTGATCACAGGAAAATTTGACAAATTTTATACAAAAAACTTTGCTCAGTGGGCAAAAGTCACTCTACACATCTCCAGGCGTATGTCTGAATGAGAACTGGTGCTGAGTCTTTAGTGGCCTGGAGGTATCTGTCTGCTGTCTAATAGCTCCTGCTCCTCCACTGACAGATGTAAATGAGTGCTGGCGCTATCCTGGCAGGCTGTGTGCCCAGACCTGCGAAAACACCCCAGGCTCCTACCACTGCTCATGCACAGCCGGCTTCTCCCTAGCATATGACGGCAAGAACTGTGAAGGTAAGCTAGACTGTTTTTTCTCTCTCAAACACATCAAGTATTTACAGTTTTTCTCAGTCGCTTTGGTGCATTTCTCACATCAATATTAACATTTGCACAACAGTTAGTTCAACCTCCTCAACATTTAGTAATTTGTGCTCATCATAGTAGCAGTTTCTCCTTACAACACATTACAAATGCTTTTGGACATGCATCAAGTGCTTTCATACAACTCTCTGCTGTTTTATAACATTATCATTGCTTATGTCATGTCAGTCAAAATTAACTATCTTGTGAATGCTAAATAGTTGCTCATTGCTTGAGTCATTACATATAAAAAAAATTGAACTAGTTGTCAAAATCTGTCAAGCTAATTTTATACATTTTTCTAAATCTTTATTTTTTGCTGAAAATGTCTCCGGATTTGAATAATTTCTCTCAGGTGAAGCTCAGCTTTCACTGATGAGAAAGCATTTGTTGAACCAATGATAAGCCACTTCTCTACAATCACTCAGAGCTGAATCCATAAACCCATAAACACTTTTCAACATATGAACCAGCAGGACATAGTGCGGACCATTTCTACAATACTGTGACACTGGACTGTCACAGCTCTACCCAAAGGGACGTCATGTTTGTTGTTACAGTTTTTCACAACCGCTATGACCCGTTTGTCAGAACCTTAAAAACTTTTTCAAAACTGTTAACGCACATCACACCTGATACACACAATTCCCCAAACAGTTAATTTCATGGTCAAAATCACCCAGTGTAACTAAACACAGACACACACTTCCAAAATACAATAATACACTAACACAGTTGACCAAATCTACCAAAACACTGACACACGTTGTCTTCCAACAGAAACATTCAGTCAGTCACAGCACCGTGTCATAAAAAACACTGACAACTGATGGAAGAACACAAACCGAATCACTTTGCATGTTTCTTATCTACTTTTTTTCCTTTTTCTTTTACAATCAACAGATTATTGTATTGATCATACATGTAAATTAACCCTCTGGAGTCTCCAAAAGCTCCAAATCATGACTTCTTCATCATCCAGACTAGAAAACAAAGCAGCGTGGAGCCCTACTGTAAATTTACCTCTAAAGTTCTGGCTGTAAACTCCATGAGGCCAGTTTCAGTTTGATGATGATATACCAAGTAAATCTGGAGACAAGCTCAAATATATTTAGTATAAAATGATAGAACTGGATGGAACCCTCTTACGTATATGTTGTATTTGCGACCTTTGTTCACATTTGCAACATTTACTGTAAAATTCTTTATTGAGCATTATAGTGTTTTGAAAGTAAAAAAAGATTCAAAATCACATTTTATGTTGGACTGAAGGACTAAAAAAGACACAAAATGACTTACAAAGACATGAAAAGACATGAAAATGATTCAAAAATGGACAAAATAGCCTCCATAGAGACAATGTTTGTGATGATGTTCTTCATTTTTCATTTGTTGGCCATGAATTTTGGCCCTTTTTTGTACAACACTCAGTACAGAAAGTGAACGAGCCGTGTCAGAGCAGCTTTGCAGAATGTTTACGTATGAAAGAAGAAGATAGTGAATGACAGGATTTGCAGTAAACACTTTACTGTATTGCAAATGAAAATGACTTACAGTAAAGTAAAGAGGGAAAAAAATCAGCTGTCATTCATCACTGTATTGCCAAATAGACAAAAAGAAAAAGGAGCAGAAGCTGTGATCAATGTAATTTTCAATCCATTAGTTTTGAACATGAGGTTTTCTGTTTTGACAAACCGTGTGAAAACAATTGAAAATTCACCAGTTAACATCTACTGTTTTGGTCTTGATTGAGCTTGTGTGTAAAAGGAGTTAAAACTGATTTTAAATGTGTAAAATGTGTGTATTTTGTGTCAAAAGAAGAAGAATTGTGTTAATTGTATCATCCACACAGGCTGATGTTGTGGTAACTGTGTGAAGAGTTTTGAAAAAGCGTTAAAAGTATTGAACAATGGGTCATAGCGGTTGTAAAAAACTGTAATAAGGGTGTTTTTTCCTTTTGCACAATGCTGTAAACAAATTAGAATTGCACAGAGCATACGCAATAAAAATGTGAAACATACATATTCAGTGTGTTGTACTCAGTTACCTCACGAAATACAGTAATGTGTAACTTTACTGTAGTTTTCAAATGGCTGTGTAAATAGTATATAGAGCTGTCTTGATCATTTTCAGGTAGCGTCACCAAGATCTGACTTTTTTGCATTGAAAACATTTGCAGAGTAAACTGTCATAATGAAAACATGACAGAGACATTTGACTATCTCGTTCATAAACATGGTGTCAGGACTTTTCATCTTGATGTCTCTGACACTTTCATTAACATGAATACTTGCTTTTGAGGAATGAGCCATGACTCAGTTTTGAGCAAGTGACACGCTTCTGCAGGTTATCAACTAGGTTTTGCAGTTTGTACCAATTGTTTTGAGAAATGCATTAACTGTTGTGCAAATGTAAATAGTGATGTGAGAAATGCATCAAAGCAACTGAGAAAAACTGTAAATGCAACTTTGTTTACATGAGCTATTTCATTTTCCTTAAAGAACTTAATTTGTAAAGGTAAGCCTCTGGGGAGAGTGTTGGCATCAAAAGCCAAATTCAGCCTTGCACAGAGTTTGGAGGCTCTATGTATTGATGGACAATTGTTTTTGTCTTTGTTATCAGCGTAAACAGTTTACTGTTAGAATTTAATTTAGTCTCAGTCTCTGGGATGCGAAGGTATCTGACAGTGCATTCATAATGGTTTCCAGGTTCAGGGGCTGTCAATCATCAGTGTGTTGAAGACTCAATTCAATTAAAACAAACCTCCTCATACAGATAACTGGAGACTGAGTGGTATGTAAGGAGAGAAGGAGAGGCCGTCAGCTACCAAATAAGGGCCATTTAATCTTTATCCCCCCCCAAAAAAATTATCCAACTTGTAACTGCTGAATTTCCTGGGTGCACAGTGCAACTTACCTTGCACTGTTCAGACAGCCCAAAAAGAGGCTGAGTCATTGCCTGTTAATCTATAGCTGGCCTATCAAAAAAGGCAATAGCCAGAAAAAAATATTGTAGAACAAACTTACTGGGTGTGGGCATCACCACTGGTCACCACTCAAGGGTTGGGGCAATGTGGGTGATGTTAAAATTAAAAAAAAATAAAACAAATGTGGGAAAAGTGCACTCCTGGATGTCCCCATGGAAGATAAAACATGATACAGGGTCCTTTAGAGTGCCCTTCCATTGGAGAAAACATGATGAAATGCCCTCTAGGGACCTGTAAATGGGAAAAACATGATTAAGGGCCCCCCAAAATACCCTTCTAGTAGAGAAAATGAAGTGCCCCTCAGAAAGCCTGATGCCTCCATGGGTCAACACCATCAGTATCAGTCTGCAAGAGGGCAGCTCCATCCATCAGTCCATCCATCCATTTTCCTCCGCTTATCCGGGGCCGGGTTGCGGGGGAAGCTCCACCTCCCAAATTACTGGCACTGACCTTTAACTGAAACAGTTCAACAATACGGGGAGCTGCCAAGACAGGAGCAGATGATATAAGACTTTACACATTTTCAAAAGCCCTTGACACTAAGGGAACCAGTCAAACTTGACCTTTTGAATTCAACAGGTTAGTATGAAGTGCAACTTTTATGGGAAAATGACTGCAAAACCCACTGTAATGTAATGGCAGCACAGTTAAGGAAAAAAGTAGTCACAGGTCTGGCTTTTTTGATACAATTGACTTTCCTGTCTAATGGTTTGGCAAGGCTTGCTCACTAACACTCAAAGGGATGCCAAACTAGAATTTGATTGTTTTTCAGTGTTGTGTTCCAACATATATTTAATTTCTGACACCAGCTGAGCCTGTTCTTCTTGAGAAACCTGTTAAAATATCCGACTCTGGTTCCGCACCTTTCATATCAATGTCATTGTCTATACGAGATGAGTTTGAGGAGGAGTGTAAGGCATAACTGGGTGGACAAGTTCAAATCAGATCTGTTATAGACCACAGTATGGGCATGAAAACCTGACCTGAAAAGGAGAACCCACCACTGTTGTGAGTGCTAGAACCTGATCATCTTGAATGAAAAAGCTTGCAGGCTCAGTGATCATACACATGCTTAATTTTCAAGATTTTTTTTTGCCATTTTACCATCCTCATATTCCATTTACTATTATTATTTTTTATTATTATAACCTTTATTTAACCAGATAAAAACCCATTGAGATCAGGATCTTTTTCACAAGGGTGACCTGGTCAAGAGGTCAAGCAGCACACCTCATAAAAACAATTACAGGGAGGTGACAGTAGAAGTTAAAACATACAGATTTCAAGGTGCAAAAGTTTTTTTTACAATAAAAAGTGCGGGAACTGTAACAAACAATAATTTAATATAATTTAACAATACAATAATTTTACAATAATTTAAATGAAAGCTCATGATCAAGAATACAACCCAAGTACTTGTAATTTAAAACCAGTTCTATAAGTTTTTCTTCTGATGTAACAATATTTGGAGTGTTCAGTGGTGGCACCCTTGAACAAGAGAAAACCATGAGCTTGGTTTTGTCTGTGTTTAAAACCACTTTAAGATTAAAGTTATGTACTTACTTGATTCCTATGGTCTATGTCTAGTACCATCAGGTTGAATGCACTTATTGTAAGTCGCTCTGGACAAAAGCGTCTGCTAAATGACATGTAATGTAATGTAATGTAAAAGATTATATAAACGAGACTGAATAACATTAAAAGCAGCTTGTAAAAACTCAAAAGCCTGAGTGAGGTTGAGCAGCAATAAATAATCATGTTGTCTGCATAAAAATAATGCATTGCATTTGACAAGTTGTTACAGAGATTGTTAATATAAATTGAAAATAAAATGGGTCCTAGCACTGAACCTTGTGGTACCCCCTTGGTAATGTCCAGAAAAGAAGAGGTGGTCCCAGTCACCTGAACACATTGTGTTCTGTTTGAAAGGTAGTTGGCAAACCAGGCAGCTGCATAATTAGATAGGCCAATGTGATGTAGGGCTTGTATCAGCAGGCTGTGATCTACTTTGTCCAATGCTTTACACAAATCAATAAAAAGAGTAACACAATATTTTTTTTTTTGCTGTTCAGAGCCTCGATTAAGTCATTTAAGACCTTCAGCTAGGATCCTCTCAAACAATTTAGCTAAAATACACAATTTAGAAAATAAAAAATTAAATCAGCTTCATCCTTTAGAAATATAAAAACAGGAATACTTCTAATCTTGTCTTTTCTTTTCTGTGCTTAGATGTAAATGAATGTGACAAAAAACCCTGTGACCAGGAGTGCGCCAACATCTACAGCTCATATCAGTGCTACTGTCGCCAAGGCTACTTCCTGAAAGAGGACGGACACACCTGTGAAGGTAATTTTTTGCTGTTGTTTCTTAACTAAAGTTACTAGGTAAAGACCGGAAGAGCTGTTGGAGACCAAAACAAACCTAAAAGGAAAGTGAACAGTATTGGAGTTACATTAGCCAGTTGGTCAGATACATGTGAATTAAATATGTTAAGTTAATATTAGTACAAGATGGTGCTCTGGGTGCATTGGCTGTATATGCAGAGGTTAGTGACAACATCCTGCAAATAATGTGCCAGAGGTATTTCATGTATTTTTAATCTGCTGTAAAGTTTAGCTGCTAACTGGCAAAAAAGTACTGTCAAACAGGACAGTTTAGAAGACACTAATAATCACATAAATATCAATATATAGGGGCTTTAAATTATGGTAACTTTTTCTCTGAACCAGTGGATGAAACCAGGCAAGAGAATCATTATCAACCAGCATTGTTAACCAAATCAGGACTAGGTTTTCCATATTGATTTGCAATAACAGTGAAATGCCACTTGCGCCTGATCAAAATCCCACACCCTTTCTTGGCAAGACCCGTGAAGGTTAGGCATTCACCCTGAGTGTCTTGGGTCACACAAATCAGTATGAGGACCTTGTGCAGGCTTGGACACCTGACCAATCATTGCTTGAATGTTGTTTCTGTTTGCAGGTTGCATCGGATTTGTTTTAATTTCAAATCTTGAGAAAGCAGTGAAATAGTTTTGACTCACACAGTCAAAACACAGACACATAGGCATATGGAACACACACACACACACACACATACACACACACACACACACATTCTTGTCCTTCTGTCTTTGTGAGGACTCTGTATTCATCAAATGCATTGCCTAGACCTTAACCTTAACCATCACAACTAAATGCCTAACCCAAACCCTAACCACCTACCCTTATAACCTGAACCTTAAAATCAAGTCTTAACCCTCAAATAGGCCTTTAAAGAAAAAATTTCCTCAGTTTGCTGGTTAAAGCTAGCCTGGGTATACCCATACTGCCTTGCGCGCTCGAATTTCATTTCGAACCATCAGGCAGTCTGGCAACCAGGGAGGTTTCTTAGCCCTGTTTTAGGGATCCAATCACAGAACGGGGAGGGACGGCAAGACGATGACGCGTACTACTCCAACATGGCTGCAGCAGACGCGAAACTCTCTTTAGCTCTAGATAGTGTTTTAAATAGTTTAGAGTGAAAGTTGATTTTAAAATAAGAACGTTTGACTTTACACTCCTGTTTCAACACGAAAAAGGATGTTTTAGCCTTGCTTCCGACAGGATTGGGAAAAGTCTAATCTACCAACTAGCGCCGCTACTAGCGCCGCTACTAGCCCCGATATTCGCGCAGCTACTAGCCCCGCTACTAGCCCCGCTACGAGCCGGCAGCAGCTTGTTTATTGCCCATAAAATCAGTGGATGTGTGTGGCTGAATGACATGAGGGGGAATGAGGCGTGAAAATAAATAATCTTGCAGAAAGCAAGAACTGGAGAAGCAAAGCAGCAAGCAACACTCTCTCACAGACACACACACAACAAACATCAATTTCTGTCGCTCTACATACGTCATCTGGTATAACTGATACGATTGGCTAAGAGCTACCTACAGGCGCTTTTGATAGACAGAAATGAACGGCTGGTTTCCGGACTAATCTCATTTGTGATTAGTCTGGTGTTAGCCAGGCTAGGTTAAAGCCATGGTCCTCGTTATGTAGGAAGTACGAGAAGACACAAACACGCATTCTTGTACTTCTATCTCTTTGAGGACACATCATTAATGTAATGAATTTGTAGCCCCTGACCCTAACCTAAACCTGAAACAGAAACCGAGTCCTAACCTTCTAACATTTTAGGGCCTTTGAAGAAGTGAGGTCCACCTGAAATGTCCTCACATCACAAATATGTCCTCACTCAGTTAGTTAACAACTAATTCTGGTCCTCACTATGATTGGAGTACAAGTACACACACACACACACACACACACACACACAGATAAAGAGACTGTATTATAACTATTGTTTGATCTTACTTCTGGATTCCATACAGGGTTCTAATCAGACTGAGATGTGTGTTTATTTTAACAGATATTGACGAGTGCTCCCAGAGCATCGGGAACCTTTGTACCTTCAAGTGTGTGAACGTTGCTGGCAGCTACCAGTGTGCTTGTCCTGCTCATGGATACACCATGTCCCCCAATGGCCGCACCTGCAGAGGTGAGTCCTCAGTAAACAGTGTTGTGCTCTGGCTCTAACCACAGCAAATAAAGGAAGTGCACATGTTTGAGAGAGGTTGAATTAGATCAACAAATTTACCAAAACATTAATTTTATCAAATGAGACTGGCAGGAGTGCATACTGCCCACCGACCTCAGGATGGGACATGTCTCAAAGGGTGAAGACTGTGGCCAACTGCCTTCCATTCTTTGATGGACAACAGCTCCAACCAATCAGGAACGAGCAACTAGAAACACAGAAAGACACAAAACACAAGGGAATACACAACACACACAAGACCTGGCAGAGGCCCTAGGGCCATCATAACAGATATATCCCTCAAATGTTTTTAAACGCACATAACACACATTATTAAATGGAAATGATTGTTTCAATCTCTGAAACACACCGTTTTCTCACAGCTTAATACTTTGTGTTATTTTTTTAAATGTGTTCTTGGCATTTGAAATTTTATGATGTCAGGTGAAAATATTCTTAAAGGAAGTTGTGATTACCATGATTTTATATATTTCTCCACACATTTGAAACAGCAATCAGACAGAAGAGAGATGCTTTCAGATGCTGTGTTAAAAAAAATTTAATTGGTCCTAACCAAATTAAAATTGAAGTATAGGTTGATAGTATGTCATTTAATCACTAACTCTGAAATTGTCTTGTCTATAAAACAGAAAAGGAACTTGTTAGAAAGTTCAGGGAGTAGATGCTAGAGTTACTAACAAATTTCAGCCACTTATGTTTCTTGTGTGTAAAAATGATGATGATGATGATGATGATGATGATGATGATAACTGATCAAACTGCTAAACACTTAGTGTGGTTGTTCCTTTCTTTGTTGTATTTCAGACATTGACGAATGCAAAACTAGCACCCACAACTGTTCATATCGACAGACCTGCTTTAACCTCCAGGGAGGCTTCAGATGTCTCTCCTTTGACTGTCCTCACAACTACAAGAAGGTGTCAGACACGTGAGTCACATTTTCTCTCAGCAAATGTTTACACTAATAATGTCCTTTTTTATTCAAGTTAAACCTTTGCAAAGCATTTTCTATGCCTGTCTCGGTAAACAGAACATATTAGGGCCCTTCTTAAATGGAAAATGGACCTGCACTTATATAGCATACTGGTGGCAGAGGCTACCCGAAACGGTGCCACCTGCCACCATTGGGAATTCATTCACACACCGATGAACGCAGCATCGGGAGCAATTTGGGGTTCGGTATCTTCCTCAAGGATACTTCGACATGGAGGCTGCCATGGTCAGGGATCAAACCACCAACCTTCCGATCAGTAGGCGACCGATTTACCAACTGAGCCACAGCCGCCTCTTACTGTATTACATTCAAGGTTCATTTGTAGTCATTCTTCAACATGGGATTGTGCCATGAAATGCAAGTTGTGGTCCCTCTGTTATCAATTAGAAGAAAAAACGTACAGTCTTAAAGTCTGAGGAAAGAAGCTGCTCTGTCGTCTGATATACAACATTACAGGATCATTCAACTTTATTTTGCCATTGTTGTGGAAATTTTCCTTTGCTGCTGGTGAAGAATGAAATAGAGACTTCTGCCGGCCGACAAATGTTTTATTTCTTTGCAAAGAAAGGTCAATCAACACGCGAGCGGTCAAAATGGAGAAAGACCCCGAATGAAGGAAGGCCAGCCCAATTTATAGCTGGAGAATGCCCACTAGGGTGTGGGGCATCTCACGATATACAACATAAAGAGGACCTTGCTAGGTGTGAGAACTTCGTCTGGACATCCCATTTGAAATACAAAGGGGACCTTTTCAGGTGTAAAATCTCATCTGCATATCAAATTTGAGACACAAAAGGGGACAAAGTATCGGCAGGAAAGGGGGAAGGGAGTCTTGCATTTCAAATGGGCTGAGACGAAAATCACTATTACACCATGTATACAGATACTAGGAATTTGAATTGGTCTTCACCATGCAGGCTACACACAGTAAAACAGAAAGACAAAAAACAAAGACAATGACACAATACAAGGACAAACAGTAGCATTATGAGCAATAAATGAATAGGAATGGAGATAGTGCAGTGTTAAATAAAATTAAAGTGCAATGCAGTGCAAGTTTAAGAGTTATTTAGGAGGGCTATTGCTTGGGGGGGAAAACTGTGGAGGTGGAGTGATGTTTTGGACATAGTAGCCCTGTACAGCTGTCCAGAGGGGAGAAGATTAAACAGACTATTGGCAGGATGAGAGGGGTCGGCCGCAATCTTCACAGCTCAGTTAATGGTCCTGGAGCTGTGGAGGTCCATGATGGGGGGCAGGGGGCAGCCCATGATCCGCTCTGCTGTCCGGACGACTCTTTGTAGCCTGGCCTTTGGCGGGCTGACGCAGAGGCAAACCAGACCGCGAGGGAGGATGTTAGCACACTTTCAATGACCGCTCTGTTGTAGAATTGTATCATGATGAGGGACTGACTTGTAGTCCTTTCAGGCGGGGGAGGAAAAACAGGCGCTGCTGGCCTTTCTTCATTAGTTGGGAGATGTCATTGTCCCATTTGAGTGTGTTGGTGATGGTTGTGCCCAGGAACTTAAAGTGCTCTACCACAGTAACGGATGATTTGTTAATGACCAGAGGAGATTGAGATGGGGCTTTTTGCGGAAGTCCACTATCATCTCCACTAGGGGTGGGCGATATGGCCCTAAAAGAATATCACGATATTGCAGGCTATTTTGCGATAACGATATTCTTGACGATATTAGGAACGCTTAAAAAGATATAGAAAATAGGATTTTCTTTTAGTCTGTTTAAATAATTAAAAATGTAAAATCTAGTGCAAATCTCAACAGTTGCCAAATACAACATTTTTTACTCTTGACTCTTGAGTATGAGCAAATAATAAAAATAACCATTTAGGGGTTCCGGGGGCATATTTTAATGAAATTTTGTCAAGGAGAATAAAGGTTCTTGTATGTTTTATTTAAGGCATCTTATTTTGACAGTCTTCTTGTAAATTCTGTGGTGGATTCTCTTAACACACCATGCTCTTATTTTGAAAGCTGCATGTGTTTAGCTACAGGGAGTAAGTAGCTTTTGGTCATTTCTTTCTTTCTCTCTCTTTCTTGACTCATTTTCAGACGCTGCGAGCGAATCAGCTGTCCCAGTAACTCTTTAGACTGTCAGAACTCCCCTGACCGCATCACGTACTACCAGCTCAGCTTCCAGACCAACATCATCATTCCTGCCCAGATCTTCAGAATCGGGCCTTCCCCTGTCTATCCTGGTGACCACATCATGATGAGCATCATCAAAGGCAACAAGGAGGGCTACTTCAGTACTAGAAAGCTGAACAGCTTCACAGGCGTCGTCTACCTGCAAAGACAAGTCCGTGAACCCAAAGACTTCCTGATAGATGTGGAGATGAAGCTGCTGAGGCAGGGGACATCTACTTCGTTCCTCGCCAGGATCTATGTCTTTTTAACATCCAGTACAATGTAAAAGAGAAACAGAGAGAGGGACTGGAAACTTCTTAAGGTGCTAAACTTTTATATGTACAGACTCTTTGTGTAACGCCTCCCGACAATCAAGCATTATTCAAAAATCTTGTAAAATGTTGCCAAAGACCTACTTTCTTGTCTTGTCTTCAGCAGGTCACAACCTTTGCTTCTTCAAATTTTTATGACCATCATATTTCCTGAGAAACCTTGTATTT
Source organism: Centropristis striata (assembly GCF_030273125.1). Classification (NCBI taxonomy): domain Eukaryota; kingdom Metazoa; phylum Chordata; class Actinopteri; order Perciformes; family Serranidae; genus Centropristis; species Centropristis striata. The sequence goes on from NC_081519.1 coordinate 30,537,005, forward strand.
GTATTTAAAGTATTTTTTCAGCCTTTGGTTTATACCATAGATTGTATGTAAAGATAGATGGCCTGACAGCTCCTCATAATTCATTTATCAATTATCCTCAACCGCTTATCCGCACTCGGGTTGTGAGGGGCCGGAGCCGATCCCAGCTGACAGAGGTGAGGTTCACCCTGGACAGGTCTCCAGACTAACTACGCTCTCATTCACACCTACGGGCAATTCAGAGTCACCAATTAAACCTACATTTTTGGACTGTGGGAGGAAGAGACCCGAAGAGAACCCAAGCTGACACGGGGAGAACATGTCCACATAGTCGAGCCTCCAGCTGGAGTCAAACCCGCGACCCTCTTGCTCTGAGGCAAGAGTGCTAACCACTACAGCCAAAATACTCCAGCCAGCCCAAGACCTGAACTCAGCTTCCTCATGTTAGTAGATATGGAGTTAGGCCACGTTCAGACTGCAGGCGAGTCTGATTCAAATCAGATTCCTACTCAAATCCGATTTTTAGGGCTGATTTTTTAGCAAGTGTCCAAATCGGACACTTGCTAAGTGTGTCTGTTCAGACTGGGCCACATTATCGACTGATCTGACAGGTTGCTGTAGTAACGGCGTCAGAGCGTCTGACGTCATATAATTGCGACAGCGACAACAACAACAACAACAAACATGATGGAGGCAGGTCACCTCAGTATATTGGCCTTATCACTGTCCAGTAGAGGTGCAGAACATCTCAGACGCACCAGGGGAGAAACCGGGCGGATGGACGCCCCCGTCGGGCCGCATGAGTCGGGCACGGCTGCTGGTGGACACCTCGTAGAGTGACGTCACGGACAGTCAAAACCGATCTGAGTGTTTGGAGCGGTTCAGACTGAGACGCATCTGTCCAAATGAGATCTGAAACTACCTCCCGAAGGTGGCTTCGATCTGGTCTGCAAAAATTGGATTTCATGTGATTTGTGACTGTTCAGACTTCAAAAGAGCCATCCAGTTCCAATCTGGATGGGCTGAAAATCGTATTTCGGCTGGCAGTCTGAACAAGGCCTTAAATTTGTGCCAAAATGTTCAAACAACACTTCTTCAAATTAAAAAAAAAAAAATTAATCAAAATATCAAATACAAAATAAAAAATAAATAAATAAAGTCAAAGACAAAATTCAAAACTTGCAATCAAATTATTTGTGTAATTGCAAAAGAAATCTGTCTTTAAGTCATTGAATGACTGTTTTTTTCTGCTGGTTTTGCTTTTGCAATTCTGTCTTTGTGTTATGCAATGCCAGCCTTTTTGTTTGCCTTTGTTGTTTTAATGCAAAAGTAAGACTCGACTGTACTAGTGGATATGTAATTTTAGCTTTCACCTCATAAACGTTTAGCATAGCGAGCTAATTGACCGTTCGCAAAAGCTCCGCCCCCTTAGTTACTGTTGCTATATACATCAAGCTCCCAGGACTGTCAGCAGCTATGGCGCAGACGGGCGATGTTTGTGTTAGCGATTCTTTTTGGAGTAATACCAAGACTGCCCATTCACAAAATGCTACAAATAACGTATTTGATATTTTGATGATTTTTCTTTTTTAATTTGAAGAAGTGTTGTTTGAACATTTTGGCACAAATCTAACTCCATAATTGGACAGGTCATGAGCCAAACTAAAAACTCGAACTACACGTCAAATACATTTTTTCAAAAGATAATGTATGTCATTCTAGGTAGTTTATATCATGCTGATTTATGTTTAAATGCTTATTTTTATGGTATGTTTGGTTTTGAATAGTTATTTGATGCTATACAAATGGGAAGTTATGTCATGATTGAAGGCTCGCATTGAGCTCTGATTGGTGTTTTTTCGGGAGGAACGTGATATCTCGGCTTACTGTTTGTTGCAGGGAGTGTCATCTCAATACGTCCTTTGTTGACATGTTAACCTTAACTCCCCAAGGCAGAGTAAATATCTCAAAATTATTGTTTTGATGATAATGACATTTCCAAGCGCACTTAAAGGCAGCTTCATTCACTTCATAGCAGAAAAAAAAAAGATGGCGGGACCGTGCCTTGTGCTGGAGCTTGTGGTTTGTTTGTTTTTTTACAGTCATAGTCTTTTCGAACTTTTATGTACCAAAGTAGTTTCACCCTGTCTTGTGGCAGCAGTGAGAGGCAGAGATACTGTGCTCCCTCACCGACATGCTGGTTATGATTGGGCTTCACAGTGTGATGTCAGTGTTGGGACAACGAAGCCTCGTGAAGCATTTGCTTTATTTACGGAGCCGAAGAGATGGCGTTCTTTGTTCAACAAAGGGCTGAAAACACACTCAATCACCATTGCTGAAGCCTTTTTTTTAAGCCAAGACCGCCATCTAGTGGGGTAAAAAAATAAAGCAAATGCTTCACAAGGCTTCGTTGTCCCAACACTAGATGTCAGGCTGCGTTTTTCATAACGTTTTTTTTTCCTGACATTCCCTGTGGCATCAACCAAATACAATACCCCCAATCAAATGAATGGGAATACTGCCACTAGTGAAGGGACAATGAAGTTTCGTGAACCATTTGCTTTATTTACGGAGCCCACTAGATGGTGCTCTTCACACAAAGGGCTGGAAACACACTCAATTGCCATTGCTGAAGCCTTTTTTTTTAAGCAAAGACCGCCATCTAGTGGGCTCAAAAAATAAAACAAATGCTTCACAAAGCTTCGTTATCACTTCACTAACTGCCACTTTCAGTGTGAACACAGCCTTATACAGTCTATGGTTCTTACAGTAACGAGGTGCTGCATATGTCTGCATTGGTTTTCTGTTCATTGCTATATATCTTTAAGAATTAGTCTTTAATGAATAACTCAGAAATGAAACATTTCCATAGAGATATTAAAGTCTGAAGATATGATAAGACATATTTGCAGCAACCGAAATTAAAGGCACTTGTCAGCCACAATTGAATACATCAACAGAAATAATAAATGACCGTGAAGTATATTTTTTTCTTTCCATTCAGGTGGTAAAAAAAGTGTTTTATTTTACCTTTAATTTTTTTAGACTGACCCATAGTAGCAGTCAGAGCCAACAGTGAGGAGGCAGGGGCATGGGCATAATTTACAATTACTTACAAAGTCCATAAATCATACAAATCCCAACAGCATATACAAGACCAGCTGCCATGACCAGTAGGCCACAGCGCCCACAGTATATATATATATATATATATATATATATATATTTATAATACCCACCTTTGGGTGCTCTCGGGTGACCTATTTTACATATAATAATACCATATTAAAACGCAGTTAAACATAAATGTACATGACAAAAATTATAAATTAAACCGTTTAAAGTTAATACATCAAAACACCACAAAAAACTAGCAAAAATTACCATACCATATATTCTCCATCTCTGCAGTGGCTCTCGTGGCTGTGACAAAAAGTCATATGACATGAACAGTTATTTCTGTTTTCCCTATAAAGGGTGTTAAAACGTCTACATTTTGCCAACTTCAAGTCTAGTTTTAACACTGCAAAAAAGGTAAATTAAAGCTGCAAGCAGCGATGAACTGCCCCGAGCAGAGTACACTGCAAATTATTTGTTTCTTACAAAGATAAAAAAAAACTTTAGATTTAAAGGTGTTACATAATTTATCTTGTTTTAAGAGTTAATTTTTTATTTTAAGCGTTCAACATGCTTATTTCTAGATTTAATCATCTTAATTTAAGAAATCTTGTCAAGTGAAATTATCTGTCCATGCAGCAAGATCATTTCCCTCAGATTTAGTGTTTTATCTTGTTTTTAGACACACCTTTTTTGCAGTGTGTGTATGTATATAAACACTCACACGTCTAGTTTTGAGTTTTCCTAGCTAGACTAGCTTTCGATTCCAAATCTCCTGAGATATTCCTTTGGTGTCCAGCCTCTTGCACCTGGCTCCTTGCTGCATCCTGACAAAATCATATTAATAAATGCTCATTATTACTTATTAGTAATGTTGGTTGGCTAATTTAGACTTAGTAGGCTGTTACATCTTCATTGTGAGGCTCAAAATAAGGTTTGTTCCAACATTATTTCTCTTTTTTTGTCCAACAATGGCTCTTTTGTTAGTAAAAGTTGCCGACCCCCGTCCTAGACTATACTAACTTTTGGAACTCTCCCAGAATGATTAAGAGGTGTGTAAGTATCTTAATCACACCCCGGAAGTTGGAGACAGAAGAGCACAGGTACATGACACCAAGTTTGTTAGTTACTCTAACCCTAAAAAATGATTGATCGAGATGCGGAATAGTCTCTCTGAGCTTTTAATCATTCCATAGTCTCACAAACCCAGACGTATCAGTGCTGGAGAATGGCTACATCTTCTTTTATCACAGAATGGGGAAAAAATGCTCTGACATGTTTGCATTTCTATAAACCAATCTCAATGTGGCAACTGTGCCGCTGCAAAGTAGATGGAGAATTCTGTCTGGAATAGGTGGCCAATGGTCGGCTTATCTCAACAATCTATATCAGATTGATGCAGAAAGTACACCTGGTCGGACTAATTGTGCAGTTATTTTCCTGTGCAAATTTATTAGCTTGCCTTACTGTGCAAATATGCTTTGGAAATTAAGAAGTTTGAAGACATGTTACAGAGACTGGACATTATTATTACACAGTTGATAGAATCAATTAAAATGGTAAGTAATGATAATTTACAGCACATGGAATATAAATGGAATGTTACTGTTTATCATTTTATTAAGTGTCATTATTATTCCTATTCATTTTAAATCCCTGTGTATTTTGCAGGAATTATTCATTCTGCCTTTACTCATTCACCGAACATGTACAGTGTCAGCTGCCACATGACATTTGTATCTACAAACCAATCAATAAAATACGATCAAACTGTTGTCATTTGGTCAATAATAGTAAGGGTAAAATTCAGAGTGTCAGGGTCACATAATTCTTTTTGTCAATGCTGTTACAGTTTCCATAGTGTGTGAACAGTGAGCAAACATCCCCATCTACTGGTGAAAGCATCAACAGACCAAGACTCACCACAAAGACAAAACAAGTTTATTTTTATAGCACTTTTGGACCCAGGACAGGTCACCAGACTATCACAGGACTGACACATAGAACCACAACCACTCAAGCTTATATTCACAAATATGGGAAAATAACCTAAGCTGCATGTCTTTGGAGTGCGAGGAAGCCATAAACCGGAGTGAACCCACCCTGCCATGGGAAGAAAATGCAAACTACACAGAGAAGAGCCCCAAGCTGGTTTAAAAACCTAAAACCATCTTGCTGTGAGGCAAGAGGGTGTGTAGAACCTGATAATGTAATAACCCCGATAATGTAATAAAAATCTGCACTTGAGTCCATTGAAAATGTAATAAAAACTTATAATGTAATAACTTCCCAATAATGTAATAAAGTGCATTTCCCAATAATGTAATACACAATTTTTTTTTACCAATAATGTAATAAAGTATAACATTAATGGGAGGTTATTACATTATCAGGTTAGCCTTCATTTCACAAGTCCTGATCATGTAATAATTCCCCAATATTGTAATAATTTAACAGCAGACCACCCATTACTTGGGTTCAAGTGGTGATACTGTGTAGACAACTCTAGCTCAAGAGCTCTAGCGCCACCAACAGGTCAAAGTTGAATGTTTATTAACTTTTGACCCAATCATCCGTTTTTCACAAACGAGGTATCCATGACACACGAATGCATTCAACAGCTTCTTGAAATCTAAAGGTGCTTGGTGTTATACTTAAATTATTATTGGGAAATGCACTTTATCACATTATCAGGAATTTATTACAGGTTACAGGTTCTACAGGGTGCACCTATCTATCAATAACAAGGTCATTCAAATTGCTTTAAGTGAGTCAGGAAGGCATTAAGAAATGATATCAATGTTAAAGTCTGTTGTATGTGTAGTATAAATGTACTACCTCCTGGAGTGAGACGAGTGAATTAAAGATCAAGTTGAAGTTCCTTTTAGTTTTCTTTAGTATCAATCATCAGAATACACTGCCTAGGTACAGCGGAGGAGAACTTTGTCAATTTCAAGGCTGCTGAAAAAAGGTGTCCTGAGTCCAATGGAGCCCTCAGTTCTCTCTGGCTTTTTGTGTAAGATCATTTTATTTGAATGTTCCAGCCCATACGCAACGCATGGGCACGTCTTCCCGGTCACGAGCACGCTGCTAATTCTACTTTTTAACCTTAAAAGGATACAATCTATACTTGCTTATCTTCAAAAAATTCCAATGTCTTTACTGTCTGACAACTCCCAGATATTAATGTTCATTATTCTGGTTTGAACCAGTTGGTACCTGCAGACTCAAATTATACCATTTGTAGCATTAAAATATACTACATATCAATAGTCATTTATTTTACTCTGTGTAGCAACATTTTAAGTAAAATGTTATTTTGAAAATAAAGTGCTACACAAAGACATTTGTGTTGAGCACTCCTACACAAAAAGTGTGTGCTTCACTCACAAGCCGTTACTGTTCATTTGTTAACATATATCTCGGTTAGAAGAGACAAATAACTTCAGCAATGTGTTTAAGTTAGACAATAACACATAAAAACCCAGTGTAAATTGACCGTAAAGGCAATACAATTATTTATAACATGAGCAATAATCTTTTGGCCTGGTTCTTAGGTCATCATATAAATAAACAGGACTGTGATACTGTGTCAATGTGATCAGTGTTTCTGCAAAATAGAGCATTGCTGCCAGTGAATCTCCCCTGAATAAAAAAGGTAATTGGTGACTTAAAGGGACGAATCAACATAGTACCTTACACATAAATGTAATATTTGCCATTTTAAACGTGCTTTTGCAGTTTCATTATGTTTACACTACAAAACATGGTTAAGCATTGTAAAAGATGTAGGGTCCCCCATCAACAGACTCATTTGCAAAATGTGTATTTGTCTGCAACCTCTCAATTCTGAACCAATTGGAGCAACGAAGTGTGCAACATACAACTGAGTAATATGCAAATTGTGGCAGTATATATCTGTTTTCAAGAAGGACAAATATGGCGATATGGTCGCAAACTTTCTCAGTTACAGCTACACAGAACACTAAAATGTGTTTCTGAAAACATTTGAGGAGAGAAAAAGGCAACACAGCTATAGAATCTTGATTCATATTTGATCAGCGCTGCCTAGTTTGACAGTTTAGTTAGTTTTGTGAGTTGGCCGGACGTCATTCATTCTGTCAAACTTACATTATATGAGATAAACAGTAGTGATTTGGCCCATGGGGCTATACTTGGAGCAGGACCTCATGGCTTCAAGACATGCTGTTATTCAGGTAGCTGAGGCAAGGTGTGTGGGATTTATAGACAAATATATAGTCTGCATAAACAGTGGACAGAAGCTTGACCCAGTGGTAATGTTTAAATGCAGAACAGTAAAGGGTCAAGAATAGACCCTTGCGGAACGCCGCAGGTGATACTTGCATGTCGAGAAGAGACATTCCTAACCGGTACAGAGAAGGTTCTTTCACTCAGGGAAGATTTAAACCAGTCAAGAGCAGTCATGCTGACCTAGTTTTCTAGTCAATCTATAATATTCCATGATCAAGAGTATCACCACAGCAGAGTGGTTGTATGCAAAATCAAGTTATCCACAATTCGAATATTTCTTTCCATTTTATGCAGATGACATTCTAATATATTTGTCTATAAATCCAACACACCTTGCGTCAGCAACCTCAATAACACCGTGTCTTGAAACTATAAGGTTGTGGATGTCAAGTAACATATTAATGTTTAATAATAACAAAACTGAAGTGGACCTTAAACAGACAGAGACTGTCCACATCAAAATTTAGTTTCCTTGGGTTTGCAGTGCACCCATGAGGCAAGAAATCAAGTCAGTGATATTTTATTCTGACCTGATCTTCTCAAAACATTTTGGTAAGATCACCAAATACAGCCATCAGTCAAATTAGAAGTTTGGCTGAGATTAGATCATTTCCTTTGTTCAGTGATGCACAGACTGAGATTAATGCTTTTTCTCCAGCCACTTAGATTCAATTCATTATTTAAAGGACTGCCCCAGAAATCAATCAAATGCCAACTGCTTGTACAAAACTAAGCAGCTGAAGTATGTGCACATTTCCCCTATTCTGGCCTCATTGTACTGCTGCTGTTCAGAATTGATTTTAAAATTGTATTGCTGGTCTTTAAATCACTAAACAGCCTTGCCCCTTTTGTCTTCCCATTGTTGAACTTCTCACCCCTTATACCCTGCTTGGACTGTCAGATCTGCAGAACCAGCTGCTGGACTCAGTACCTTGGGTAAGGCTTGAGACAGAGGGTGGTAAGGCTTTTGACATAAGGACTTCACAATTGTGGAATAACCAATGTAAATCAGACCAGACCAGACCAGTTGCCTCAGTGTCCTCTTTCTAAATTGGTATACAGCTTAATTCTTTTTGAAGTTTGCTTTATTCTAGATTTCTTATCTGTTGCATTGAAACTTTTTCACTTGTTTTGTTTTGTATATTTTCTTTTTTTGTATCTTTGAAGTACTTTGTAAACTCATTTCTAAATTAAATGTATAATAATTATAATAATAATAATAATTATTATTATTATATATAATAATAATAATAATTATTATATATAATTATTATTATTATTATATATCTAACTCTAATAATTATTATTATTATTATTATTTACCAATGTCAAACAAGGCTGTGTCCATAAATGCTTGGATTAACATTTTAGAATGAGTGTAATAATCTGACGCACAGTCTCTCCCTGTATTTATTATTTTCAATCATGCCATCTTATGGTTGAGAAAATTATTATCCAGCATAAGTTGTACATACAGCTTGTGAGCTACAGGGAATGAGTCATGATTTAATATCCTTTCATTCAACGCATGTGTATTGTTGGATAGTATAAACCGTGCAACAAAATGTGCTGTTATTGCAGTTTTTCTCCATTGCTTTGGCTCATTCCTTGAAACAGAAATAACATTCTCAAAATAACATGGATGAACCTCCAAACCATTTGGCAATTGTTCACAACAGAATTGAATTTCTCATTCAAATTGCAAATGTCTCACTTCATCTTTGCAAATGATTTAGTACAGGTAGCCTACAGTTAGCACAGTTAGTCTACATTTAGCACAATTTCCAAGTGAACAGATCTTGTTGATCTAAACTGATTGTTGAGTCTCAGTCTACTGGTTGTTTTCTCCAAAACATGTCAGCATCATTTAATTGTATGAGTTATCACATGCACAGTTATCTGTTCAGTTGTCAAAATGAGTCAAGAACCCAATACGACGATTACCATATGAATCTCTTGGAACATTTGATAAATTGATTACAGTTTTTCTCAGTCTCTTTGGTGTATTTCTCACATCACTATTTACATTTTCACAACAGTTAATGTATTTCTCAAAACAATTAGAACAAACTGAAAAACCTAGTTGATAACCTGTAAAAGCGTGTCACTTGCTCAAAATGGAGTCATAGCTCATTCCTCAAAAGCAAGTATTCATGTCAATGAAAGTGTCAGTGACATCAAGATGAAAAGTCCTGACACCATGTTTATGAACAAGATAGTCAAATGTCTCTGTCATGTTTTCATTATGACACTTTACTCTGGAGATGTTTTCAATGCAAAAAAATCTGATCTTGGTGACGCTACCTGAAAATGCTCCAGACAGAACTTTATACTATTTACACAGCCATTAGAAAACTACAGTAAAGTTACACATTACTGAATTTAGTGAGGTAACTGAGTACAAGACACTGAATATGTAGGTTTCACATTTTTATTGCATATGCTTTTTGCAATTCTAATTAGTTCACAGCATGGTGCAAAAGGAAAAAAACACCCTTATTTACCTTACTTACAACAAAGCAGAGCAGAGCTGTGACCGTACAGTGTCACAGTATTGTAGAAATGGTCCACACTATGTCCTGCTGGTTCATATATGTTGTAAAGTGTTTTCTGGGTTTATGGGATTCAGCTCTGAGTGATTGTAGAGAAGTGGCTTATCATTGGTTCAACTAATGCTTCACACAGCCTTCTCATCAGTGAAAGCTGAGGTTCACCTGAGAGAAATTGTTCAATTTAGTAGACAGTAAAAAATAAAGATTTATAAAATTTGCTTAACAGATTTTGACTAGTTCAACATTTTTGTATGTAATGACTCAAGCAATGAAATGAGGACTATTAGTTTTATATGGAATGACTATTCAGCATTTACAAGTATGTTTATTTTTTGACTGACATGACATAAGCAAATGATAATGTTATAAAACAGCAGAGTGTATGAAAGCACTTGATGACTGTCCAAAAGCATTTGTAATGTGTTGTAAGGAATGAGAAACTGTTACTATGATGAGCACAAATTACTAAATGTAGTGGAGGTTGAACTAACTGTTGTGCAAATGTTAATAGTGATGTGAGAAATGCACCAACGCGACTGAGAAGAACTGTAATTGACAGTCAGGTAAAAATAGAACTTGACTAACAAAGGAGGAGTTTCACACATCTCAGATGACCAATCAAACAATATGTTTAGTTACCTGACAGGTGCTGTCTATGATTGTGAATGCTGCCAAACATGTATGTATAGAGCTTAACCAGGACCAGTACAGTTTCTGAACATGAGTCACATGACCAAGTAAATGAACAAGGGCAACTGCCTGCTCGAGGGAGAGGAAGAAGAGAAGGAGGAGTAAGGATGTGTAGGTGTAGTCTAGTTTTTTGCAGTGGGTATACTGTCTATACTCGTTCTCACCCGTCCCAGAACAACACATCTTACAACAACCATCTTGAAGCAACACCTCATAGGCACCATCACAACCTTGTGTCTGATGCTGCATCCTAACATGTTGATAACATACCCAGTCTGTCAGAATGCTCTCAACAAGCTGTATACTAGAGGATATGCATTAGTGAATGTGATTCAGATTCAGATGTTTTTTAGTTCAAGAATAAAAAACATCTGAATCTGAATCACATTCACTAATGCATAGCTTACAGTATACATCTTTTCCAGTGGGTATACAGCTTATACCTGTGTATCACGTAGACTACACCACTGCTCTGTTCGCATACAGGTACTTTTGTAGCAGCTAACCAACGGAGTCCGAATGTGACAACATGCCAACGCAGCAAGCAGTGTTGCCAACTTAGCGACTTTGCGTCTATATTTGGCGACTATTCAGACCCTCTAGAGACTCTTTTTCAAAAAAGCGACTAGCAACAAATCTAGTGACTTTTTTGGTGTTATTGGAGACTTTTGGAGACTCATTCCTACTCTTCTTAACGAGTAGCAGGGGCCGTCCCAAACCACTCACAAGCGGCCCAGACTCCTGCAGCAGTCTCTCCCAGCTGCAGTCAGAGCAGGAAATGTTAACCCCTCAGTGTCCAGTCTGCGCGGTGTCATGTGCGGAGTTGCCGCCTCATCAGTATCAGATCAGCGTCAACTAGTTAGTAGCAACTAGTACATACCCGAGGTAGGTACTTTCTGAGCCGCTAACCGGTGAAGTTGGGCGGATCTTGGGCAGATTCTCTCTCCCAAACCACACCCATAGCGGCTCACTAGAGGGGAAAATACCTAATGGCAACCCGCCTATGAATGTGGGTAACAAAAACAGAGCTCTGGAGGTTTTACCCTCTGTTGGTAAGCAGCAGACAGGGGCGGAGTGACCAATAGCAAATTCTGTCTAAGTCCAGAACAGCCATCCAGTCTGTTGACTTTGTGGTTCATCAGAAAAAAAATCTTTATTTTTCATTATCTGTGTTAACTTGTATGTCATGTGGGATATCTTCCTGATTTAGTCAGATATTTCAGGTTATTTTTGGCTAAATACATTGGAGTTAGTGTGAGAACTTAAAAGGGAGAGGCCCAACAATCGATCCCTGGGGAACGCCGCATCATTTATAGTTGCTTTTTTGTTACAAATGAACATAGAGTATGCTCTTTAAATTGGGAATGTGCCAGAAAATTCAACCAGAAACAATCTGGAGTGCAGCAGGATCATTAACATGAACTATAACAGGTTACTTCTCTGCTGTTTAGTGACAGTTGTGATGATCCCCTCCCTCTCTGTGTGTTATGGCATTCTGGATTTCTCTTCCTGTGTAGGAGGAGCCACAGGACATGCCACTCCTCCAGTCTGCAGAGGCTGGAGGAGGCTGGAGAAGCACACCTAACTCCAGTCTCAATCACTGAGGTGATATAGAGGAGCTGAGGCCTCAGCTCTCTCTCTCTCTTCTCCTCCACAGCCACCACCTTGGTTTGTTTAGTTGGTCTGATTATGTTGGTTTTGTTTAGTTGGTTGGTTACTTTGGCTTATACACCTGCATTTCACCACATTGCATGCATGCACACACCTCACCACTGATATACTGACTCACATAATTAAGTTTCTTTGTGTTGCTTTCGGTTAATTAAATCAACATGATTTTATTATAACTTGAATACATGTGTGGTCTCCTTGTTTTGTCATGCTCTATGAGCCGGTTCATGACACAGTAAAGACCACATTACATTCTGTTTCCATATATTTTTTTATGTAGAGTTTAGGAGAAGAATCTCTATAACTATTTCATAGTATAATGTGTGATACATTTATACAAAAAACCACAATGCATTAGTGGTTATCAAGCACTTTAATTTGCAGATTATATAATTCTAACAAGACTCTGTTAGAGTTGAAAGCTCACTCAAGCGCACACAGCAAAGCGTATGAAACATATTATACTTCCAAACAACATGTTTACAGAAAAAATGAATAAACATCTGAAAATATGGCAGTTATATCACACTTCAAACCATGTAGCCTATGTGTTTAAAGAAGAACTATAAAGTGTAAATGATAATTTAAAAAAAAACAATCTGTTGATCTTTACAAATCAAGACTCAATAGTTTAACGATGGCGTAGCTGTCAGTGCTGAATAGAAAATGTTTAAATCTGAAAGAGGAGTTTGACATTATCTAGCAAAGCACTTCCTATAATGTGATGCGTTTCTTTTACGACTTCATGCCAATGTTGAAGTTGTTGATCAGTGGAGTCTGATAGAAGCAGAAGGTTCTCCAACGCTTTCATACATCACTGTATGAAGGTACAGTCATCCTCATCATTCAGGACCTGTGGAAAACAAACAGAACACACCTGAGATTCTGAGATAAAACTGAAAAAAGTAAATGACCTTTGTTACCGCCACCACTTAGATTCAATATAATACAATCAGTGCTATTTACTCCAGCTGTAAAAAGTCACAAGCTTTTAATAATGACAGTTTTGATACGCATTGTCTTCCCTCTGTGTTTGGTTCCCTGATAGGACAAAAAAAGGAGTGAACTTTAGTTTTCACAGTAAAAATCCAGGTTTCTTAAAATTACATCTGTGAATGTTCTCACCTTTAGTTATTATATGCATTTTTTGACCACCACAACAGCCGTTATGAGAGCTGCTAAACCCACAAGCACAATGATGATCCACCACCAAGGAGAGAGAGTGGGATGCAAGGTGTCGATACCTTCAGCCACACCCTCTGAATCTAAATTACAATAAAAACATTAGAAACATTTTGGCTGCAGCTCTCTGTTCTATTCAAAAACCCTGTAGCTAAAAGAGAATCGACATGAATATCTACATCCACAGCTACAGAGAGAGAGAGAGAGAGAGAGAGATGTTGTTGAATATGATAAGAAATGACAAAACAACACGAACGATGATAAAATACCTCATGTTCACCATCTGAAATGAGTAAAAAATATTATAATGTTCAAATATAAAAACCATCAAATTAGACTAAACTTGCCTGTTGAAAACAGCAGCGTTTTCTCACTCCTGTAATCTGTCACGTTGCACTTCAGAGACTCATAGAACTTTGACTTCTGACTAGGATGAGGAGTTGGAAATGTCACACTGGCTGAACAGGAACCTGTTGTTGTCTCTGTGTCATTGTTGTTACCATCAAACAACCAGTGAACTGTGTGTTCACATATATGTATATCATATCTAAATACATAGCAGGTCAAGGTAGTTTGATTACCATTCTGCTTTTCATAGACTGGTGAAGATGGAGATATTGTGAGAGAAAAGAGAGAGAAGAGTGAAATTAACTTCATCACTGAAATCATGATTAATATAATATCTCGTTCGATTTGAAAACATTATGATGTAAATACTCACTGAAAATAACAGACAGAACAACCAGAGCATCTCCACCTTGATGTTGTCCTGCTCTGTTGAACTGTCTGTAGCTGTAAAGACCAGCATCCGTATATGTGACGTCCTTTATAACCAGAGAACAGTCTGCTGTCACACTCAGTCTGTTGGATGTATCTTCAGCTATCTCACTTTCATCAATCTGACCGAGACTAATCAGCTCTGCTGATCTTCCTCTTTTAGGACTGTGAAGCCAAGAAGTTTGGTCACATGGCTTTCATAGTTATAGTTAGATGTGAGTATTATCTGAAAAACAGCGGACTTCCTTTAACAAGAATTCACTCAACACACTTTGTTCAAAGCAGAGGGAGAAGAGAGAGAGAGAGCGAGAGAGAGAAAGAGAGGGAGAGAGAGAGAGGAGAGGGAGAGAGAGGGGGGAGAGAGAGAGGAGAGGGAGAGAGAGACGGGGAGAGAGAGAGGGAGAGAGAGACAGAGAGAGAGAGAGAGGGAGAGAGAGGGAGACAGGGAGAGAGAGGGAGAGAGAGACAGAGAGAGAGAGAGAGGAGAGGGAGAGAGAGAGAGAGAGAGAGGGAGAAAGAGAGTGTAGAAAGAGAGAGAGGAGAGGGAGAGAGAGAGAGAGAGAAAGAGAGGGAGAGAGAGGGAGAGAGAGAGAGAGTTGAGGGAGAGAGAGAGAGGGAGAGAGAGAGAGAGAGAGGGAGAAAGAGAGTGTAGAAAGAGAGAGAGGAGAGGGAGAGAGAGAGAGGGAGAGAGGGAGAGAGAGAGAGAGAGAGAGAGAGAGAGAGAGAGAGAGAGAGAGGGAGAGAGGGGGGGAGAGGGAGAGAGAGAGGGAGAGAGAGAGAGAGAGAGGAGAGGGAGAGAGAGAGGGAGAGAGAGAGAGAGGGAGAGAGGGGGAGAGAGGGAGAGAGAGAGAGAGAGAGAGAGAGGGAGAAAGAGAGTGTAGAAAGAGAGAGAGGAGAGGAGAGAGAGAGAGAGAGAGAGTGAGAGGGGGGGGAGAGGGAGAGAGAGAGAGAGAGAGAGAGAGAGAGAGAGAGAGGGGGGGGAGAGAGAGGGAGAGAGAGAGAGAGAGAGAGAGAGAGAGAGAGGGAGAGAGAGAGAGGGAGAGAGAGAGAGAGAGAGAGAGAGAGAGGGAGAGAGGGGGAGAGAGGGGGGGAGGGAGAGAGAGAGAGAGAGAGAGAGGGGGAGAGAGAGAGAGAGAGAGGTGATAGAGGTAGAGAAACATATTTCCAAAAATTTGAATCCGTCAAAAAAGGTTTTTTTAAATGGTCAGATGAGGAAAAACTGCCACTCCTCCTCGGGGAAGAGTCACAGAGCTGTAGATTAGCAGCAGTCTATGTTTCTGCCTGTCACACACTGAGAGACAGAGAGAGACACACAGCTGTTGGTTGTTTTGTTTTTATTTTTTATTTCCTCTTTTTTGCTGGGACGGTTAGATTGTATGAATGATCAATTGATTGTAATTCAATTATTGTAAATATTGCTTTCTTTTATTGTTATTAGTTTTTCTTTTCTTTTAAAATGGTAGAATTATAATAATTTATTGTAAATATTGCTTTCCTTTACTGTTATCTTTTTTTTTTCCTGATGCGTGCTTTGGCAATATGTACAGTGTTACGTCATGCCAATAAAGCCAATTGAATTGAAAAAAAAAACCATTTAAATAGAGAGAGAGAGAGAGGAGAGGGAGAGAGAGACACACACAGCTGATGTTTGTTTTGTTTTTATTTTTTTCTTTGTCTTTCTTCTTATTTGTGGGACGGTTAGATTTATATGAATGATAGATTGATTGTAATTCAAGGGCTGTAAATATTGCTTACTTTTATTGTTATTAGTTTTTCTTTTCTTAATTCCTTTTAAATGAATGATAGAATTATAATAATTTATTGTAAATATTGCTTTCTTTTATTGTTATTCGTTTTTTCTTAATTCCTTTGAAATTAATGATAGAATTATAATTAATTTATTGTAAACATTGCTTTCCTTACTGTTATCTTTTTTTTTTAAACTCCTGACGCTTGCTTTGGCAATATGTGCAGTGTTACGTCATGCCAATAAAGCCAATTGAATTGAATTGAATTGAATTGAATTGAATTGAATTGAATTGAATTGAATTGAATTGAGACAGAGAGAGAGAGAGAGAGAGGGAGACACCATCAATGATAAAATACATCATGTTTACCATCTGAAATGAGTAAAAATATTATGATCTTCAAATATAAAAATGATCAAATTAGACTAAACTTGCCTGTTGAAAACAGCAGCGTTTCTCCACGCCTGTAATCTGTCACGTTGCACTTCAGAGACTCGTAGAACTTTGACTTCTGACTCAGATAACGAGTTGGAAATGTCACACTGGCTGAACAGTAACCTGTTGTTGTCTCCACGTCATTAAAGTTACCAACAAACAACCACTGAACTGTGTGCTCATATCCACCATATGTAAACACAAAGCAGTTCAAGATAGTTTGATCACCGTTCTGCTTTTCATAGACTGGTGAAGATGGAGATATTGTGAGAGAAAAGAGAGAGAAGAGTGAAATTAACGTCATCACTGAAATCATGATTAATATAATATCTCGTTATAGTTTGATTTCAAAGCATTATGATGTAAATACTCACTGAAAATAACAGACAGAACAACCAGAGCATCTCCACCTTGTTGTTGTCCTGCTCTGTTGAACTGTCTGCAGCTGTAATGACCAACATCCTTATATGTGACGTCCTTTATAACCAGAGAACAGTCTGCTGTCACACTCAGTCTGTTGGATATATCTTCAGCTATCTCACTTTCATCAATCTGACCGAGACTAATCAGCTCTGCTGTTTGATCTCCTTCAGAACCAGTGTAAAACCAAGAAGTTTGGGTACATTGGTTCTGATTTTTTATCACATTGTCACAAGGCAAAGTGACCTCATCTTCAAATCTGGCCATGATGTAGGATGGATTTTGCTCAGTTCCTGTTGAAGATGAGAGAAAATATCAAAAATGATCCGTGACAAGGATATAGCTTTCATAGATTTAGTTCAGGGATGGGCAACTGGAGGCCCGGGGGCAGCATAAGGCCCACACCCTCACTTGACAACTACATGCTGTGACAGTTTAGGTGCAGGTGAATGTGTGTGTGTGTGTGTGTGTGTGTTGGGGGGAGGGGACCTGGTCTCACAGGTGGCTATTTCACGGATGTGAAATAGCCACGGATTCGCTTAACTCAAAATCCATGAAATAGCCACGGAATCACTCAAATTTCCGTGAAACTGACACGGATTTCGCTACAATGCAAGCTAAAGACAGTCATATCCTGTGGCTATTCCATGGATATTTTTTCCTATTGGTTTGTTCCAAGTCACGTGACTTTCAAGGTCTAACCTTACTCAAACCTTTTGTATTCCTATTTATACTGTTATATGCATTTGAGCATGAAATATGTTAAGTTACTGCACTGTAAACATATTTAAAATTGCAGTTTCATCATATCTGGTCAAGTGTACGGTCCTATATGTGGCCCTGTGGTAGTGTCCATGAAAAATTGTGGCCCCCTCCAGCATTTAAGTTGCCCACCCCTGCTTTACTTAGATCTGAAAAAGGGCCGACTTCCTTTCACAAGAATTCACTCAACACACTTTGATCAAAACAAACTTAGCTTTCTCAGTTTCTTGTGATCAAACTTGTGTTTTGTTTCCTTACCTGCAAACTGCAGCATCACAAAGAAAATCGTCCATCTCAGTTCAACCATTTTGTCTCCTCCGTCTCCGTCTATCTCCTGTCTCACTACCTCAACTGTCTCTGACCCACTGATGTGGGTCTTTAAGAGAGATGCAGTTTTAATTTCCTGTTATGAGCGAAGTATTACTTAATATTTTTGACTTGAACCTTTACTTCCCTTTATTGAAACAGATCAGCTTGTCATCTCTCTGAGTTTCATGTTGGTATCTAAACAGTCAAAAAGCCACATGTGGATCAGTGTGCAGATAAAAAACATGATGTGCTTTCTGGTCAGATTTCAGACCCACAGGTGATGTTGAGGAATCTGTTGCTCTTTCTAATGAACAAGTCATGAAAGTTCTTTGTTCCGCAAAGCAGTGTTATTTTCTCACAACGAAACCAGAAGTGTTTTGGTGAAAATAGGCATGTTTCCACTGAGTACTTCCTGTGTACTTTTTGGAAAGCGTGTTTTGGCTCCGCCCACTAGTTAGTTCCCCTTGACCTCTGTTAACCAAATATGAAAACACACCTCACCACTGATATACTGACTCACATAATTAAGTTTCTTTGTGTTGCTTTCGGTTAATTAAATCAACATGATTTTATTATAACTTTACTTTTTTTATGTAGAGTTTAGGAAAGAATCTTTAATACTATTTCATAGTATAATGTGTGATACATTTATACAAAAAAACACAATACATTAGTGGTTATCAAGCACTTTAATTTGCAGATTATATAATTCTATCAAGACTCTGTTAGAGTTGAAAGCTCACTCAAGCGCACACAGCAAAGCGTATGTAACATATTATACTTCCAAACAACATGTTTACAGAAAAAATTAATAAACATCTGAAAATATGGCAGTTATATCACACTTCAAACCATGTAGCCTATGTGTTTAAAGAAGAACTATAAAGTGTAAATGATAATAATAAAAAAACAATCAGTTGATCTTTACAAATCAAGACTCAGTAGTTTAACGATGGCGTAGCTGTCAGTGCTGAATAGAAAATGTTTAAATCTGAAAGAGGAGTTTGACATTATCTAGCAAAGCACTTCCTATAATGTGATGCGTTTCTTTTACGACTTCATGCCGATGTTGAAGTTGTTGATCAGTGGAGTCTGATAAAAGCAGAAGGTTCTCCAACACTTTCATACGTCACTGTATGAAGGTACAGTCATCCTCATCATTCAGGACCTGTGGAAAACAAACAGAACACACCTGAGATTCTGAGATAAAACTGAAAAAAGTAAATCACCTTTGTTACTGCAGCCACTTAGATTCAATATAATACAATCAGTGCTATTTACTCCAGCTGTAAAAAGTCACAAGCTTTTAATAATGACAGTTTTGATACTCACAGCAGTGTCTTCCCTCTGTGTTTGGTTCCCTGATAGGACAAAAAAAGGAGTGAACTTTAGTTTTCACAGTAAAAATCCAGGTTTCGTAAATATAACATCTGTGAATGTTCTCACCTTTAGTTATTATATGCATTTTTTGACCACCACAACAGCTGTTATGAGAGCTGCTAAACCCACAAGCACAATGATGATCCACCACCAAGGAGAGAGAGTGGGATGCAAGGTGTCGATACCTTCAGCCACACCCTCTGAATCTAAATTACAATAAAAACATTAGAAACATTTTGGCTGCAGCTCTCTGTTCTATTCAAAAACCCTGTAGCTAAAAGAGAATCGACATGAATATCTACATCCACAGCTACAGAGAGAGAGAGAGAGAGAGAGATGTTGTTGAATATGATAAGAAATGACAAAACAACACGAACGATGATAAAATACCTCATGTTCACCATCTGAAATGAGTAAAAAATATTATAATGTTCAAATATAAAAACCATCAAATTAGACTAAACTTGCCTGTTGAAAACAGCAGCGTTTTCTCACTCCTGTAATCTGTCACGTTGCACTTCAGAGACTCATAGAACTTTGACTTCTGACTAGGATGAGGAGTTGGAAATGTCACACTGGCTGAACAGGAACCTGTTGTTGTCTCCGTGTCATTGTTGTTACCATCAAACAACCAGTGAACTGTGTGTTCACATATATGTATATCATATCTAAACACATAGCAGGTCAAGGTAGTTTGATTACCCTTCTGCTTTTCATAGACTGGTGAAGATGGAGAAATTGTGAGAGAAAAGAGAGAGAAGAGTGAAATTAACTTCATCACTGAAATCATGATTAATATAATATCTCGTTTGATTTGAAAACATTATGATGTAAATACTCACTGAAAATAACAGACAGAACAACCAGAGCATCTCCACCTTGATGTTGTCCTGCTCTGTTGAACTGTCTGTAGCTGTAAAGACCAGCATCCGTATATGTGACGTCCTTTATAACCAGAGAACAGTCTGCTGTCACACTCAGTCTGTTGGATTCATCTTCAGCTATCTCACTTTCATCAATCTGACCGAGACTAATCAGCTCTGCTGATCTTCCTCTTTTAGGACTGTGAAGCCAAGAAGTTTTGTCACATTTGTTCAGATTTTTTATCACATTGTCACAAGGCAGAGTGACCTCGTCTCCATGTCTGGCCATGATGTAAGATACATTTTGTCCAGTTACTGTTGAAGATGAGAGAAAAATAAAAAAATTATCCGTGACAAGAATATGGCTTTCATAGTGATAGTTAGATGTGAGTATTATCTGAAAAACAGCGGACTTCCTTTAACAAGAATTCACTCAACACACTTTGTTCAAAGCAGAGGGAGAAGAGAGAGAGAGAGCGAGAGAGAGAAAGAGAGAGAGAGAGAGAGAGAGGAGAGGGAGAGAGAGGGGGGAGAGAGAGAGGAGAGGGAGAGAGAGAGGGGGGAGAGGGGGAGAGAGGGAGAGAGAGAGAGAGAGAGGGGGGGGGGAGAGAGAGGGAGAGAGAGAGAGAGAGAGAGAGAGAGGGAGAGAGAGAGAGAGAGAGAGAGAGAGGGAGAGAGAGAGAGAGAGAGAGGGAGAGAGGGGGAGAGAGGGGGGGGGGGGGAGGGAGAGAGAGAGGGAGAGAGAGAGGGGGAGAGAGAGAGAGAGGTGATAGAGGTAGAGAAACATATTTCCCAAAATTTGAATCCGTCAAAAAAGGTTTTTTTAAATGGTCAGATGAGGAAAAACTGCCACTCCTCCTCGGGGAAGAGTCACAGAGCTGTAGATTAGCAGCAGTCTATGTTTCTGCCTGTCACACACTGAGAGACAGAGAGAGACACACAGCTGTTGGTTGTTTTGTTTTTATTTTTTATTTCCTCTTTTTTGCTGGGACGGTTAGATTGTATGAATGATCAATTGATTGTAATTCAATTATTGTAAATATTGCTTTCTTTTATTGTTATTAGTTTTTCTTTTCTTTTAAAATGGTAGAATTATAATAATTTATTGTAAATATTGCTTTCCTTTACTGTTATCTTTTTTTTTTCCTGATACGTGCTTTGGCAATATGTACAGTGTTACGTCATGCCAATAAAGCCAATTGAATTGAAAAAAAAAAACATTTAAATAGAGAGAGAGAGAGAGGAGAGGGAGAGAGAGACACACACAGCTGATGTTTGTTTTGTTTTTATTTTTTTCTTTGTCTTTCTTCTTATTTGTGGGACGGTTAGATTTATATGAATGATAGATTGATTGTAATTCAAGGACTGTAAATATTGCTTACTTTTATTGTTATTAGTTTTTCTTTTCTTAATTCCTTTTAAATGAATGATAGAATTATAATAATTTATTGTAAATATTGCTTTCTTTTATTGTTATTCGTTTTTTCTTAATTCCTTTGAAATTAATGATAGAATTATAATTAATTTATTGTAAACATTGCTTTCCTTACTGTTATCTTTTTTTTTTAAACTCCTGACGCTTGCTTTGGCAATATGTGCAGTGTTACGTCATGCCAATAAAGCCAATTGAATTGAATTGAATTGAATTGAATTGAATTGAATTGAATTGAATTGAATTGAGACAGAGAGAGAGAGAGAGAGAGAGAGGGAGACACCATCAATGATAAAATACATCATGTTTACCATCTGAAATGAGTAAAAATATTATGATCTTCAAATATAAAAATGATCAAATTAGACTAAACTTGCCTGTTGAAAACAGCAGCGTTTCTCCACGCCTGTAATCTGTCACGTTGCACTTCAGAGACTCGTAGAACTTTGACTTCTGACTCAGATAACGAGTTGGAAATGTCACACTGGCTGAACAGTAACCTGTTGTTGTCTCCACGTCATTAAAGTTACCAACAAACAACCACTGAACTGTGTGCTCACATCCACCATATGTAAACACAAAGCAGTTCAAGATAGTTTGATCACCGTTCTGCTTTTCATAGACTGGTGAAGATGGAGATATTGTGAGAGAAAAGAGAGAGAAGAGTGAAATTAACGTCATCACTGAAATCATGATTAATATAATATCTCGTTATAGTTTGATTTCAAAACATTATGATGTAAATACTCACTGAAAATAACAGACAGAACAACCAGAGCATCTCCACCTTGTTGTTGTCCTGCTCTGTTGAACTGTCTGCAGCTGTAATGACCAACATCCTTATATGTGACGTCCTTTATAACCAGAGAACAGTCTGCTGTCACACTCAGTCTGTTGGATATATCTTCAGCTATCTCACTTTCATCAATCTGACCGAGACTAATCAGCTCTGCTGTTTGATCTCCTTCAGAACCAGTGTAAAACCAAGAAGTTTGGGTACATTGGTTCTGATTTTTTATCACATTGTCACAAGGCAAAGTGACCTCGTCTCCAAGTCTGGCCATGATGTAGGATAGATTTTGCTCAGTTCCTGTTGAAGATGAGAGAAAATATCAAAAATGATCCGTGACAAGGATATAGCTTTCATAGATTTAGTTCAGGGATGGGCAACTGGAGGCCCGGGGGCCGCATAAGGCCCACACCCTCACTTGACAACTACATGCTGTGACAGTTTAGGTGCAGGTGAATGTGTGTGTGTGTGTGTGTTGGGGGGAGGGGACCTGGTCTCACAGGAATCCGTGAAATAGCCACGGATTCGCTTAACTCAAAATCCATGAAATAGCCACGGAATCACTCAAATTTCCGTGAAACTGACACGGATTTCGCTACAATGCAAGTTAAAGACAGTCATATCCTGTGGCTATTCCATGGATATTTTTTCCTATTGGTTTGTTCCAAGTCATGTGACTTTCAAGGTCTAACCTTACTCAAACCTTTTGTATTCCTATTTATACTGTTATATGCATTTGAGCATGAAATATGTTAACTTACTGCACTGTAAACATATTTAAAATTGCAGTTTCATCATATCTGGTTAAGTGTACGGTCCTATATGTGGCCCTGTGGTAGTGTCCATGAAAAATTGTGGCCCCCTCCAGCATTTAAGTTGCCCACCCCTGCTTTACTTAAATCTGAAAAAGGGCCGACTTCCTTTCACAAGAATTCACTCAACACACTTTGATCAAAACAAACTTAGCTTTCTCAGTTTCTTGTGATCAAACTTGTGTTTTGTTTCCTTACCTGCAAACTGCAGCATCACAAAGAAAATCGTCCATCTCAGTTCAACCATTTTGTCTCCTCCGTCTCCGTCTATCTCCTGTCTCACTACCTCAACTGTCTCTGACCCACTGATGTGGGTCTTTAAGAGAGATGCAGTTTTAATTTCCTGTTATGAGCGAAGTATTACTTAACATTTTTGACTTGAACCTTTACTTCCCTTTATTGAAACAGATCAGCTTGTCATCTCTCTGAGTTTCATGTTGGTATCTAAACAGTCAAAAAGCCACATGTGGATCAGTGTGCAGATAAAAAACATGATGTGCTTTCTGGTCAGATTTCAGACCCACAGGTGATGTTGAGGAATCTGTTGCTCTTTCTAATGAACAAGTCAGAGTTTATTTAGCTTCAGGTCAGAATGGGTCTTAATAGTATCAGAGGTATCTGAGGACACTGGTGCAACATGGTCATAGTGAAAGTTCTTTGTTCCGCAAAGCAGTGTTATTTTCTCACAACGAAACCAGAAGTGTTTTGGTGAAAATAGGCATGTTTCCACTGAGTACTTCCTGTGTACTTTTTGGAAAGCGTGTTTTGGCTCCGCCCACTAGTTAGTTCCCCTTGACCTCTGTTAACCAAATATGAACCTTTTTAAACCATACATTTTTCATTATATATGTTATGAATAAGAATTCTTAACAGGGTTACATGTGTATGTGTTTATATTACAGTATATTGTGCTGTATACATTTTCTTTTAACTCTGACGCATGGAAGTTGCTTTATGTGTGTGAATAAAAATGGTTACTATTTGCTTGGCAGTATAAGTGCAATGTGTGATGTCAAACCTTGGAGGATACTGTAGAGATCCGGGGGGTTTCCATGGGTCGTTAAAGTTGTAATAAGAACAGAAAACAGAAAAAGTCTTTACAGTCACACTGCATGTTTATTTTATGCAAACACCAATTATATGCCAGACTTGAAGGTAAAAAAAAAAGACATTATTGAAAATGTTATATGGTTACGGAGGAGTTCTGTCCAGCCCGGGAAAAAAGTACAGTCAGCCTCACCTACGACCTTACGCTACCATGGTAACCAAAAGAAACAAAAGTAATTTGAAGTGACAGTACTCAGAAGGCGATCATTACAGTATTCTTACTGTGAAATCCTATTTTTCTTTTTCAGTCGTACACACAATTGTATTCTGTTTGCTAGACAAAAAAACTAGTGCTGTAACCATTGTCAATGAAGGACTGAGAGGTGGACATGAGGGATATTTCAATGGTCTCTGCCATAGTGACAAACATGTAAACATTTTGACTTGCAGTGCGTACACAATGCCAAAGGGAAACGCATTTTGGGGGAACAGACTATATGAAAAATTTAGTTTTGACACAAGTGAACATTTTGGAAAAGATATGAGCTTTTGCAAGTGAACTATGGTGTTGTGCTGTACTCAGTGGCGGTTCTACACAGGGGCCTACAGGGGCCACTGCCCCTGTGAAGAAGCCCTTGGCCCCTGTTGTGGCCCCTGTGTAAAATTAATATTTAAATGATCAATTTATAACAATGAACGACGGATCAATTCTTACCTATTTTTTGTTCAAACAATATCTCATTGTGCACAAAAGGAACCCAGAATGTGTCCATTGTATAATAGTTTAATTGTGCAATAAAAGCATGTGTGTGTATAAAAAAAGATCATTCTCACTATACTGCACTTTCAAAATAAAAAAAAAGTAATTGTGCACAAAAATAAGAAATGTCATTGTCGTGCAAAAATAATTCAAGTCTCATTGTTTCAATCAATGTATTTGTATCTTCCAAATATACTTAAATGAGATTTTTAAATGAGCTAAAATAAAGGTTTTTAATGCTTAAATATAATCTTTGCCGTTTTTTAATGGGCCCCTCTGATTAAACACTGCCCCCTTCTTGGCCCCCACAGTAAAACTGGTCTAGAACCGCCACTGGCTGTACTGTAAGACTTGTTTTGACAAATGATCTTAGAGTTTTGAGAATGTAATTTATTTTTCAAGAAATGAGCCAAACCAATGGAGAAAACCTGTAATGTGAAATGGTGAAACCGCAGGGATAAGTCACAATAGTTACACACTGAACAAATACTAGTTGTTGATCAATTACTCACTTTGTTACCTTGAATTTGAAAAAAAAAATGTGTTTTCCATGTGACAAATAGGAAATGAGGACAGGTTGCACCGGCAAAGAAATGTCAAAATGAATCATGTTCTGTGGTGAAGAGATGTACAATGCCAACATTTTATTCTGGTAACTGGGTTGGACTAAAGGCTTCCTACTGATTGGTTAATTGAACTGTCCCATTTTGACATCCCAGCTGAAGCGCATGTTACACTGCTCTTCTTAGCAGAACACTTGTGGTTTTTGAGGTTTGACAGCAAACTAAAACTTTTCTCACATTCACTGCAACTGAATGGTTTCTCTCCTGTGTGAACTCTCTTGTGTTTATCCAGATTTCCTTTTTCACTAAATCTTTTCCCACAAATAGAGCACATAAATGGTTTCTCTCCCGTGTGCACTCGCATGTGTCTGACTAGTGTCCCTCTTCCATTGTACCTTTTGTTACATACTGAGCAGCTGAAAGGCTTCTCTCCAGTATGAATCCTCATGTGTGCAGCTAATGTTCCACTCTGGGTGAAGTTTTTACCACAAACTACACAACAGAAAGGCTTCTCTCCCGTGTGTTTTCTCATGTGTATGTGCAAACTTCCCTTTTGCCTAAATGTCTGACTACATTCAGTACAGTGATATGGTCTCTCCCCTGTGTGGCATGTTATGTGCCTCTGCAGAGCCGCATTCTGCTTAAATGTTTTGCTACATGCTGGGCATTTATGGATTTTGTCCTGATTATGAGCTTCATTGTCTTTCAGTGTGTCTGAAAATGGCTGGGATTCAATCATCTGGCTCGAGTCATCATCTAAGTCTTTAGTCTCAGTTTTAAAACACTGTGAAAGGAAAAACTGACCATCGCTGGATGCTTTCAAAAAACCAGATACATCCAAGTTAAAGTTTGGCTCTAATTGTCCACAGTTGTCTCTTCCAGCTCCAATCTGCTGTGCTGGACTGTCTGGAAGATCTGCTTCTCTGATTTCTTCAGTTTGTCTTTGGTGAAGCAGTGAGGACTCGAGTTTCTCTTCATCATCTTCACTCTTCGCAGAGACAGAAGAGAACTGGAACTCTGAGACATCAGCCCCCTCCAGCACTTGAAGCCCCTGCCTAATACAGACCTCCTCTGGTTCCTCTTTCATGCGTGGGGGCTCCTGGGCCCCTGGGTCCAGACCGGGGCTCATCTTTTGTTCAGGGGAAATCTTTGCACCTTGCATCAACACACCTGAGACACAATAATACAGGACATCATGTAAAAGTAGCACTTTAATGACACTTAGGCCACGTTCAGACTGCCAGCCAAAATCCGATTTTTAGCCCACCTCGCTAACTCACTGTAGAAATAGTTGTGACTGGGTGTATAACATAACACTACATCGTTAAGAGAATGTTTTTTTTTACCCTTCGGTTCAAGGGGCAGGAAAATAAATGTGAACTTAAATGAGAAAAAAATACAATCTACGTTTACATTGCAACACAACGGCATATAACACATTTGTCAAAACTTTAGAAAAAAATGGTTGTTTTTAGAATATGTTCTGCTCAGTGTTGACAATATGTGTAAATATAGAAATACAATATAATGTAGAAATATAATTTCATTTGATGTTTTTTAGAATGAAGTAATTATATGTATAAGTCCACTTAAATACAATGTAGGTGGATGAAGTATTTATTATTTATCAACGGATCACTACAAAGTAGGGTTGTCAAAAGCTCAAAAAAGTATCGATACTAAAACGTTGTATCCGGATACGAAACTCATTTTCAAAAGTATCGATACACCCTGTGCACAGCATACAACCTCAAAATATTGTTCTAATAGTTATTGTTTATTATATTTATTTATTTCAGACCTGAAGCTTGTTATCATAGTATCATACTGTTTTTTTTTTATAAATATTTAACCTCTGGTTCTGTTAATTTTTACATGTTGCATTTTTCTTGTTAATAAAAATATTTCTGTTAAATTTTGGGGTCTTTGTTTTTATCCTTGTGGTATCGAAAATGGTATCGAGCGTCAAATATTTTCCTGAGTATCGGTATCGAGTTGAAAATTTTAGTATCGTGACAACCCTACTACAAAGAGACCAGATCCCCATCACAAGCAGCTACAGTGATGGAGTGTGTGTATTTTTAGCAGCCAATATAATAATGCACTAAATCTATGCACGACACATTGCTATTTTATTAATATTATTACTACTACTACTACTAATATTATTATTATTATTATTATTATTATTATACACACTGTTGCTGCCATTACTATTATTACTATATACTGTGATATACTACTACTACTATTATTATTATTATTATTATTATTATTATATATTATATATCATCTTATTTTATTTATTATATTTTATTTATAATTATTTATTATTATTGTATTTATTTTTATTTTATCATATTCTTACTATTTATTATTACATATGATATTATATATTATATACTGTACTATTATTAATATTATTATTATTATATACTGTCTAATCACTATAGCATTGTTGCCATCATATCATCAGTATAATTACCATCATCTTGCCAACCTACCAACTGATCTTCTTTTTTTAACTTTTTAAGTGTCCTTATTCTATTCTGTGTTTTTTTTCTATTGTTGTTTTTATTTATTCTACCTCAGTATTTTGTTCTATTGTATTTTTATTGTACTTGAATACCGGACTGCTATGACAACCGAATTTCCCTTCGGGGATGAATAAAGTAATCTATCAATCAATATTAACGTAAACGTTTATCAGCTTTTTCAAGCAGCTAAAACACACATTTTACTGGGTCCCTACTGATAGTGAGGTGGTCCAGAGGCCATACCGGATCAAATAAAGGGACAAACCGGCTTCTCTCTGTATTGTTATCCTGATAGCAGACAGCTGATCAGCTCCCAGCAGCCTCCGCTGGCGATCGATTTCCTCCTCGTACTCGCTTAGTGTTTTCTCAAACATCCCGATTATTTCTTCGACAGCAACTGTCAGTCGATGGTTGACGAACGTCCTCAGTGACTGTATTGCAGACATCTTGAGATGGTAGCAGTAAACAGTAAAGAAACCAGATCACACTGAAGCAGCGACGGCTACACAGGTCCTCCACTTCTTCTTCTTTTGGGGTTTTATCGCACTTGGCATCCTTGTGTCGCATTACTGCCTCCCTCAGGAAATAAACAGTCATTGGGTGATTCCATAGACTGTATTAATGGGTGATTCTCATAAACATGGTACAGCTCATTAGCCTGGCAATAATCTACGGAGCCCCTAAAGGGACATGGAAGAGGGGAAAAAATTAAAGTTGAAAAAAAATAATATACTTTTGCGAGATCTCGCAAAACCTTTGCGCAAAAGTTTTTGGGTTTTTTTTTACTTCGATTTTTTTTTTTTTTTTTCAATGTCCCTTAATGTCCCACTGTGTTAAAGTGTTCATGTGTTAATGTGTTTTACTCTTTTTGGTTATTTAATGTCTTGTCTTGTGTCCATTTTTTGTCTTTTTTGGTCATTTTGTGTCTTTTTTTGATCATTTTGTGGTCAATTTGTGTCTTACGGAGCCCCCCAGGGGACACGGGGGAAAAAAAAGATGGGTGAAAAAAAAAAAAAGATGGGTGAAAAAAAAAAATGATGGGAGAAAAAAAAAAAAGAACGGACTTTTGCGAGATCCTGAGATACTTTTGTGAGATCCCGAGATACTTTTGCGAGATCCCGAGATACTTTTGCGAGATCCTGAGATACTTTTGCGAGATCCCGAGATACTGACGAAAGAAGAGGAGCAATGGAGGAGGACTTGGAGAGCTTTTTGACTTCAAGATCGGTCCCAAAAGAGGACATAACTCGCATGAAGAGAGACAAGGTGAGCATAGTAATAGGCTAATATTATATAAATATTCATTCATATTCATTAAAAAATAATTAATCAATGTAGCAACGCAGACCCCGAGTCAGTGACAGCTAGGGCTAATGTTTAAGATAATGCTCGCGCTCATTACTTCCCTGCTCTAACCAGTATGTATATTGTATATACAGTCTATGACAGACTGTATATAAAAACACTCTAATGTTAGTCCTACGACCATAACGTTGTGTCGTTAGGCGTTTCATTTTACTTTGCTTTATGTAGAGCTACGCGTACATACTGTATCCATAGTAACCATGCACGCCATGGCAAGTTGTGCATACGAGGCTGATACAATGAAATACAACGAAACTGTATTGTGACGACCAGGTTTATCCCTTGAATACAAATACGAAAAAGAAAATAATGCGTGTAGTGTGTCACGTTTTGTGGTGCCTTAAACAGATTTTGCAGGTTTTGCAGGTTTAGCTTTGCATAGCATATATTTTACCGTCGCTTATTTTTATTAATAACCGAGTGTTTGTCAGACCTAAACAAAACCAAAAAATACATCAACACATTTCTGCAGCAGAATAAATACATGTGCTGTCACTTGCAGGGGTGTTCACTTACTATTAAACTCGAAACTGCACCCATCTGCTTGAAATGGATGTAATGGATTTTGTGTGAAGTAGGCCAGCTTTCTATCTCGCATCTCTGTGTTTCTCTTTCTGTTCTTACTGTAATACCAGCTATGTCCAGGTGCATTGAAAGATTGCAGTGACACTGTTTTGAAAGGGGAGGGTTATGGCTCTGTGTGTGTGTGTGTGTGTGTGTGTGTGTGTGTGTGTGTCAGTCAAAGCAAGCATCTCAAATATATCTTCTAATATTTTATGTTTGCAGATTGACAAGGCAGTGTTACAGGTGAGGAGTGATGACCAGATGGCCAAATATGTCACATCCTACGGTGACCAGATAGCTGTCCTTTCATTTTGTAAACAAACAGAGACCGCTCAATGCAGCACAGATAAGGAGGCGGTTTTACAAAGACTAAGGGACAAAATAGGAACACGCAAAATGAAAGCAAAAACAAAAGGTGTGTTTCAAAAGACAGGTGAAGGGATGTCAAGACAAAGAAATGTTGCAGGAGAAAAGTCCTCAAGGAAAATTTAAATTGGATGGCTTCATTTTGGCAGTAATGACTACCAGCAAGTGAGAACCAGGAATGGTGGAGGGACAAGGCATATGAGTGTGGACAAAATGACAACTGTTGCACAGATTTTGGACATAGGGAAGGACCTCTTTTTTCCAAGTGGGCGCTCAACAAAAGGACAAGCTGCTGATTTTACATTCGATGTGTGTGATTTTAAAAGAAACAACATTTCCCTTGATGAGACTGTTGGCAGGCTCTATGAACAAACTAGGCTGAAGCTGCTGAGGTTTTACATTTGCACAAATGAAGAAGGCCCTTCAACAGATGAAGATTTGTCATCTGAGGATTTATCTGAAGGAGCAGATTTACAGCTGGCTGATGGATGTCACATGGATTCAGAAGATGAAGATCTGATAACAGATCAGCTGGATGACAATAACAGTGACAAAAGCTATGAGGTATGTGGCAGTATGAAATATATTTGTAATCAATAAAATTATGATAATGACTGGGACAGATGGAATGAATTAGCCTGAAGATTACACTTAAGGTAATAACTCATTTAAACTTGTACTTGTACTTTGCAGTTGTAGAGAGAGAGAAGTTAGTCATTTACTTGCACCCCTGTAGGAATCAGTTTTATATGTGTTTGTTGTTTACACATGTGGTCAGACACATTTTTTGTTGCATTTGTTTATTCATGAATGCATTTATTTGATTTTATTTATTTATTTTTAATTTTTGGATTACTGTATTTGTACAGGCTTTACTGGGTTAATAGACTTAAGTGGGTGCTATTTTGAGCCACGTGTTTTTTGCACACCATTAAATATTATAGTAATGTGACTTTATTTGTTACTGCTGACAACAACATTCTTCTGTCTTTCATTTGTTACCAGATGCAACCAAGATCCGAACAACAAACCATTGATCTGACCAGCGGAGCACTCCCCACTGCCCACTACCCACTGCCTCTTCAAACCTTTGAAGATGCAGATACCCTATTATGGGATTCTGAAGATGACCTTGGCAGTGAGGAGGCAGTTATAATAAGAAGCAGCAGTGAGGATCTCACACAGGTAATGTGAAATGATCAGGAACATTTAATATGGAGGTAGATGTCCTATACTGTAGAACTCTTACTGTGCTTCACCCTATGTTTATAGAGCTTCATTTTGATTAACAATTCAGTGCTTTTGCTCATTTAAAACATTTTATATCGCAAAAAATCAACTAAGACCTGATGAAAACCTGTGGAATTCCACCCTAAGGTGGACTGTAAGATAAGGCATGTCTGATTTCTGAATGCATTATACTGTACTGTATAATGTATGTGGATTTACAAGGTTTGACTTTTTGCCATTTCGTCAGAGTGCAGAGCTGAATGCAGTACCTATGCAGGATGTACAGCTCCCACTGCCATCAGCTGATGGCCTGTTCATACTAGATGAGCAGGCCATAAACAACGAGGCAGTGCAAACTGCACAGGTAAGATGCATCACTGCAAGCAACTCTAAACACATCCTTTAAACACAACATAACTATTAATGTCATACTGATGTTGGAACATAACTGCAGCTAGTATTTAAAAACGAAGCCGGACATCTTGGTGTCTTTTATGGATCTTTTACTGATGAAAAATGACTATCAGAAGTACATAAAAACATGGTCTTCATCTTCTAGCTAACACGTTCTTCTTCTTCTATCAAACTAAACTTTGACCTTTTTCTCTTTCATCTCATTGCAAGCATAACACAAATGCCACCTTGTGGTCTAAAAGTGCAACATCACATAAATTAAATCATGTGTTGTCATAATTACTTTTAACTGCATTTTTCACTGTTTTAATATAAATCATGAAATGATGATTGATTGAATAAATAATAATGAACTAAAGATATAACAACTGTTGTTGGGGCTAACTTGTCCTGGGATATAATACAAATTGCAAATAGAAAGCCTGTGTTAAAAACTGGAGGTGTGCAGTTTGTGAGAGGGTCTTATGAAAAGATAAAAAGAGGGAAACATTGGATCGAGTATTATTTTAACCTTTACACAAACCTACCAAAAGGGAATAGGATAGAGGCTTTGGGCTCTGCTTCATTCATTGACCCCTATGCTTTTGTCATGTGTATGTTTTGTTGTTTTGGCAGGATGGTGAACTGAATTTCGATTTGCCCTCCAATTCAAGCAGCCGGCTTTCCCCATCAACCTCAGCCAGCAACCCAGGAAATCCACAGAGCACACGGTGTGCTTCAATTTGCAGGATAACGGTTGTCCAAGATCTTTTGGCTTTATTCATGGACAGCAGTGTAATGAATTCGACTTTAAAGATCAAATTTTTAATGAAAAAGCTGTAGATGATGCAGGGGTGTCAGGGGAAGCGTACACAGCATTCTGGGAGCAATTTCTCGAACAATGTGAGGGGGAAACAGAGCGAGTTCCACGACTGAGGCCAGATTTCTGCGAGGCCAAATGGCAAGCAGTTGGGCGTATCTGGGTGAAGGGATTGGAGGATCATGGTGTCATGCCAGTGAGGCTATCAATGGCTTTCATTTTTGCCTGCATTAATGGACTTGACAGTGTTGATTTAGACATCTTGATGGCATCATTTCTCAACTACTTACCTCCCCTTGAGAGATCAGCCGTGGAGAAGGCTCTCCAGGGCACAATGGAGGAAGATGAGGAGGAGGACTTGCTCGAACTTTTTACAAGGATGGGTTCCCATTACCTACCTCCAAAGGAAGGCATGAAGGCTGCCATAGAAACAATGGCTCACAAAGCCATTCTGCAAGAGCCAAAATTTATAGTTGATTGCTTCTCCACACCCATGTCACAGGTAAAACTGAAACTGTTCGACAAGGAAAGTCTGTTGAGTCTTTATGAGTCAAAAAAGGCCACAGGCAAAAGAGTGTCACAACTGTTTGAAACAACAAAGATGGTGCTGTGTCAGAGGGAGCAGACAACCCTCAACTATGTCCAGCGTTACGTGAAAAATGCTGACCAAACCAAGGCTGAGAAAATCCTACGCTTTTGCACTGGGTCCTCTGTCATATGTGTTGACAAGATCACAATCTGCTTTAATGTTGAAACTGGGCTTAGCAGAAGGCCTATTGGTCATACCTGCGGAGCAACACTTGAAGTACCAAGTACATACAGCTCTTACCCCGAATTTCGCACAGAGTTTGACAACATCCTCTCCAGCAACTACTTAGAAATGGACATCCTTTAAACTTGAGAGCAGTCTTGATCGGGCATAATGGTAACAGCCGTCATTATTTTATGGTTGATAATATTTTATTTATTTACTTTTTGTTTGTTTGTTTTTGTTGTTTGTTTTGTCATTGAAACATCTTATGCACTGAACTGTGTGGTGAGCAGTCTGCAATTCTATTTTCTGTTGGTGCAATAGTACACCACAATAGTTTCACTGGATTTTTTTTTTTTTATGATACTGGAAATGACCGTAGCTTTCATTTCCACAATTTTGAGCCTAACCCACTTTAAAGGCTAAACTTGTTTTAAAGAACGTTACAGGGTTGTCCATGACTGGATGAATTGTTTAAGTGTTTAATGTTACACTTCCAAACAGTATTATTATAGTAATTATAATGCTGAGTGTTCATGTTTACCTAATCTGCAAGTTGATTTTGCTTGTGTGAAATGTGGCCTGAAAAGACCAGCTTCTAACTCGTACTATGCTTAATGGGCCTTCAGAATGATTATGTAATATTTCAATTATATTACTTTAATTTACTGTCACCACATAATAACTTAATGCCATCTCAGGTATTTTTATAGAATGTGTGTGCATTTTACAACCAGTGACCTATTGTGTTACTTTATTGTGATACTAGTTCTCAATTGGTCTGAATTAACAAACTGCACAAATTAGGCATAACTAAAATTTATTCAGGGTTGCAGGCCATGATTTCACACAGGAAAAAGAATACAGAACAAAAAATAAAACATTTTCACAAAAATATCAAGTGTTTGTGCTGTTTTCTACTCAACTTTGACATTACAGTGCTTGGCTACAAATGTTGTTCAGTGTCAGTTTGTCAGTTACATTTCACTTAATGGTTGTACTACTTGGTTGTAGAAGTAATAGACATCTTGTGATTTTTGTGTGATGAAACATAGATTACAAAAGAAGGAAACACATTTATCAAATAGTCATCACAGACAAAGATTCATTAGTTTTCTCCAGCAGTTGTCTGTTTAAGACCACACAGACACACACTCTCAGTGGGGGTTATCAAGAGGTCATGGGGTCAACAGGAGGAGTTTAGTCAGACAACTCCTTGACAACCTGAGAGTCATTATGACTTTTCCTCAGGCTGGTAATGGATGTCCACTTGTCTTTATTAATCTATTTTCTCATGTTTTCAATGTTTTGTTTTATATTTTAATAGACATTAATATTTAAATGTGAAAATATAACATAAATCAAATTGTTCTACTTCACAGCTCAACTCACTGGCCCATACAGGACACTACGAAACACAACTGACTTACAGAGAGGTAGTGATGGCTTCTCTTAGGTGCAAATACAAGCTCACAGCCTGATATGGATCTGTTGGTAGAATCAGATGAGACTCGGTCAGAAAAATATGGCATAGTTCATATACATCTGGATCACATGGTATTGGCACGCGAAATACACATTCATCTTTGCACAGTTGAACATGTTCATCTTCAACGGAGGAAAGGAAGTCTCAGGTCCCATAGAGTTGAGGTAATGCATACATCACATTGGGCCGACCGCTGGGGACGTTGGTGTTTTTTGATGGTCTGATGGTGTGTGCATTCCAAACCTGTGCAGTATCATCCAACTCATCCTGTTAAAAATAATAAAAAGGAAAATACAAATACAATTAGGAAGAACTGTACATACATACACACTTAAATATAGCACTAAATTATGACATCCACCCTCCTCTTCCCCCTCATTTATCTTTCCTCTCCTCTCCCTCCCCTGACCTCCTTCCTGTCGCCTTCTCTCTTCCTCACTCCTGTTCATACCCCTCCCATTTCACTCACATACCCACCCCCTCACATATGAAAACACGGTTATGCATAAACTCACCTGGATGAGTCCCATGCAACAAAACTGAAGGATGGCCTTGTCCAGAAACCCACCGTCAAAGAAGCCATTATCTCTGAGGTCTGCAAACAGGGACAACCAGAACTCCACACACTGGCTGCGAAGAAAATTCCACCAATATTCTATTCTTTGGTTGGCGGTGCTTGCTCCCTCCAAGTATCTGTCAACGGTGCCGTCTGGAGGAATGGGGACGAGGAACCTCTGGAAGTCTCTCACAAGGCCATTTTCAGTGCCAAGATCGCCCCTAACAATTCTGGGGCAGCCCTCAAAACGTTGCACTGCTTCAGTGTAATAGCCTCCGATCAGCTTCGGGTCACTGTTTGTCGTGTACGCATTAAGCCAGATTATTTTTCTAGAGAAACCATCAATGCTTCCATTGATGCAGAAGCCATATGGCTTCAGTTTATCGTATGAGTCCATGTGCCAGATGAAGTTCGGCCCTTTTGAGAAGTAACTCCGTCTCACATCCTCTTTCCTCACCCGTAGTCCACATTCTCTGCATTTGGTATACATCCAGCGATACCCATGTAACAGCCTGGAGTGTTGCAGTTGGTTTCGAATGAAATCCACCAAGACCGCAAGATCCGAATAGTTTTTACGTCGAGAAAGTCCTCTCTCGCTCAGGAATCTTTTGAGGTGTCTCTCGCTGATTTCAAAGCCGTGTCTACTGCTGAGCACAATTTTTATCTCGCTGTATTTTAGGCCCATTTCAAAATAAAATTCAATAAATTTCTCCCACTCCATGTTTGTGTGTGTTTGTTTTCGTTGCCATGGGCCTAACTGACCCGGATGTACATGTCCTAAATACAACCTCGCGACAGATCTCGCGAAACTTCGCGAGAAAAATCTCGCAAAAGTATCTCGGGATCTCGCAAAAGTATCTCAGGATCTCGCAAAAGTATCTCAGGATCTCGCAAAAGTCCGTCCTTTTTTTTTTTTCACCCATCATTTTTTTTTTTTTTCACCCATCTTTTTTTTTTCCCGTGTCCCCTGGGGGGCTCCGTAGTGTCTTTCTTTGGTCTTTCTGTTTCCTTTTTTGGTCATTTTGTGTCTTGTTTTAGTCATTTTGTGTCCTTTTTTGGTAATTTTGTGTCTTTTTTGGTCAATGTGTCTTTTTCTGGCCATTTTTTGTCATTTTGTGATAAATTTGATTCTTTTTTGGGTAATTTTGGGTCTTTTCTGACAAATCCCAAAGTAGCAAGTTATTACTTTCCAAGGAGTGCTTTCTGGCTTGAAGCTGACTGTTGCACACTCAGGAGGTCAGAATGGACCTTTAAACTTATAGCAAAGGACCTATATTAAAAGTAACAATAAGATATTAAAAAAAAACATATAAATCCACAGACAGAGAGATGTTTTAGTTGTTGTCTGCTTCATTATTTGTCCAAAATTTGTCGTAAAATCTGAGTTTGTATGATCTGAACTGTGCGTGTGAGATTCTGTTCAGTGAGCGGGGGTCACGGACAACATGCATGTTAAATTGGGGGTCGCCACTCAAAAAGGTTGAGATTTTCTTTGACCTTTTATAACCTATACATGTCACAACTTCTGCCAGGCTTTAGTTTTTCATTTGTCTGTTTCCTGTTTTGCCACACTAACTTTCATATCATTTCAGACTCGGCCACTCCCTCCTGCTCTGCGTCACCTGCTGATTTCATTCACCTGGCCTGCCCCACCCCCATACTCACCTGCTCCTCATCTGCCAATCAGTCCCTCAGTATATATTTCTCTCAGTTCTTTGCCAGATTGTCTAGTGTGTGAACCTAGCTCTCCAGCATCCTGTTACCCTGTTTCTGATCGTGCTTGCTCGTGTACTGACCTGCTTGTTTTGGACTTTGGACCTTCCCTTTTGCCTGCTCCTTCTGGATTTGTTTGCCACGTGGACTGACTTCCTGGTTTGACCTCTGCTTGTATTAAACGTTTATTCTTCACCTGAACTGTTCCCTGTGTCGTGCTATTGGGTTCTTGCCTGCCATTTTGTGATACCTGACAATACAATCTAAAGTCACTGTTTAATATGAATTTATAATCTATTTAAATAATTTTAAGGTATTTTCTGACATTTTTAGAGACACTGTCAGCCAAATAGATTACCGTGACACATTCTTAAATAATATTAAAAACAACAAAAGGTTGTTGTTTTTTTTCTTGGCAAGCACTTAAATATGCTCAAGGGTAGCTGGTATCACCAAAATGTATTTTATTAAAATATACACATATTTAATGCAAACAATTCTATCATTACTGTAACATTTAACCATTTTTTCTCATCAATTTTCATTCAGATTTTGTTTTTTATACATTGTCAAAAACCATTGTTTGATTATATTCTGTTAAATTATACATTTCAAACAAATGTATATTTATTTTTATAAAGCTTATTAAATATTTATTGTATATAAGTGTGGGGAAACCATGCCATTTTTATCTGGACGCATTACAGTAATGAAATTGTGAATCAAAAATATGTATAAAAATATTTTAACAAAAAACAATGAATTGTGCCTCATTTTGGTTATATTAATTTCTATAAAAGTGAGATATATTTATTTTAATAAAGTCCTTCACAGACATAACTTAGACTGGCTTCATGACAATCACCCCAACTTCTTCTTCCCCTGGGTTGTTTTTGGTCACAGTCATCAAGATGTTTTCTGGCAAAACTGAGATGAGCCTTTATGTCATTTTTGCTCAGCAGTGGTTTTCGTCTTGGAACTCTGCCATGCAGGCTTTTGTTGCTCAGTCTTTCTTATCGTGGGGTCATGAACATCATGAGCCAACAAGACATGAACCTTATTCTTCGAATGTTGTGGGGTCTTTTGTGACCTCCTGGATGAGTCGTCACTGAGCTCTTGGGGTAATTCTAGTTGGACGGCCACTCCTGGGAAGGTTCACCACTGTTCCATGGTTTGCCATTCGTGGATAATGGCTCTCACTGTGGTTCACTGGAGTCCCAAAACTTTAGAAATGGCTTTATAACCTTGTACCTTTACAGCTCTGATCAGTTGAATGGCACCCATGTGATAGGCGCCTGTAAGCATAATTGATTGTTTTAATGGTCAATTGACATTTGGTTTCCAAGGGACGCCTTTTGATTACTTGCATTGCGTTTGCCTTGTATTTCAGTGTTCATTGCTCAGTGCTCATTCTACTCCATTCCCCTACCCAACATACTTAAAAACAAGCTCACAGAGATGGGAGTGGATCTTTCCTTCAGCTCCTGGATCACAGATTACCTGACAGGAAGACCACAGTATGTCAAGTTGGGGAACTGTGTTTCTGGGACATTAATGAGCAGCACAGGGGCTCCACAAGGCACTGTTCTGGCTCCATTCCTGTTCACACTGTACACAGGGGACTTCAAATACATCTCTGAGTCCTGCCACATCCAGAAGTACTCGAACGACACTGTTATTGTGGCGTGTATCAGGAATGGACAGGAATCTGAATATAGGGATCTGATAAAAGCCTTCAGTGACTGGAGTCACAAGAACTATCTCCTACTGAACACCTCAAAGACTAAGGAGATGATCATAGATTTCCGCAGGTTCAAGCCCTCTCTTCAGCCAGTGAATACCTGTGGGGTGGACATGGAGGTGGAGCCAAGTATCTAGGTGTTTACCTGGATAATAAGTTGGACTGGTCCCTAAACACAGACGCTCTCTACAAAAAGGGGCAGAGGCTCTTTTTCTTCTTGAAGCTCAGATCTCTGGACATCTGTAGTAAGATGCTGCAGATGTTTTATCAGTGTGTGGTGGTAGTGTGTTGTTTTATGCTGCAGTCTGCTGGGGAGGCAGCATCAGACACAGAGATGAAGGCGGTTGGACAGACTGGTCTAAAGAGCTGGTTCTGTGGTTGGAGCCAGGTTGGACACACTGGAGGAGGTGGTGGAGAGATGACCTGTCAACATGTTGGAGGCCATCCTGAAATACCCAGATCATCTGCTACACAAAACCTTTATGGAGCAAAAAAACAGCAGTGGACGGCTCCTCTCTCTCTGTTGCAGGACGGAGAGATACAAAAGATCCTTCTCTCCTACAGCCATCAGGCTGTCTCATTCTAACAGAGATTCTAACAGACTAACTGAATTTACCCTCGGGGGGAAAAACAAGTTAAATTAATTATCACTTATGTGCTTAATTAATTGTTCATTCCATGACTATTCCCTGGTACAGTAATATTTTTTACAGCTCTGATCAGTTGAATGGTGCCCATATGATAGACGCCTGTGATCATAATTGATTGTTTTAATGGTCAATTGACATTTGGTTTCCATGGGACGCCTTTTGATTACTTGAAG
The DNA here is from genome assembly GCF_030273125.1 of Centropristis striata. NCBI lineage: Eukaryota > Metazoa > Chordata > Actinopteri > Perciformes > Serranidae > Centropristis > Centropristis striata. Next base: position 30,576,911 of record NC_081519.1, read on the forward strand.
TGCGTTTGCCTTGTATTTCAGTGTTAAAGAAATAGTTCGGGCCACAGGCACCCTGGCCCCCAAAACTCCTCTCACTCTCCCCCACTGGTGCAATCACTTACCTCAGATTAAATCACTCATTCTACTCCACTCCCCTTTCATTTACTGCTTTATGAAGTGTGTTTTTCTGATTACACAAGGACCATTGTTTCGTGGAGGAATGCGTGACCTTTTGAGTGTACATGTAGTTTTGTGGAGTAAAACCTTGTAGTTTCGTGTCCCTGCCAGCTTGCCGGAACTATCTATTGTTTGATTTTAACCAGCCAGAACTCCGACACCGGAGCTCAGTAAGTAAGCTTAATGTCCATACAACTTAATGTCCAAATCCCAAACTATCCCTTCAACCCTCTGGAGTCACCAATCACGCCAACATTATCATATGACTTCTTCATGATGTCATGGCATGAAAACGAAGCAGTGTGTTTCCCTGCCATCATCCCTCTAAAAATACTGTCTTAAAACTCCATGCCAGTTTTTGTTTGATGATGATAGGCCAAGTAAAACCAGACATAAGGTCAAATATATTTAGTATAAAAATATAGAATGAGATGTTATCCTCATTTTACCTCTTATATGCAACTTGTGTCCACATTTGCAACATTTTGTTGGGTTTCTTTGGGTTCAAAATATTGATACAGAAAGTCAAAGTGAAAAAACTAATCATCAGGTCATAAAGGTGAGGTTGTGCTGATTGAAAAATTAATTCTGACATGACGTGGTAAACATTGTTTTAAGTGTTGTATACAGGCAGAATGAAAATGATTCAAAAACCAAAATAGCCCCAGACTCCAGAGAATTAACATGGTTATGGTAAATTAATTTAGTCATTGTAAAGGTAAATGGTAAATGCCACTTATATAGCACTTTTTTACAAAGCGCTTTACACTACAGACTGCGCTCATTTACCCATTCACACACACATTCATACTGGTGGCAGAGGCTACCCTAAACGGTGCCACCTGCCACCATTGGGAATTCATTCACACACCGATGAACAGAGCATCAGGAGCCATTTGGGGTTCAATATCTGGCTCAAGGATACTTCGACATGTAGGCTGCTATGGTCGGGGATCGAACCATCAACCTTCCGTTCAGTAGGCGACCGCTCTACCAACCGAGCCACAGCAGGGATGCACCTGCTGCATCACCACCCTTAGCACCAGCTGTACAATATTTTCTGAAAAAAGTTTGCTGAACTAGCTTTTCATGTCCAAATTCAAAGAAAACCAAGAATGGTTTGAGTACCAGGCCAGCTGATCAGACTGTGAGGTGAACGGGATTAACCCTTTATCAGGCAAAGAACCATATTTGGTAACTTGAGCTGATATCTATAACAGGTCTCCTCTCTCTCCATGAGCTCATAGAACCACATGGATTTCTACAACACAGATAGTGACACTGTGGCATCTGACCAATCAGTAAATCATACAATATTCAAGCTTTCCTTTATTGTCATTGTATTAAAAAAAGCATACAACTAAATTTACGTGTGCTTCTCATATATAAGGTGCTTTAAAAAAGACATTCAGACATTACGCATATGTAATAAGTAGTCTAAAAAGATAATAAATAGTTTAAAGGTAAAAGATAAAGTGGTGATGGATGCAAATGACGTGTTATTGTCTATTTAGGGTTGCTGTGGGAAAGAGACTATAATAAATATAATAATAATAATGACTCAATTGACCTTTATTTGCAATATAAAAATGAAACATTTTGCAAAAAGTCTTGTAATATCCTCCAATAACACTTCAGGGTTGACGTTTTCAATTTCCAGGAGTGCCCTATAAAGGGTTAAAAAACAACACTTTACAAAGAACAATTGATGTGAACCCCAGACTGATCACTCAACATCTAGTTGTCACAGTCAGGAGCCACTAGAGGGGGCACATACACTGTGCTACAGTTTTTCTGAACAAGTGTGTTTACTGTCATTGCACATTGTACAGGTACAGAAGAACAAAGTCTAGTCAATGTTACAGTTTATCAGTTACACCTTAAGTAAATCTTACACAGATTAATCCAATGGTTCTGAAATAAATCCTCCTTCATAAGGTTATGTTCATGGATATTTGAAATTGACTTTTAAATGATCTGGTGAGGAAGCAGGTGTAATTGTCGTTGGCTTTTCTACAAAAAAAAAATATATATATAATAGGTTTCTGATTAACAGAGGATTAGAAAATCACTTCAGATTTTAAACTAGATTTTTTTTTTATTCTTCTGCTATGTGGTAAATGTAAATAGCATTGACTTATTTGCTTAACATGCCAAGTGTGCTCTGAATTATATCATAAAAGATTCAAAATGTTATATATTATATAAACTGGTGGCTACATGGGATTTTTCTCCTTATTTATTTTCTTTTTGTACAGTGTTTATGTAAATCAGAGCAGGTTAAATATTAATTGTTTCCTTCCCTCCTCCTTTCTGCAGGCTGGCTCTCTGGGCTTTTCTTTTGTCTCTCTTCTCAGGTTTCCAACCAGCATACAGTGCTCAAGTCTTATTGGCTCAAGCCTCCTCTCTCTGTCTCTGTCAGTGAAATGAAAAGGGGGGATTGAGCAGCACTGTGACGTCGCCTCCCTCCACCCACTCACTCTTGTCCTCTCTCTGCCTCTTTCTCTCCTTGCTTTCATCTCCTCCGCTTGCTCTGTGACTGACGGTGGATGGGTGGTCATGTGATGTCATAATACCCAGGGATTTTCTGCCAGGCATGCTCTGTAGGCTCCCTTCCTCCCTCCATCCATTCCCATCTGAGGAGAGGTTGCCTATTATTGTCCTGCATCCAGCCACCCGCTCAGCCCTTCTTCCTGAAGGATCTATTGTTAGCTGGTAGGGATATTTACCATGGCTCTGACTGAGGGCTGGATGGTGTGTTAGAACACACTCATCAATACACACAGTCATTGGAATACATGTGCAGTTTAAGAGGCAGCAGCAGGGACGTGGCAGGATTTGTACATGTGGCTGGTAAGTGACATGCTTAGTGTGTGTGTGTGTGTGTGTGTGTGTGTGTGTGTGTGTGTGTATGTGTGTGTGTGTGTGTGTGTGTGTGTGTGTGTGTGTGTGTGTGTGTGTGTGTGTGTGTGTGTGCGCGTGCGTGCGTGCATGCGTGTGCGTGCATGTGTGTGTTTGTGTGACAGTTGCTGATGAGCTTACATAATTTCTCTGGGCTCCTGTCTTGTCTGATCACAAGCACTAAAGGTTACTGTATTGTGTCTCAACATTGTGTATTCCAATATAAACACAAATGGTTGGTCCATAGTGTGTGTGTGTGTGTGTGTGTCTGCGTCAGGAATAAATTAGTCTGTTCACTGCTTCACCCTCTGCTCTAACTGAGCTGTTGTTGTGTGCATGTGAGGGCTTCAGTCTGCTCTGACAGTGATTTTGCAAATACTGTCTGTATTGATTAAATTATTATTAATGCGTTGGCTGAAATTCATGTATTGATTGTGTATTTGCATGTGGTGCATCTGTTTTGTTTTTCAGGGTTTGGTTATGTTGTTGAAATCCTATTTCTGCTTCATAGGACAGGATATATATATATATATATATATATATATATATATATATTATATATATTATATATATAATATATAATATATATATATATTTATTTAACCATGTAAAAGTCCTTTTTTTTAAATCTAATTTCCAAGAGAGACCTGGCCAAGAAAGCAGCATAAAAAGAGACAAGTTACAACATTTAAACACAGTTATCAGAAACAATTAAATACAAATACAGCCATCACAACAACACTGAAGGAGCCTCAGTAGAGACTTATAAGGAGCAGTCACAACAACCAAGGGAAATTATTTCTTTATCCTTTAGAATCATTTTAAATTCACCGATTGTGATCAACTCAGACAATCTCCATCATAAACCGTGAAGACAGACAGGACAGTGTGTAGACCAACAGCTGCTGCCCCCTGAGCTGGTCACTGGCAGCCCTTTGCTCAGTGTCACCATGGCGACCACAGTCTGGACCAAAGTTATGGTCTGACTGACAGACCGATATTGCCATCCATACAGACTAAAACATAAACATGAACAGCATTTGTTTCAAAGTTGGTCTCCCCAATATGGGCCAATAAATAGTGTTTATATTACATCACAGCACAGGTAATACTGCTAAAATGTTTTGCTGTTAGGTCTCTGGGAGTCAATTACCACTAAGCCTTACAGCCCTACCAGCTCCTGGCAATACATTACACACACTGAATGCCTTTACTTGCAGACAGCAACACAGGATGCAGGTCTGAACCCACCGAGCTCCACCACTTCACTGGCCGGCCCAGCGTCCTGTTTGTGTGTCAACAACCATGCACTGAGCTCAATATGTCTCAAATATTTACATCAAACCAACAAAGAACTAGTGTTAAACATGTCAGTCCAACTGTTCAGTTGCTGTTCAGACAGAGCATTATGTGATTCATCACTGAAACATTTCTCCTCCCAGGTATATAGACTGCAATGCCAGAAAGGGCATAATGGGATCATTTCAGTGTCAAGTTTACCTGTGCAGATACAGTTGACATCAGAATTTTTTGCTTTTGATTTCCCTTCATTCTAAACAAAAAAATAATGTACAAGTACATACATTCATACATTTAGCCTTGACTGTAATACTAGACTTTCATGGATTGTACCAGCTCTAAGACTGAGGTACACAGTGTGCAGTTCATCCTACACTGCAAAAACCAACTGACAAAATGAGAAATAAATAACTAGAATTAAGCAAGTACATGCTCAAAACAAGTGAAATGATCTGCCAGTGCAGTAAGTACATTTTTCTTTGTAAGAATTCTTTAAATAAGTAAAAATATATGGACACTGGAAAAACAATGATGACTTCAAATAAATCCAAAAAATACTTATTTTGAGCAATTATGGCTTGAAAAGCCCAACTGTAGTAACATTAAAATAAGCCAGTTGTTCTTGAAACGAGCACTTTCTTTTCTCATTTCAGTATCTGTGGGTAGATACTGGTGGTAGAAAATGCTTTTTAAATAGCATTTAAACTACATACAACTAAAACTCTAAATTGGAACCAATATTTTAGGTAAAAACTCACCATATTCAACAGTTGAATAGATTGAAAAGCATTAAAAGCTCACTATGTCAATAAAAATAAGTCTTTACACAAGACTGAAATCCAAGAGGGGTTATTCACTTGTTTTTTATTACAAAATGATTTTTTTTTAGGTTTAACTAACTGTACATGACAAAAAAGACACATGTTCTCAAAATAAGCAAGCTATGGTCAGTAGGTAAATTATACTCAAAACAAGATCATTAAGATACTACTGCTAGATATGAGAAGAAAATACTTGGTAAGCTTCATGTTTTTTGCAGTGTATTTATAATGCTGTGTTCATGTCATACAGGATTTACGGTAAAGGTGGAGAGATCCCATGTTTCCAACTTGTGTGACCTTTTCAACAGACTATAGAGAGTTGTCTAATTGCAGAATTGGTTATGTTAGGGTTTAATAGCTTGACTGAGAACAATTACGTATTTTGATGATTGTGCATTAACAACACCATTATCTAGCTAAAACAGCTAAAATTACTATTTCTAATTACTAAAAAACTAATTCCAAATTAGTTTGGATGACCCATATTAATAAATCAGGAACAACTGATGAAAACTTAAACATGACAAGAAAATAATATCACTATCTATTGTTTAATGTTGTTGATGTGAGACTAGACATTTGGCATTTGTCTCCTGCCAAACAAAGTAATATAAATAATGTACAGGTTAACATAAATAACTGAATCAAATGGAATTTTTTGTAAATTGCAGTGAATTGTATCATGATGAATGTATCCAAATCTCTTTTTTCCTCAGACTGAATAATCTAAAACAGACAGGTAATCACCTCTTATACACTGTAAACATTCACATTAAGGGTTGTGTGAATTTGGTAACAGTGGATTCGTATATACATATAAACTGTAAAAAAAAAAATGTTTGTAGAAATAACAGTAAAACACTGTCAAATTACATCAGAAATAGGATGTAAAATAAAAAATCCACCATAGTAGACACTTTTAATTACCGTAAATCAAAGAATAGCACAAAACTTGCTTTTTCTGTCATAAGCTGTAGGAAACACACAGTTTTGCTGTAAAAAATATAACATTTTCATGTAAAATTTATGGAGAAATACCATGATGTGTGAATGAATGACACAATTACCCTAAAAATAACGGGAATATTCAGTCTAAATTACAGTTTTTGCTGATATTTTCATTTAAATTTAGGATAGAAAAACCCACTCTGGCTGTATTTTACCGTAAATGAAACAGATTATTTTTTTACAGTGTAAACATATCAGATGATATTGTGAATATTTACAGTGCAATATCTGAACTGGACAAGGAAACCACCTTAAGCCAATGAGAGGAGAGCAGACAGGGAGAGGTTGGCAGCTTCAGTTACACACGGCTCCTGGACCAGACAAAAGGGATTCTCCACTTCTATTAACCCTTTGTCAACCACCCACAGAAATCCAACGTGGGCAAACAGAGCTCTTCTGGCTACAGTTAAATATGTTTTCACAGTTTATTTGCAGTCATAGCAGAGTCATAACCATGAGTGAGTGTAGGTACAGAAAAATACATAGATGAAAACAGATTGCTTCTCCTGTGGGTGTGTCTGCATGTCATTTGGCAAGGAGCTGTTGTGGATGCCACATGGCAGCGTTAAGCTAATCCCAGCCAATTCCAGACCAATCCTCCCAGCAGAGCTGATCACGGGCAAAGCAGGATGAAAAGGCTTTGATGCCTTCAACCCCACTCTGTCATCAGTGTGTGTTTGTGTAGACATACTGCAGTACATATATGAGTGTGTGTGTGTGTGTGTGTGTGTGCGTGTGTGTGTGTGTGTGTGTGTGTGTGTGTGTGTGTGTGTGTGTGTAAATAGGAAGAGGATAGAAAGGATTAAGACGGAGCCTTATAGAAAGTTTAGTATGGCCCTTGATGTATGTGTGTGTGTGTGTGTGTGTGTGTGTGTGTGTGTGTGTGTGTGTGTGTGTGTGTGTGTGCGCACTGCAAAAAAAGGTGTGTCTAAAAACAAGATAAAAACACAAAATCTGAGGGAAATGCATGGACAGATAATTTCACTTGACAAGATTTCTTAAATTAAGATTGTTAAATCTAGAAATAAACATGTTGAACGCTAAGAATAAGAAATTAACTCTTAAAACAAGATAAATTATGTAACACTTCTAAATCTAAAGGTTTTTTTTTTATCTTGCTAAGAAACAAATAATTGTCAGGTCACTCTGCTCGGGCCAGTTCATTGCTGCTTGCAGCTTTAATTTATCTTGTTTAAGAGTTAATTTCTTATTTTAAGTGTTCAACATGCTTATTTCTAGATTTAACAATCTTAATTTAAGAAATCTTGTCAAGTTAAATTATCTGTCCCTGCAGCAAGATCATTTCCCTCAGATTTAGTGTGTGTGCGTGTGTGTGTGTGTGTGTGTGTGTGTGTGTGTGCATCACACACACACACACACACACACACACACACATTTACTCAAGTCAGTTTTGTTGACATTATATAGACTTACATGCAATAAGCTGTCCCCATTTAGTCTGAAATGTGTGTGTTTTTGGTGTAGATAGTTTAATCAGTAGCTATCATTCTGAGCTTTTTGGGACTGACAGAGGAGAGTGTCATGACAACTAAACCCAAAAACCTCCCAAACAGGAACAGAGGCATTTGACTTTTTTATTGTTTTATTGTAAGTTACCATTTTTCTCATCCCAGGTGCCTGTTTCACCAGTAGACTCACCTCGGGTGGTGTGTGCTGTACATTAAACACTTTATATATTAAACTAAAAGAGAAATGCTGGATTAGACTGAAAGAGCAGCGTCTGCACCTATGACAGTATTGGCAAACATACAGTCTGGATTTCTAAATATCCTGTACAACATGATTCTGTGATACCGCCCAAACCCAGGTGTAACTATTGTTGTTGCCACTTTAATTTGATCAGTGTTGGAAGATACTTGTTTGTTTATAAGTTACATTACGAAAAACTGATGGAAATGTACAGAGTCAAAAAACTGTTTTGCATGTGAACCATACAAAGGTATATCTTCCTTCTAAACTCGCTGATGGTAGCCATGTGATAGGGATTAAAAGGATAAGTACCTGATCTCTCTCTCTCTCTCTCACACACACACACACACACACACACAGTAAGAGAAATAAGGTGAAAGGTTTTTAGGGTGAATGGAGAGGAGATATATGGGAGGGAGAGACAGATGGACAGAAAGGTATTTTTGGTGTTGCATGTAATGAGGTAGATTAAAAAGAGTGTAAAGGCAGAATATGGTGGCCGATAACACGCTGTAGTGTCAATAACATTACAATCAATTAATTAACGAATTAATGAATTAATTAAATTTTAGTTCTGGAGGGTGCGACTGAGCTGACTCCTAAACATTCATTCATTCATTATCTTTAACCACTTATCCACACTCGGGTCGTGGGGGGCTGGAGCTGATCCCAGCTGACATTGGGTGAGAGGCGGGTACACCCTGGACAGGTCTCAGACTATCACAGGGCTGACACATGGAGACAGACGATCACGCTCTCATTCAGCGGTGGAGCGGTGTACGGGACTTTGTTGTTTAGTTAAATAACCATTCGGGACTGAGCGGTGTATTGGAGTATGGATGTGTTCATGAAACCTGGAGAACTGAGTATTGTGTGCTTCTTGTTTGGCCAGCTTACCCATTAACTTAGTGCAATTGTCAAAACTGCCATGACAAGCCACAGTCGAACAGGCAACCCACTTGCTGTGAGGCAAGTGTGCTAACCACTACGCCAGTAGTTCTCAACCTTTTTGAGTCGCGACCCCCAATTTAACATGCACGTTGTCCGCGACCCCCGCTCACTGAACAGAATCTCACACGCACAGTTCAGATCATACAAACTCAGTTGATACTGACAAAATGGACAAATAATGAAGCAGACAACAACTAAAACATCTTGGACCAAAAAAATACATAAAATTAAGCAAAAAAGGACTCAATTTGACCACAAAATGACAAACAGTGACCACAAAAAGACACAAATTGACCAAAAAAGACACAAAATGGCCCTAAAAAGAAACAAAATGTCCAAAAAAAAGGCACAAAGTGACAAAAAAAAGACATAAAATGACCAAAAAAGACACATTACCAAAAAAGACACAAAATAACCAAAAAAGACACAAAATAACCCAAAAAATACACAAAATTACCAAAAAATACACAAAATTACCAAAAAATACACAAAATTACCACAAAAAAAAAACACAGAATGACGCAAAAAGACATAAAATTACTAAAAAGACTAAAACACATTCACACATGAACTCAAATTCGCCACAAAGGGCTTTACAGGATACACCTTCTGTCCTCTGACCATCAAATCAGATACAGAAGGCTCTGAAAAACAACTATAACAGGGGGGAAAGTAAAGAAAAGAAACCACAGGGACAGCAAGAGAGGAGGGATCCCCCTCCCAGGACGGACAGACATGCAATAGATGTCGTTGTACAGAACATATCAATGTAGTGAAATTACAATAGATGTGAGGGGGGGAGGGAGGGAGGGAGGGAGGGAGGGAGGATAGAGAGGGAGGGCTGAGAGAGAGAGACAGAAAGACAAAGATGCACAGTGACAACAATAATAGCAACGACACTATAATCATGTCTACTAATGATAGTAGTAGCGTTGGTGGTGAATATAATAGAATCAAAATAAGAGCACTAGTATAATGTTTTTCAGGTTGGATGTGAAAGACTAAGAACAAGTCTTTCAAACAAGTTATAATTTAGTTCAGGGTTTGGGTTGATTAAAAGACTTGAGTCAAGTGTTGTTGCATCTTTCCCTCCTCAGCCTGTGTTTTAACTCTATGGAGTCTGGGGCTATTTTGTCCATTTTTGAATCCTTTTCATCCTGCCTGTATCCACTTAAAAAATCTTTAAATGCCATGTTGTTTAGTTTTTTTTTTCAGCACAACTTCACCTATATGACCTGATATTAATCGATTTTTTATTCTGACTTACTGGATCAACATTTTGAACCAAAAAGAAACAAAGAAAAATCAACATAAATGTGATCTTGTGATTGTGTGTGATCCTGTCATCAACTCTGGTTTTTATTCTAGTGGGACTTTATTTTATTAGTGTCTTGTGTGTTTAGCTTAACATTTTTTGGTCATTTTGTGTATTTTTTTTTGTCATTTTGTGTCTTTGTAAGTCATTTTGTATCTTTTGTTGTGTCTTTTTTTCAGTTATTTTGTGTCTTTTTTAGTCATTTTGTGTCTTCTGTGATTTTTTTGTTGTCATTTTGTCTTCAAATTTTGTGTCTTTTTTGTCATTTTGTGTCTTTTTTTGTCCTTTTGTGTCTCTTTTTAGTCATTCTGTGTCTTTTTTGTCATTGTGTGTCTCTTTTCGTCATTTTGTGTCTTTTTTAGATTATTTTGTGTCTTTTTTGGTCATTTTGTGTCTTTTTAGTCCTTTAGTCCAACATAAATTGTGATTTTGAATCTTTTTTTACTTTCAAAACACTATCATGCTCAATAAAGAATTTGAAATGGTGCAAATGTCAACACAGGTTGCAAATCAGATAAGAGGGTTCCATTCAGTTCTATCATTTTATACTAAATCTATTTGAGCTTGTCTCCAGTTTTACTTGGTATATCATCATCAAACTGAAACTGGACTCATGGAGTTTACAGCCAGAACTTTAGAGGTAAATTTACAGTAGGGCTCCACGCTGCTTTGTTTTCTACTCTGGATGTCATGAAGAAGTCTGGATTTGGTGCTTTTGGAGACTCCAGAGGGTTAAGAACTATGTTGATATGACCGGGAGGAATGGATTGATTTACGCTAAGATATCCATCATGATGCAGGCAGGTTTCAAATAAATCATAAATCAATATGATAATCTGATCTCATGATAGCCAGCCTTGGATGACAGTGATCTGATATTTAAGAGTCCACATTTATTCCTCCTATTTTGTTGAACTATTGCAGTGATGGTTTTAATTTTGATTAGTTGCTTGTGACTCAAAGTCTGCATGAGGTTTTGGGTATGTTTCTGCTTTAATGGAAGTGCAGAGAAGTGTGTAAGACTGCAACTCTGCCTTTTGGTCTAAAATCATGAGTTGTCACTAATACATTTAATTAGGTTTCTAGATATGAGAATGGCTCCTAATCAGATTAGGTCCCCAGAAAGCCCACTGTAACTATACCGGTCCAACCAAATGAATGGCCACGATTCTTACAGATGTCTTGAAGGTTTATTTTCTCTCTCTCTCTCTCTGTACTTCAGCAGACACAGTGAAACTTGTGCTCCCACTCACTGTTAAGTCTCATTGTAATGTCTGAAGCACATAGACACAACAGAAATGGCTGGAATAAATGAACTTCAAATACATCACAAAATACCCATAATAGGGCACATTAAGAGTGTTTCACATAAACGTGAAACATATAAAAGGAAAGTTACTGTGTGCGCCACTTGGACCACATGTAGAATTGTTATTCTGGAGTTGCATGCTCTACTCTACTGCTCTGACCCATAATGCAACTGAACCGTAATAAACTAACCCGGCCACATTTCAACCTCACAATGCCTTCAAATCAGACCCTTATATTTCACAATAAAAGTCCCTCAAAAGTAAATACATTTTAACAAAACATTTTATCTATAAGATATATTTATAAACCATCTTATTTATTGCATTTTAATCACCTTTAATAACTTTATGAACCTGAATGACCATGAAATAAACTGTCTCAGGGACAGTTACACCCACTAATTATCTAGGAAGCCCACATCAAACCACCTAGACAGCCAGCGCTGGAATGATGAGCAGCTAAACATGCCTGAACAACACTGGTCAGATTTGATATTTTTTGTATTGGTACACACTGACTCCAAATTAGCCCTGGTGTGAATGGCGTAATTGGTTGCCATTCCTTCTGACGTGAATAACAATCATACTGTATATTAGCTTATCCTAAGCCAGCACTTTTAAATTGGATTCAATGTCAATGGTGTCATTTCTCAGAAGAGAATCGGCAGTGATCAGAGTTGGTTTCTCAGCAGGTGTGTTTTTGAGTGGAGAAATGGTTGGAAACATGAAGCAGTTGGTGGAACTGCACCGCTGTTTTGTTTTTTTTCCAGCTATGCTTCTTTCAGACAGACACCCAGACGCCCTGGTTTCCTGCCACATGGGAGGTGTCAAAAGATGGCTAGCAGGAGCTAAACTAGGTCGGCCCGTACCAGCTATGGGGAACTGGCACTATAGTGGTCGACCGATACTGTTTTTTAAGGCCGATGCCGATACAGATTATTTTGATTATCAGTCTTAACCCATCCCCGATATGTGCTGCCGATTTTTTTGGGCCGATTCTTGAAGCCGATATTGCCTTTTCTCCCTCCATTTACATGATAAAAATGACACAATGATAACAAATGTTACACAAGTCTCAATTTAAACAAAGAAAGAAACATTTATTAACAACTAACAAAACTAACTAAACTAACTAACAAAACATATTAACAGTTGGATATCAAACAATGTGTATGTTGTTCTAGGCCTGGAGGTGGTGGCGCCTCAGATGATCCACATATTTGATGTGTTTTTCTTTTTTCCGGTATCAGCAGCAGCTCACCAGAGAATGGCAGATGTTGCACCAAGCCTTGCCTGCTGTTGGCTCAGTGAAATGGGCTAATTGACCGGCGAACGCATACACATATCGGCCGATCCCGATACAAGTAAAAAACGCAAATATTGGCCCGATATATCAGTTGACCTCTATCTGGCAGTAGCTAATGTTAATAATTAGTGGTCCATGACACGGAGCAGCACCACCTATTACATATACCACTATCAGTAAAGGAGGCAGAGAAGTAACTAAACATTTGAGCACACAGCAGGAGAGGGAGACTCTAAACTAAAGAAGCTGACGGAAGTATGTATAGCTATGGGATTAGCTAAAAAGTCACATGATGGAGAGATAAATAGACAATAATAAGCAATATTTATAAGCAATACACATGCATTAAAGATAAGCAGTGTTGGGGGTAACACATTATAAAGTAACATGTTAGAGTATTCAGATTACTAGTAATGTAACACATTACTCTTTTCTTAAAGTAGTTAGTTAGTTGTTACTATGTTAAAGCCGTTTTTGTAAATTTCATTCATTAACGTAAAGGTTTAAGGTTTGTAGCCTCGGGGATAGATGGAATATGATATTGACTATGCTTCCTTTTGACAGCCAGCCAGCTGCTGCACTAGGTCGGCCTTGCCCCCAACACAACTACTGTCTCCAACTACACTTATTACATGTACCAATATTAGTAAAGGAGACCGAGGAGTAGCTAACATTTGGCACATTGAGCAGGAGAGAGAGAGACAGAGAGAGAGAGAGAGAGAGACAGAGACAGAGACAGAGAGAGAAAGTGGCTAAAATAACTGAATTACATATATATATATATATATGTGTGTGTGTGTGTGTGTGTGTGTGTTTGTGTGTGTGTGTGTGTGTGTGTCATCACTATTATGTGTAACTTTAACGTTAATTGTATTTAGAGATGTGCACTTTACATTGTAGCAGATAAGAAACAATTCTGTATGTTGTGGTCATGGTTTGTATGATCGATAGATGTTATGCTTCCCATGTAGTTGTACACAAAATTTTGCTTTCATACGTGAGTCTGAGAAATTGTTTGGGTTAGCATTGTTTTTATGTGAGTATGAATCTTAAAGCTGTGAGTGAAATGTCTTGTGAAAATTTAAAATAGTACAATTTTATGAAATAAATATTGGTATACACAGACTTTACCTGTGATGCTCCACCTGAGCTGGCAGCTCCACCCGTGTTACTGTGTTAATGCAATCAAATAAAAAATAAAAGAATAGAAAAAGTGAAAGAGTTCATTAAAGGTCGACGTGTAAAATAGAAGAAGTCCAGTCAAAAAGGTCAACGTGTAAAATAGAAGAAGTCCAGTCAATAAATTAAGAAACAATCATTTTGTGAAGAGGGGCTTTATACACTTTTTTGAACACTGTCTATGGCATATCATTTGTACATGGTTGTCCATTGGGCAAATTCAATACATCAATTCATTAATTAATACATCATTATTGTTGTATTTGTGGCTTTTGCATTTGCATGGTTGTTTTTGCATTTGCATTGTGGCGTTTGCATTTGTGTTCTTGATTTTGCATTTGCGTTGTTGTTTTTGTATTTGCATTGTGGCATTTGCACTTGTGTTGTTTGTTTTGCGTATGTGTTTTGCTTATGCATATGCTTCGACAGAAGAAATGCTGTTCGAGCTGTATGCTGTAATGTACGGCATTTGTTCAGTTTTTCTTTTTTCCCCTGTTTGAGGGCTAATTAAACTCTTAATTATGATTTTGAAAACGACTACAATAATAAATCAATAAAATCAAAGAATCAAACTCAGACTTAAAATACAGGCTACTGTATAATGTGATTTCATATATACAATTAGCTTCAATATTTTGTCATTTTCCAACTGAATTATGAAAGAAACTGAGGATGTGTGGAACAGATGTGAGCGCAGGAGGCGTTCAGCTATGACAGACGGCCATTACTGATACTGGGAGGATTCACACAAAGAGACAAAGACCATTAACTAGTCCCTGAGGAGAAGAGAGAGGGGAGCAGCACAAGGAAGGGAGGGAAAAGGAGAGAGCGGGTAGAGTCAATGCCAATCTTTTCTCATTTATTATTCCTTCATCGTTCACTATTAACGTCTGGTTATGTCTGGTTATGTCTGGTTAAAATGTTAGAAAGATCATGGTGAGAGAAGAATAAGAGTAACTATACCCCAGGCTAGTCACTTAAGTAGCTATATCCTGGAAATTAAAAAGCACACTTACTGAAATTAGCATCACAATCTCAACATTATCAGTCTTAACAGACGATCTATTTACTTGACATGCCCAACATAAAACAACTTGTGCTCATTTCTAACTAGATATTGCGTACCAGTGCAGATATAATCAAATGAATAGCCCTGTTGTTGCATGCTCAGTCCACTTCTCACTGTGACATGCTGCCTTCACTGGCCTTCACAGCAATGCGTTCCCTAATGCCATATAATTCATAATGCAATATGTGGAATTCAAATAGCTTACTGTGCACTAAAATGTAAAGAGTTGGACTTGGATCAATCAACAACAGTACTGAATACCTACTACTAGGGTTGGAAGATATGGACCAAAAGTCATGTCCCGATATATTTAGGTTGAATATCGATATACGATATATATCCTATTAATTGCAATGTGAGAGCAAATGTTCAGACAAAGTCAAAGCCAAATATGACATGTCACAAGTAGTTTTATTGAAACCGTTTATTTAAGTGAACATAAATACTGTATAACAAAAAGGATTACCTTTTTTTTTTTTTTTAAATCAAAGCTCCATAAAGTGCACATTTAAATAAAAAAATATCTTAACTAAATATATCCTGTGAAATAAAATAGGCAAATCTTTTTCTGGATTAAATAATAAAAAAAAAAGAGAATGGGAAAAGATTAACAAACTTTACAAACAAACTAAATATGACAAACCCTAGTAAGGGCAGCATTTATATATAAAGAAATATTTTTTTTAGCTATGTCAATATATGCGATATGTTCTAATTCCATATCACATTTAAAAATATATCGATATATCTTTTATATCGATATATTGCCCAGCCTTAAATGTACATACCAAGCACTACATCCAAACTCCATTCCTTGGTCAGATTTAGGCAACAAAAGCCATTAGTTATGGTCAGGAAAGATGATTGTTTTGGCTTCATACATTAAGAGACACAGCATCTGTTTTTAACCAGACCACAGTGTACATGCTGTCTAATGCTGTAGCTGTAACAAGTGGATCCAATCCAAGATGGATTACATTATGCATTACATTTCCCTCAGAAAATATCCCGTTGAAAATTAGTTGTGTGTAAACATAATTCCTAGGAGATAGAGTTCACAAGAAGCAAGCAAAAACAGCGATGTTAGTCTAAACATAGCTTTACTGCTACAGCAGCACATATCAAACAGAAACATTCCAGCTCTATCTCTAAACATGCACAGCAGCAACTAGGACAAACAAGTTAGAACAGCACAGTGAAGACAGTGTCTGCATTGGAGCAGATATGCAGTCAACAATCAGACTTGCTTATAAGCCTGTTTGCAGCTGCTCCACAAATCTGCAGTGTCATTAGGCCTTCAGACCCCCCTCACCCGTCACCCACCCACTGCCATGGTTATATAACCCTCACCCCACCCTTGGTGCTGTTTCATCCTTCAGTCTGCTTAAGAATGCAGATGTTCCTCTCTCATCAGATGGGAGAGGTCTAATCCACTGCAACGGCTCTTAGAGCATCCCTGTTGTACAGCAGCACGACGGCCAGAAGCAGGCCTCACAGCGATTATGCTGCTAAATCTTGATTCTTTAAACCCTGCAGTTGGATGCAAAGTGCTGCTGATGTAATTAGAATTTTTAGTCTCGTTCAAAATTTTGTTTTCATTTTTAGATCAACATTCCCTCTCCGTACTTCCAAATAATTGTTGATTAATTGATTCCATCTATCCAGTTGTCAGGTCTCCACTTCAAAGACTGCAGACCACAATTTGAGTCATTCTCCTCTGTTAGAATATGTGTGCAAATATTTACTGTATGTATTTTGGCATTTTTAGGTTTTTTGATTGATTCAAGTTTATTTCGAATATGAAAACAAAATAATAAAAAAAGAGTAAGACAAAACATTGAACATGAGATATAGAATACATATTCGAAAAAGGAATGAGAAGGAGTGAAACTCCCACCCCCTCTCTTTAAATATAACTAGTTAAAATCCTTGTCTAAACATGTCTTGTATTACAAAAACATAAATATAACTTACCTATACACAGTAATTATACATACATACATTTTTGGTGGTGCATTAAATTGGACATGGAAACTTCTGGAAAAGCCAAAACTTTAGAGTTCAGCTGACAGCACGGCTCCATGCTGCTTCGTTTTTACGTTGTGACGTCATGAAGAAGTCGTGCTCCGGTGCTTTCATGGACTCCAGAGGGTTAATAGGAGTTTCTCCTGGCCGATGCGATGGTCTAAGGACAGAGGGTTTCATACCAGTCTTTAAAGCCCTTTGAGGAAAATCTGTGATTTGTAATTTTTTATTTCTATATACCTTATATCTTGACTTGGGATGTAAAAGGGCCCTTAGTTACTTTATTTTGTTGTGGGAGAATTGCATTTCTGCCCACTGTTTTATTACTCAGTCAAGCCATCTGAGCTTCATATACATGCCTTTGTACAGTGGCTGCTGAGGACTACGAGTTTGGCACTGACAGGGCATGGTGCATTCAGGAGCACCTCGTCAAAACAGGAGATTAGATATTTGATAGCAATACAGAATACCTGAGAGCTTTACTGCATTAGGCTGGACTCTGTTCCATTGTGTTTATCTAGAATTGTCACCTGGTGCTTTCACCTGTGTCTTCTTTACAGAAATCAATCAATCTTGAATCATTTCCAAAATACATTGATGGAGAAGAGACACACATTAGTGCATAAACAAACACACATACACACATACTTTCACACAGCAACATAATAAGAAGCACAAGTTGAATCATATCAATCTGTTCCGAACCCAAATGTTTTTTTTGTTGTTTTTTTGGTTGCTTTAAAATAATGATAGCTATCATTTTCTGTCCGTGTGTGTTTGCTGGTGTCTGTGTGCAAGCGAATGCAGTGCCGTCCCCAAAATAGCTCCTGCATGTACATCCACTCTATAATTAATGTGTTCCCATCATAATTTTCTGAGAGACTGGCCGCTCCCTCATCTCTCTGCATGGCTCCATGGAAGGCTGGAGGGTTCAAGCACTCCGGCTACATGTATGTAGAGTAGAGTAGAGCTTGATGTTTTAACAGGAAATCTCTAACTCACTGTAGAAATAGTTGCAACTGGTGGTATAACATAACACTACATCGTTAAGAGAATGTTATTGTATGATTTGCTTTTGTTTCAACTTTTCAACATTTTTTTTCTTTATCAATTCTCTTGAAAAGATGTTAAACTTTGTTAGGCTATCCATATGTCCTGTTCTTTGATCAGGACAACCACTGGCCAGATTGCCGTTAAATTTGATATGAATATTGCCAAAAAGATGTATTCCTAATATTTGTTGTGACCTCCTGACCTTTCCTTTGGCACCTCATTGGATCATCAATACCCCTTAACTCTTTATGGGGCGTAGAACTATATTTGGTAACTTCAGTGGATATCTAAATGGGGTCCCCATGTCTCTCTGTTTGGTCGTGATTTCTTCCAGCTAATCAGCAAAGATCAGGCTACGTCACAGACAGTGACACCATGACATCTGACCAATCAGTATGATAATAATATAATAATATTAACTTTATTGATCTTGACCTCCAATGTGAAAATGAAAAATTGTGAAAAAAAATCTGCAAGAAACAGCTGTACAGAGTTAATCTTTAGTGACTTGTACGAAGAGAACTTGACTATGACGGCGTATTAGGGCATAAAAATAAAAATACACACCCGGGGGAGGGGGGGGGAATATTTAGAGAAAAAAAGTTGTGAATTTAAGAGATTTAAAGTGGCAAAACTGTGTGAAAAAAGTCACAGATTTACAAGAAAAAAGTGGGAAAAAAGCAACTTTTTTCTTGAAGATTTGCCACTTTAATCTCGTAAACTTTTTTCTCAAAATATTATTATATATTATGAAAAAAAAACATATGTATATGGGTTTTTTTTTTTACACATTCTGGCAATATGTAATATCCTCCAATATTCTCTAGGGTTGAAATTTGTAATTTGCAAGTATTTTTATTTCAATGAGTACCCTATTAAGGGTTAAACACACAAATCCATGAACAGTTTTTTCTGGCAATGATGATACTATGTTCATTCTGAATCACCTTCATCTTAAACTCTCAATCTTTGCTACCAAAAGCTCAATGTGATCATGTTTAGCTATACAGAGAAACCCTTGTTAACAAAAGTCAGATGAACTATTTTTCTTCAAAGCTCATTTGGGCACCTTGTTTAACCAGCATGCTACTCAGCTCGCTGTCATTAGTTAACCCTTTATCAGGCGAAGAACCGTATTTGGTAACTTCAGCGGATATCCAAAATAAAAATATTTAAAAGTACCAGATTTACGAGATTTAAAGTGGCAAATCTCCCAAAAAAAAGTTGCTGTGTGGAAATCTGTGTGGAAAAAAGTCACAGATTTAAGAGAAAGAAGTGGGAAAAAAGCAACTTTTTTCTCGCAGATTCACCACTTTAAATCTCATAAATCTGTGACTTTTTTTCTTGTAGATTTGCCACTTTAAATCTCGTAAATCTGCAACTTTTTTTCTTGTAGATTTGCCACTTTAATCTAGTCAATTTTAAACTTTTTTCTCGACCCCATTTTGATATCCACTGAAGTTACCAAATATAGTTCTTCGCCTGATAAAGGGTTAATGCTGTCCACCTTCTGTTTGAGCATTTACCGTTAGTAATGTTAGTCTGCCAAGCTTTTACATTAACGTTAAGTTAGCTAACCAATGTTAACAAACACTTGAGCAGGATGGACAAAATTGTGTGCCATACAATATATCTATAAATATATAAATATTAATGAATATAATTTCAACCTAAATAATGTCATATCTGGAATGCAGTCCAATACCAAAGTTGTTGAATCACTGCAGCTACATGCTGTTGTATCATTTTAAACAAATATCTACATCGATTTTATACATACATATTTATTGCAACAGTTTGTTTTACAAAGTTAGAAGAGCAAGACTTACGGAAACAAGGCTCCCGTCAAAACCTTTCATACTTTTTCTCTAGCACCTCTCTTAGCTGGTGTTAGTTGTGGAAGGCTATCTGCTGAGGCTCAAAGTATAAACACAGCACTGCAAATAAACACTAATGTGCATGCTCTCCTCTAGTCTGTTTCAACTGCAGAGCCAGTGGGCTGTCCATCATTTAGCGGAGCGTCACACAAACAGTCATACAAACAAAATACATGTAAATATATGTAAATACAATGTTCCCCAGCAGCTGAACTTTGTCATAATAATTAGCTGAGTCAATTAAGTGCATTAATAGAAAATCTGTCATAATCATGACAGTGGGAAGAAAGTGTTGCACACTCTGGCCCCATGTTACGCTGGACCACAGGGATGTGGACTCACAAATAGACTCAGGCCCCATTACAACGCAGATGTTTCCATGCGGTTTGGCCTCTCATTTACATGAAAACCCCGTTTTATCACAGAAACCGATTATTTCTAAAAACTGCAAAGTGGAGATTTTGGAAAACTCCGGTTATGTGTTGTCGTGTCAACTGGGAGAAACGGGGTTCTAGGTTCTCACGCTCATTCTATCTAGTTGTTTTGAAAGGAACAGGAAGTCGCTTGTGTTATTCGTTGTTGATTCTGAGGATTCTGATTGGCTTGCATGGCTTTATCCTTCTCCCTACACTGCTGCATAGTTATGATGGGGGTTAATGGAGTTAATATGCGGGTTGATCTAAATGACAACTTTTTTGAAAACGATGTTGTGTGCACGTTCGTTTCTCTAAATACCCTGCTATGTATAGATGTAGCCTCAGACAGCACGGTTCTCGATTGACCACGTTCTCTACTGAAACCAGGGTTGGGAACACGTGGAGGCAATCAGGCAGGCAAAGGCATCCAAACCAGTAAGCTAAATCCGAAAACCAATAATCCAAAACAGGTCGAATAACACAGGAAAACTCACAGAAAGAATGCTGGAACTACTGACAAGAGGGCACAGAACAAAAGAAGGACAGGACTGAAATACTGAAGGGGAGGGGAGACAGTGAGACACAGGTGGGGCACATTAGAGCAGGTGTGGGTAGTCAAGGGAGCAGGGAGAGACGAAACCTGAAACAAGACAAGATGTGATTACCAACAGTAAACATGAAAACTGCAACATAAGGGAAACAGAAGGCCAGAACAAGGAACGTGACACTATATGCATTTCTTTTTTTTATTCTTCTTTATTCTTCTTCTGCTTCTGCCCTGAGGCCTTCTTCAAACTCCTTCTCCATAATTAATTTCAAATCTACTTCCAGTGATCAGCCCTTGGTGTTACTTTTCTGTCTTTATTATTTCATAAGGAATCAGAATAATCTACTTTTACTCGAGTTTGTTTTCAAATGGTCATTTTGATGTTAACTTCAGTCAAGTAGTTGTAGGCGACTTTGTACTCAAGTGGAGCTCTTCGGTCGTTTACACACCACTGGCCATGTCACTCTGTCTCAGTCTCATGCTCTGCAGAAAGTGGACCTTCCCTTAGCTGTTCCTCTAATGTCTGCTTTAATCAACCAATCACATCCTAAATGTCTCTGTCAGCAGAGCAGCAAAGTCTCTTTGTGTCCCCGAACAATTACAATCTATACAATCTATATTATCAGCCTTATTAAATCACCCATGCACAGTTCATCCCCAATATTTTCACACAGTGAACAAGACTCAGAGGTATTTGAACTCCTTCATTTGAGGCAGCAGCTTCACATGAGGTGATTTGAACATCAGAAAAAGATGGCCCCTGAATGACTCTGTGGAGGTTTTGGAAGTACTTCCAACTTTGAGATCTGGGGCAGACCCAGAACATGCTGGAGGGATTATATATCAGGCCTGGGAAGGCCTCTGGATCCCCCAGTAAGAGCTGAAAGATGTGGCTTGGGAGTAGAATATGGTGCCACCATGATCCAGACCCAAAATTTAAAGCAATTTAAACGGTCCATGTTACTGAAAAGTGCACTTGATTTACCTGAGCTGGATTCAGTTCCTTTCTGTATGTTGATGTGTGTATTGCCCTTTTTTTTTCTTTTCTGCTGTTTTTACTACATTTTAATCTGTAACTGGCAACCAATCTTGGCCAGGTCTCCTTCGAAAAAGAGATTGCAATCTCAAGGGACGTCCTGGTAAAATAAAGGTTAAAAAAAAAATTATTAAAAAAAACAATTCATCCATTCATTATCCGTAACTGCTTATCCAAACTCAGGTTGTGGGGGCTGGAGGCGATCCCAGCTGAGATTGGGCGAGAGGTGGGGCACCCCTCAAGTGGGGTGTGTGTGTGTGTGTCTTGTGTGAACATGTTCGCAAGACAAGGTGTGCGTCATGTGAGAGATGAGCTGCAGCCTCTAAATCTCCTTCTAGCCACCTCCATCTCCTGTCTCTTCACCCAGGGCCCTGTCCCAACACGTATGTGTTGTGCTGAGAAGCCCCCTGTGACTAATGCTGAGCAACAGTTACACCCATAATCACAGAGACTCACACACACTCAGTCAGACACAAAGGAGACTGGAGATGTGTGCGTGCTCAGCAGCCGGCACGTGGCGATAATCACCGGGGGGCAAGTTTTTTGAGTTTATTTTTTGTCGTATTTTGATGTTTTATCATATGTTTTATAATTAAGTTTTTATACTTTAAGTAGTATATATGTTGCTTTTATGAAAGTTTCTTGTCACTTATTGGGTTAGATATGGACCAACTATCTAAGCATCAAGATTAAACATTTGGGCATGGGGTATTATGTACTAGTTATGGTCTTGGAATACTTTTGTGTGTCAGTGTGGGTTCTCTCCTGGTACTCTGGCTTCCTCCCACAGTCCAAAAACATGCAGCTTAGGTTTAATTGGTGTTTCTAAATTGCCCTAAGAATGAATGAGAGTGAGTTGTTGTCTGTCTCTATGATAGTCTGAAGACCTGTCCAGGTTGTGCCCCAGATAATGAATGAAGATAAATCAACAAGTAACAAGAAAAACCTATTTAGGTTTAATTTCGCATTGGATTGCAGTAAAAACAAGAGGGGTGTTTCATAAAGTAGTTGATTTATTTTGTAGATGTTTGTTTCCTAAATCAGGTTATGGTATTAACCCTTTGATGCACAACATGGGTTTAAAGTGACCCGATTTGTATGAGTTTTTTTGTTCTATATCTTTGCAATAAATTATTTTCATTATTCAGTATTCCAGGTTTCCTCAAATAGTTTGTTTTTGATCATCATGCATCCTAATTTTATGTTTTCCTTTATTAATTTTTAAATAAAATCCCTTTTTGTGTCACTACACTTCTAATGCACAACAGGGGTGGAAAATGACCCATATAGGCTATCCATTTTTTTTTAGCTAAGTAGCTTGCTAAGCTAACGACTTAGCTAACTTCTTGGCTAAGCATTTAGCTAAGTAGCTTGCTAAGCTAACGACTTAGCTAACTTCTTGGCTAAACATTTAGCTAAGTAGCTTGCTAAGCTAACGACTTAGCTAACTTCTTGGCTAAGTATTTAGCTTAGTAGCTTGCTAAGTAGTTAGTTTAGCAAGCTACTTAGCCAAGTAGTTAGCTATGTAATAATCCAAAAAATATTTACATTTTGCCTCTCATACTTTATGAATATGTATATTCATAAAGTATGAGAGGCAAAATGTAAATATTTTTGGGATTATTACATAGCTAATTACTTGGCTAAGTAGCTATTTTTTTCATTATTTACATTTTGCCTCTCATACTTTATGAATATATATATTCATAAAGTATGAGAGGTAAAAATGTAAATAATGATCTTTTGTTATCAAAACAAAGATATTTCAAGAATACTTGGAATATGCAATCATAAAATAAGTTGATATCAAAAGATAGAGCACAGAAACACACAGCCAGCATTAAATAACATGGGGAATGAATGCGGGTCATTTTTGACCCATGTTGTGCATTGGAAGGGGTGACAATATGTTTAGCATCAAGAGTTAACAAGCATGATTTAATAAAACAGCAAACACTCATTGAGCTGCCTACTTCAAACCATAATTTGGAGGATAGTTTGTGTTTTGAGTCCGGTTTGAATTAGTTTGATCATAATGGAAACATGCCTCCAGATTCTCCATCCTCAGGTTTAATCTGCACTTCACCCAGCGAACCCTTGGCACTGATGTACTGCAGATGTCGGATTCAAATATCAGTTTGACATTTAGCAATTACTGCAATCATCGTGCCTACTGCAAGTCCTGTGAGGACATGTTCCTGTAAGAAAGTATTAAGAGACGTACTAACTATTTGTTGACAAAGAAAAATATCAGATTACTCTGCGTGCGTTAATCCAGGGTCAGTTCTGTCACACTGGAATGGACTCTTTGTTCAAAAAGGAGGATATGGAAAATATATTTTCTTCTTAACTTCTCTGTACAGAAAGAAAATACAGCTACAGCTACAGCTTCAAGCTTACACTCTAAATCTGTGTTCCCTGAGGATGTCCTCCATGCAAACACACGAAAAAAGTCTCTAAATTGACCATGGTAAAAATATAGGAAAGAATATTTTTTTCCTCTTCCTCCACTCCACCCTGATGCAACTTGGACTGCATCAGAACAGAAGAAAGTCAAAAGATTAAAGAGAGCCAGACAGAGATGAAGGTCTGAGGAAGAAAAAAAAAGGTTGTGAGGGAAGGGAGGGAAAGAAAAGAATGTGTGGCAGTTACAGGAAAAGTTGGGGAAAAGGACAGGATGAAGAGGTGAATGCTTTGGCGTATACTCTAAATGAATGAGCGGGAGATGAAGCAGAGGAAAGGAAAGAGAGGGAAACAGAGGGAGATGGAGGTAGACAGCATTAGGAGGAGGGAGGGAGGGGGTGATTGTTACTGGAGGCTTGGAGGTTTCAAATTTCTCTTTTCTTTCGATTCTGTGCTCACATGCAGATTGAATCTCTTCCTTTCTTTTTCTCTCTCACTTATTTTCGCCAGACGAGTGGGGCTTTTCGCGGATCAGCCCATTCCAGCAAAGCCCCAGCATGTTGTAGGCGGCTGCTACCGAGAGTAAGCAACAAAGAAGAGAAAGAAGTGAAGGAAGGGAAGGTGAAAGAAGGTAAGCACAGCTGCACATGGTCTTTATTTGAAACATTGGAGGAAGAGGAGGAGGGGGCAGAAACGATGGAGGGATTTCCAGTTTCTGCTGTCCTTGTGTTCAGTTTCTGGCGAGGGAGACACAGCTCACTGTGTATATGCTGCTGTATTTGTGTGTGCGTGTGTGGGTGGGTGTGTGCCTGTGTGAAGCCTGCAGCTGAAGCCAGACTTGCTGCTGATGTGAAGGACTAAATAAAGCTCTGTCTGTGGGGTGTGACCATGGGATAGAGAACTGTGTGTGTGTATTGCACTGAGGAAGCTCCCTGCACCATGTAAACAACAAACATTTGTTTAAACTATGCAGAGAGGAAATATTGTTCGACTCCAGTGGTAAAATGTATTGTCTTCAGTTAGTGTTTGGTGTTTATGAGGATTCAGTGTTTCAGTACATTGGCGTGGTGAGGATATTAATAATCTATAATGTCCCCAAAGTCCTGAAAGATGAGATTTCTATATCTTCAGTGCAGTAACTGTGTACATGTGATATGTTTCTTGTATGCACATGTTAAATATGTGTACATGCAAGGTATTTATTTATGTGCACACAGTAAAAGATACACCATTCTTTTAGAATATTGGCTGCTCTGTACCACATTCTATTATTATTATGGAAATAGAAACATAGTAATGCCACTTTTTGTTTGATCAACACCTTTTAACTCTATGGAGTCTGGGGCTATTTTGTCCATTTTTTAATCATTTTCATCCTGCCTGTATCCACTTAAAAATGTTTAAATGCCATGTTGTTGTTGTTGTTGTTTTTTCAGCATAACCTCACCTATATGACCAGATAATATTTTTTTCATCCTGACTTACTGGATCAACATTTTGAACCCAAAAGAAACAAAGAAAAAACAACATAAATAAGATTTTTGTGCTTCCAAAACACGATCAAGCTCAATGAAGAATTTTGGTTGCAAATATAACATACAAGAGGGTTATATCCAGTTCTATATTTTTATACAGAATATATGTGACCCTACCTCCACTTGGTATATCATCATCAAACATCTGGGCTTTGTTTTTAGTTCATGAAGAAGTAATGACTACAGATGGTTAAATGACCAGTCAAGTCAGGAATAGTGTTTCAGTGCAGACTCCTGTCCTGAACTTTCCTCGAATACACATGTCAAACACGCAGGTGTGTGTGTGTGTGTCTGTGTGTATGTGTGTGGCATAATCAGACTTGGAATGTTGCTTGGAATGGTTTTACTTTAAGGAAATAGAAAGTATTGTATGTGTCGTCCTCTACTTTTGTGTTCTTTTAGTGTGTCTGTATTGTTTTGTTATGCACGTTTATATCCTGATTGAGTTGATGATCTTTGAATTCTTTGAAGAGATTTTATGAATTAGTTCCCCATCCAAGTTCTAATGTAAACAGAGACAGTAGCTGTGTTTCCATTAAAGTTAAATCAATTTTTAAAATCAAAACAAACAGGTCATCAGACCCAATGTTGGAGACAGTGTGGTCAACTAATGGCAGACCATACCCATATTTTTTGGGATTGCCCCACCTTGCAACCTTTCTGGACCCAAGTACAAGCTACAACAAAGAGGTTTCTGGGAGTTGATATTGTCTTCACTTGTCTCTCATTTTATTTGGGGAATATACCAAGGGATCTGCATAACAGGGACAGATATTTATTAAAGATCCTCATGGCAGCAAGTAAAAAAGCAATAGCTGGCTTCTTAGAGAACCTCTCACCCTGAACCTTTGGAAAAATATAATAAATTACATATACAGTATGGAACATATAACGTTGGCATTGAGATTACAGAAGGAAAAGGGGAAAGATTACTGGGCTAAACAGGTTACATACCTAGCCGATGCAGAGTGTGACGGCTGAAATTGTTGAAGATTGTGAACAAAAGTTTATAACCCTGTGGTGAACGCTTATGTGTATTATTCAATGTGACAGAAAGTTTGTATATGACCTCATGTTTGTGTTGTGAAAAGAAAAAAAAGTTAAAACAAATTTTGAAGCAGAATTTTAAAATGTCACACAGGAAAATGCGAATTAGGTGACGTTTCTATCAACTGGTTAGATCGAATAAACAAAGCTGCATGAAAATACTTTGGTCAGAAGATGGCATTGTAATGTGTTGCTGTAGGCTAATACGTCAGTAAACAGTGAGAAGAAGAGATTGTGCATGAAAAAAAATAAGAAGAAAAAAGAGGTTGCTAACCTTTGGCCACCCATGAGAGAAGATATGGATTAGATTCAATTGGGCAACTTAAAATTGTTCTTTCATTTGGTTTCTTTCGTTTAATGTTTGCTATGTCAAAACTTATAATTTTTTTCAATTTTGGTGTTTCCATAAAGCTTTTCTCATGCAAAACTTCAAAATGCATGTTGATGGAAACACAGCTTATGTCTTAAGAAAGATGTTGCAGTTGATGTCATTATTCAATTACTTAATCACTGCAAAGCAAATTTAATTCACCTACATCGTATTGGTGTTGAAGGAGAAGTAAAAAAAAAATGTTAGAATACCCAGGACAACTACTTTCATTAATGTTCCAGAGTATGATTTTGTAGTGGGTGAAGCTGCTCCTTTAAGGTACCTTGACTTGATTGTAGTTGGGTCTCTGTTGTGTTTTAAAGCCTCTCTATTGAGGCTCAGAGTAGGCTACAGTTGTGTTCAGTATAAGGGCTGGTCCTCAGCATTGAGCTGTGTTTCCCTGGAAGCTGGCAGGCTGCAGGTTGGCATCGGCATGTTGGACGATTAGAGAGGCGGTGACCCAAAGGATGAAAGAGGACACAGAGAAGCAAAATGTCACGGCACTAATTTTGTCTTGCTTGCTAGTGTTTCTAGTTGTTTAGACACCATATCCAGTTCAAGTCTTATTTCTGCTGCTCTCATAATAAAGCCATACATGTGTTGGTAGTGTAACCCACATGATATAATGGGTTGCATTAAAAAGTAAAAAAAACAGTCACATGGTGAATAACTGTGCTTCTGCAATGTAACTCAAGCAAATATAACTAGTCTCGTAGAAAATGTCAAGTAATGGTTGATCTCCAATTAACACTACAGAATAGCTCTGAAAGGTTGTCTCAGCCAACCAGCAACTCGCTGGGATGGTTAGTCCCGCCCACCTGCTCCGGACAGGTAGCAAGTGGGTGTGTCTTGCAGAGCACGGGGCAGATAGAACGGAGCAGAGACAGAGACGCATGGTGAGAGTTGTGTTGATATAAAAATTGAATGAAATAAGGAGAGAAACGGAAGACAACTACAAGACAGAACTCAACGGATTTTACTAGAGAATATAAAAGTCACGGTCGCTAGTTGTTTGCTAGTGCAAGTGAGTTAGACAACTCGGTTGGTGTTGTTGTGCCGCTAATTAGCCGACTGCTCGCGCTAGCTTGAAAGTGCAGACATCGCCGTTATTTTCCCTTGAGGACAACTTTGCCTCGTTTCAGGTTCAACAAGCAAGGTAAAACAAATGGTCCATAAACGATTTATTTCATTGTTATTTCATCCACGATGAAAGCTAACTTATCTGATATGAAATGAGTTAAAAAGTTATGTTGGTGTCATTGGCTGTACTGTATGTTTATTTAGCCCCCATGTGGTTTTACTTCCTGGATGCCTTTAATTTTCGTGCTAGTTTAGCCTTCTCAGCACAGAAATTGGTGAGCACGATTATTTCATTTAAATGAGGGATTTAATTTTATTTACATTTATTGAGCACTATTTCATGAAGGGATGTTATTTCATTTTGCACTTTAAGTATGTGTATTTAGCCAATTTCTATGGCAGCTAAATTGTTTTAATCTATAACTTGCCATATTACAGGGATTATACAAAAATTGATTGTGCAATATTGCATATCGTTGTTTATTTAAAGTTCATGTCAATACAAATTACTTGATGTTAACTACAGACAAAATAGATTATTGATGCTCATGATACTTCTCTGACACTGTCTATGGCCAGGTCAGGTTTTTTTTCTTTTGGTTTGTTTATTCCTTGGACCTTCCAGTGATGTAGATGTCCACGTAGACCTAGAAGAGAGACAAGATTTGAAGATATCCTGCGGTCCCTGGACACCTCCTGCTACACTCGGTGGTGTGGTAGGCCCAGTATCTACAGACACCTCACGCTCAGCTCTATCATACAATTCCCCCTGTTTCACTACACACTTATCCATTCCACGGGAACTCTGATGTTATTCTGAGCTCTGAGCTCACTCCTATTTTTTTGGACCTTTTCATTGGACTTTGACTTGATACATATGGACTTACCTTTTCATTCCCAGAAGTGTGTGTTAGCGGCTGAGTTATTGGATATCCTCCTTCAGTGAATAGTGTCTGTAAATTGCTTTGATATTATTATTATTTTTGTTTTATCATGAGTGTTTGAACTGGACTGGAAATTGAAAATCTGTGCTTGAATTTAAAGTTGAGGTTACAGGGTGCACCCAAGGTAGGATTGAGATATTGTGAATTTAATACCGCAGCATTTCATTTGTTGATATGTGTAATGTCAAATCTTTTCTATCTTTCTATATAACTAAAGCCGGCATATTATTTCATTTAATTATCTGCCTTGAGTCTTCTTTAAACATTCCACTGTGCTCCAGTAGTCGAACCTAACCCTATCGTAGTCCATATATTGTCTCACATTCTCATATTGTAGCATTTATTGTTGATCCCTTACAAGATAGATTATCCAACACTTCTAAATCTAAAGTTTTTTTTTATCTTGGTAAGAAACAAATCATTTGCAGTGCACTCTGCTCGGGCCAGTTCATCACTGGTTGCAGCTTTAATTTATCTTGTTTTAAGAGTTAATTTCTTATTTTAAGCGTTTAACATGCTTATTTCTAGAATTAATAATCTTGTCAAGTGAAATTATCTGTCCATGCAGCAAGATAATTTCCCTCAGATTTAGTGTTTTTATCCTGTTTTTTGACACATCTTTTTTGCAGTGTAGCTGGCATTTCCCCATGAGCTGGATTTTTTATTGTTTGAAGGGAGTCAGGGAGACATAGGTTGACATAGGTTGACATAGGTTGCAACATTTGTAAAGTCACCTGTTGTAGAATAATATCTGCAACACAGTTGGGCCCCCCCACTCCAGCTCTTAACAATTGTTTGTGTGTGCGTGTGTGTGTGTATGTCTGTGTGTGTGGAGCTTTTTCACATCATCAGTCTGATACTGATGCACAAAGCACTCTTCAGTATCTGGGACACACCAGGCTTTCAGTCAACTCAAAGGTAAACCCATCCACAATATTAAACAGGCAGTGCAAGTCAGGTGACATAATACAAAGTGCCAGAAAGACCACTAAAGTGTTTCCATCAAAGTTAAATCAAATTTTGAAGCGGAATTTTGAAATGTCACACAGGGAAATGCGAATTAGGGATGTTTCTACCAACTGGTTGGAGCGAATAAACAAAGCTGCGTGAACATACTTTGGTCAGAAGATGGCAGTGTAATTGCTGTAGGCTAATCCGTCAGTAAACAGTAAGAAGAAGAGATTGTGCAAGAAAGAAAAAAGAGGTTGCTAATCAGACAACTTGAGAGAGGCCACCCATGAGAGAAAATATGTATTAGATTCAATTGGGCAACTTAAAATGGTTCTTTCATTTAGTTTCTTTCGTTTAATGTTCGCTACGTCAAAACTTATACATTTTTTCAATTTTGGTATTTCCATCAAGCATTTCTCATGCAAAACTTCAAAATGCACATCGAAACTTGTTGACGGAAACACAGCTAATGTCTCAAGAAAGACATGTTGTGGTTGATGTCATTATTCAATTACTTAATAACTGCAAACCAAATTTAATTCACCTACATCATATTGGTGTGGAGGTGACATAGTACAAAGTGCGAGAAAGACCACTACAGCAGGATGGGGTGTCTGGATGAGTCAAACAAACACAAGATTTTCACTAAGGAGGAAGTTGTTTGTTTCCAGTTTGAAACCAAAAGTCAACATTGACTTTTTTATGTGGACTACTTAACTTATGTAGGCTATGAATCTTAATTGACAGCAAAAATGTACCTCATTTAACCCAAATGTGTTGTCTAGCTACATGATAAGTTGAGAATAAGAATAGGTTGCATAGCTACGTGGAGCACAGGTTGAAATTGAAAGGGCCCTCTTTGTATTCTTGGAAAAGTGTCTGGGTTTCTCTTTTTTTCTAAAAGCAGTGGTCCCCTTAAAATGAATGTCATTAGGGCCTCGGGGCAATCACACTGAGCACTGGTCCCATACAGCAATAGCTGCGAAGCCCCGAGCACTACTGTTATACTGTGGATTTTTTCTTCTTCCTCTTCCGGACGCAATTTCGTCCAGCTACTAGTCCTACAACTTGAAGAGTTGCAGGACAAATTATATATCAAAACGTGCGGTGTGATCGAGATCGGTGTGGTATTACTTTTCTCTACAGAATACAAATTTTTCGCGACGTAAGTTGCGAAAAACTGCCCAAAATTTTGCATTGAAATGAATGGGACAGCCGAAAAAAAATGAGCGAAAAAGAACAATAATTGGAGATTTTTAAACGTCTACTTTTCCGGCATCATTTCACCTAGAGACTTCATTTATACTTCAAACAGTAGACACAAGTCTTGTGTATCGGTGTATTAATCCACGTTTTGATAGGTCAAATAGTTTTTTATCAGTCCCTGTTCAATGACCATGAGATTATAATGGGTGTGTATTGCACGGAATGTTCGTGTAACAGTGTATGACATCATCACCAGAGTGTAGAGGGAGAGAAAAAATTGTCACACACACACACTCACACAGGTAACTTTATGCGATTTTCGCTACACACACACACACACAAATGCACGCGTAAGCAAGCACACTCCTCCAGATACACGTTTCACACACACACACACACACACACACACACATTTTGAGGTTAAAGGGCATAGTTTGAAATCTCTGAAGAATCTTATCATAGTGTACACACACCGGCAGTAGCCCCCGTGGCACTTTCAGAATTTCCTCAGAGGAAATTTTCTAGTTTTACATATTGTTGTACTCTTACCAACCACTTTATTATATACAGTTGTTCGACTGCCCACACAAATATCTAATCAGCTAATTACATGACAGCAACTCAATGCATTTAGACATGTAGACGTGGTGAAGACGAGCTGTTGAAGTTTAAACTGAGCATCAGAATGGGGAAGAAAGGTGATTGAAGTGACTTTGAACGTGGCATGGTTGTTGGTGCCAGACAGGTGATCTGATTATTTCACAAACTGCTGATCTAACAACCATCTCTAGGGTTTACAGAGAATGGTCTGATAAAGAGAAAATATTCAGTGATTGGTCCAAAGAAATCTGTATTCTTCATTTGTAAAATGTGTACCTTATATATGCTATTTAAAAAGTATTGGGGCATTTTACATTTTAGCCCACTGTGCATCATAGCTTATGAAAGTTTGCGGTCTGGCGAGTTCCCCTAGTTAGACTAGCTTTCGATTCCAAATATCCTGAGATATTACTTTGGTGTCCAGCCTCTCATTTGCAAGTGTGTCCTCTGACAAAAAATTCTGACAAAACCATATTAATAAATGCACCTTACGGCCTATTAGTAATGTTGGTAGGCTAATTTAGACCTAATCGGCTGTTTTATCTTTCTTGTAAAGCTCAAAATTAGGTTTGCGGCTCCATTCCAACATTTTTTCTCTTTATTTGGCCAACAATGGCTCTTTTGTTAGGTTTAAAGGTTGCCGACCCGTGTTGTAAACAAACGGAGGTCGCTAAGTAAACACATGTTGCTGCAGCACATACACATTGCACTGCTACAGAGCTAACTGTTAGCACTGACTGTCCTGCCTCTTAAATGAGCCACACCACTCTTACATTGGACACATTATAACACAGACTTTTTGTGCAATTTCAGTAATACTGCACATGTTTGACAGGCAGTAGGGATTGCCGAAAAATTCTCAGAAACAGCTGTTTATATATTATTTATAATATATAATAATATAATATTTATCTGTCAAAGGAGCCAGAAAGTCTATTTTATTTGTTTTCATAGTAGTTCATTTATTTATGTTTTATTTATCTAGGATGTTTTAATATTTATCGTCCACAATTCTAATGTTTAATATTCTTGAGCTTTAAAAATACATTACTGTGGAAAAGGATGTACTCCGCAATACTATCGTTTATCGTGATAGTTTCTGGGAAAATATATCGTCCTAAAAAAATTGTTATGGTGACAGGCCTACCGTTGGTTTCCTGAAGTCTATAGAAGATGGTAGAAAACTGGAACACAAGGAAAGCGACGTATGGAGAAACAGATGGATACTACATGAAAAGCCATGAAGTGCATAAATGCAATGTGTTAATGGAACTGGTCATCTTTTCACAGATGCAAGATGTGTCAGCAGCATGAAGTAAAGCCATATTCAGAAAACATATTTACAGATCATAGCTACTGTACACTGTAGATGCTCCTCCAAAATGGTGAATGACATTCCATTCTTATCCTACAAAATATTTTGCCACACAGCTAGACGTTTAACTGCCATTTTAACATGAAGCATGTTTGGAAGAAATCACTGCAGCTTAATAGCTTAACTTCACTTTATTACGAGTCCCTGGGTTCAATCTACACTTCCCTGATAACACAAAGGCTGGTGAGTTCATGAAGTCTGGACCAGTCTACTTTCCCTTGAACCCTTTTTTATATCCTAACAAAGTTTACTAAGAATGTTGGTAGATCTCCTTCTGATCCACTGATTTGTCAGTTTATTGCATATGTGTACACCTCATGTCACCAAGCAGAGAAGACGGTTATCTTTCTGCTCAGCACATCATATCTGTGACCCGACCTGTTAACAAAACTTTCAAAACACAAACTCCTGCCTTGGTATGACTTGCAGAGATATTATCGGAGACACAGATTTTGCAACAAAACAATAAAACATAAAATATATCTATTTGTGATGATATACTATTACTCTAAATAGGGCAGAGGAAGTTTAAGCAGATGCAGTAAATTTATTTAGCTTAATCATAGTTTAAAAACAATATTAGCACATGAGCATTGTAGCAAAGCATCTTGCATGCACAGAGAGGGCACACACACAGTGAACCACGTACGCATAGCTAATGATGTATGTCAACAGACAGCAACCCACATCCACTGAGACAGAATAAGAGACAGAATAACAGATTATTTCTAACAATTATTCACTGATTATTCGAATTATGCGTTCTGGAGAAGTGTCTTTGTTTGACTGCCCCTCTGTCTGAAACAAGTATTAAACATGTAATGCACACAAAACAAATGGTGCAGTGTTGGAAGGGAGGAGTGTTGTGATGCCTGCAGCTGCTCAGTGGGGATTGTAATTCATGTGTGGTCAGTGAGAGTTGCCCTCGAGGAAAAGGAGCAGATACTTCCACTATGACTGTTTCTACCTCTCCCCCTTGTTTAAATTCCTCTCATTCTGGCCTCACTAACCCTGGCAGCTAGTCAACTATCTGCAGAAAAAGAAGCTAGTGGGGTGTATTGGGAGAGCAGTGGGAAGGCGAGAGTGAAATAGAAAGTGATGGAGGCCAGGGTGATTTCAGATAGAAGGAGGAGGGGCAAGCTTAGGAGCTGCAGGGAGAGAAGAAATTTGGAGGGAAAAGGAGAGGGGCGGGTCATCAGAGGTAGCTCTGATGATGTCAAACCAGAAACAGTTTAGAAGCGTCATGGTTCACTGGTTTTCTTAGTGTCATGCCCCTTTAGAAGACTAGCAGCAGATCTGAGTGCATTGATTCCAATGGGGCGGAAAATGCATACACATAATGGCTCTTTTATTCTATAAAATGTTCGGTAACACTTAAGATTAGGGAACACATATTTAACATTAATTAGTTGCTTATTAGCATGCAAATAATGCCTTATTCTGCATGGCAAGCATCTATCTATCTATCTATCTATCTATCTATCTATCTATCTATCTATCTATCTATCTATCTATCTATCTATCTATCTATCTATCTATCTATCTATCTATCTATCTATCTATCTATCTATCTATCTATCTATCTATCTATCTATCTATCTACTAAGAGTTTTCCCTCAATAACCTCAGAATTATTGCTTATTAGTAGTAAGTAAGGAAGTTGTTATATATGAGTTATGATGTTAATATGCTTTACTTTGTATGGACTTTATAAGTCTCTACATAGCAGTGAACGAAACCATGGAAACGGCAAATAGCCACCTTCTCCAGACCTTTGACATGACTGGTGGCTCCTTTTGGATGATTGGATGAGGAACCCTAGCCAGTATAACTTTTTATCGATAGTTCAACAAGAAGGTCGGGCTGGTGTCTGTCTTGCAGCCTTTTATTTTGCAAAGCTCTCTAAAAGTCAGTCCAAGATTTACTCTTGTCCAGCTGCCTCTTCCTCCATCAATCTCTTCTTTTTCTGCTCTACATCGCAAGAAAAAGTATGTGAGCCCTCTAAAATGACCTGGTTTTCTGCATTATTGTCATAAAATGTGATCTGATCTACATCTAAGTCCCAAGTATAGACAAACACAATGTGCTTAACGTAATACAACACAAATAATTATAATATTTCATGTTTTTATTGAACACATCCATTAAACATTCAAAGTGATGGTGGAAAAAGTAAGTGAACCCTTGATTTAATAACTGGTCGAACCTCCTTTGGCAGCAATAACCTCAACCAAACACTTCTGGTGGCTGCTGATCAGACCTGAACAACGTTCAGAATTTTGGACCATTCTTGCTTTCAGAACCGCTTCAGATCAGTCATGTTCTTAGATTGTCTGGTGTGAACGGCTCTCTGGAGGTCACAAGAGCATCTCTATTGGGTTGAGGTCTGAGCTCCGACTGGGATGCTCCAAAAGATGGATTTACTTTTTTGAAGTCATTCGGAAGTCGATTCACTTTGAGGTTTAAGTCCATTGTCTTGCTGCATTAGCCAACTTCTACTGAACTTCAGCTGGCAGACAGCCACTCTGACATTATCCTGTAGGATTCCTTGATAAAATTGGGAATACATTTTCCCCTCAATGATAGTAAGTGGTCCAGGCCCTTAGGCAGCAAAACAGCCTCAAGTCATGATGCTCCTCCATCATACTTCAGTGTTAACAATGTTGTTCTCATATTGGAAAGCAGGGCCATTTTTTACACCATGCCCGTTGCTGCGTGTTCTTCATGAACAATTCAGCCTTAGTTCCATCAGTCCACAAAACATTTTCCCAGTAGTGTTGTGTCAAGGTTTGGCAAACTTGAGGCATGCAGTGATGTTTCTTTGTAAAGCAGCGGCCTCCTCCTGCCATGGACGCCATGCCTGTTCAATCTTGTGTGTTGGAAGACTAGAGATGACTAGAGATGTTAACCAGTTCCAATGACTCCTTCAAGTCTTTACTTGTTACTCTGGAGTTCTTTTTTATCTCACTGAGCTTTCTGCATTGTGCCTTTGGAGTCAACTTGGCTGGGCAGCCACTTCTAAGGAGAGTAGCCACAGCACTAAATCATCTCCATTTGTGGACCATTTGTCTAACTGTGGACTGGTGAATACCTAAAGTCTTTGTGATTGCTTTGTAACCCGTTCCAGTCTGATGCAAATCAACAACTCTTGATCGCAGGTCTTTGGAGATCACTTTTTTTTTTAGCCAAAGGGTTCACTTGCTTTTTCCACGAAAAATTTGATTTGAATGTTTAATGGATGTGTTCAATAAAGACATGAGATATTATAATTGTTTGTGTCTTAGTAGGTTAAGCACATTGTGTGTGTCTATACTTGGGACTTAGATGCAAATAAGATCACGTTTTATGACAAATTAATGCAGAAAACTAGGTCATTTCAGAGGGCTCACATACTTTTTCTTGCAACTGTATATAAATAAACGACTTAGCAACACTGAAATTCTATAACCTAAAAGGGTTAACGAAGAATGCCTCCTTCTCTGTGTTGACAGCGAGGCGTGTGTCATAGAGCAAGGGGAGATAAGGAGTCACGGATATCAGCTCTCTCCCAGAGAGAGAACTTCTGTTAAAGTCAAAATAATACAGTATCCAACAAAAGTATTGTTTTTCAAATTTGCTTTGGCTGGCCTGGATGCAGTTTCAGGGCGGATCTGACATGCAGGTACCATGAAATGAAATGAGTAGTCACCAGTCAGTAGTCGCTGGGTTATTTTTAGTTCTAAAATGATACAGTCTAAGCTCCAGGGACAGCATTTGAAAATTAAATTAAACATGTGGCCTCAAATGTTGGCACAGTTAATTTTCAAGTGGGTCTGAACTGAAGGAGGGATGAAGCTCACATTCCTCCCTCATAGTCCAGTTAGGATTAAGCCAAAATAAATTTTGAGCCAAAGCTTATAAAAGAAGAACTGTAAGGCCAAAATACATGTATGAGGCTTCATTTGAAAGATAAAATCTTCTATTTTCTGCAGTTGCTCTCTCTCTCTCCCATGGAATGAGTTGGTCAGGGTAATATGTACAGGGTCCAAAGGGGTTGTGTGGCTGAAATTTAAAATATAATTTTTTTTACACACACCTAATTAAATAGGGCTTCTACAAATAGGAACGGTTTAACCCTCTGGAGTCACCAAAAGCGCCAAAGCATGACTTCTCAAGACATCGGGACTAGAAAACAAAGCAGCATGGAGCCCTACTGTAAATTTACCTCTAAAGTTCTGGCTGTAATCTCCATGAGGCCAGTTTCAGTTTGATGATGATATACCAAGTAAAACTGGAGACAAGCTCAAATATATTTAGTATAAAATGATAGAACTGGATGTAACCCTCTTATATGTTGCAACATTTAAATGTCTTTATTGAGCATGATAGTGTTTTGAAAGTAAAAAAAGATTCAAATTCACATTTTATGTTGGACTAAATGACTAAAAAAGACACAAAATGAAAAAAAAAGACATAAAATGACCAAAAAAGACACAAAATGACTTACAAAGACACAAAATGACCAAAATTGTTACGCTAAACAAGACACACATAAAATAGAGTCCCCTAGAATAAAAACCAGAGTTGGATGACAGGATCACACACAATCACAAGATCACATTTATGTTGATTTTTCGTTTCTTTTTGGTTCAAAATGTTGATCCAGTAAGTCAGAATAAAAAATCAATTATTGTTTGGTCATATAGGTGAGGTTGTGCTGGAAAAAAAAATACCAACATGGCATTTAAACATTTTTAAAGTGGTTTATACAGGCAGGATGAAAAGGATTCAAAAATGGACAAAATAAGTTGAGTTGAAAACCCTTGACCATTAGGGTTTTTTTAGTGAGTTATTTCAAGTCTTTTCTTTAGCAATGGCTGTTGTGTGTGCCTGCTCTGTCCACCAGGGGACACTATGGTTCAGGGTTCCCTTCACTTTGTAAAACAAGGAAGTTGGTTGGTGCTGCCAACTAGGCCAGACGTCTGCTGCCTGTGTTTGGTGCTCTGCTGCTGTGAAGTTATGAAATCAGGCCAGCAGGTGATTTATGAGAGGCATCTGTTGTTGCTGACAGGGCTAGAGAATATCCAGATAAAGGCAACAGGCTTCAGCGCAACACTTAAACTAGCTGAATCACAGCCCAGCCTGACATGGATGGTGTGGAGGATGATGACTCCTGTATGACACCTACACTTTGGCTCCTGCAGGGGCCTCATGCTGACTTAACGCTGGTCATGTCTGAACCACAGAACCACAGATATAACTCTTTATTCTTTCCACCTGCAATAACATTTGTGTAAGGTGATGAATGTGTATTATTATTATTACTAAGATATTTATTATTTAATTGTACATTAGCCTAGGGCTGGGCGATATATCGGTATAAAAGATATATCGATATATTTTTAAATGTGATATGGAATTAGACCATATGGCATATATCGATATAGTTTCAATTTATTTATTTATTTATTTATATATAAATGCTGCCCTTACTAGGGTTTGTCATATTTAATTCTTTTGTAATGTTCGTTATTCTTTTCTCATGTAAATATATTTATTTCAGAAAAAGATTTTATTTCATAGACTATATTTATTTAAGATATTTCTTATTTAAATATGCACTTTATGGAGCTTTGATTTAAAAAAAAAAAAAAAAAAAAAAAAAGGTTTTCCTGTTTTTGTACAGTATTTATGTTCACTTAAATAAACTGTTTCAATAAAACTACTTGACAACATCATATTTTACTTTGACCGAACATTTGCTCTCACTTTGTGGTAAAAATCTCAGGATATATATCGTATCGATATTCAGCCCAAATATATCGGGATATGACTTTTGGTCCATATTGCCCAGCCCTACATTAGCCCAGGCAGTGTACATGTAAAATACAGATTTTTAGGATATCTTAAGTTAATGTTTTTTCAAAATAAATTTTACTTTGCAGATAAATGTATTATTTAATGATTATTTAATTAATAAAAGAAAAATGTATTCACACAAGTGTTCAGACGGATAATTACTTCAGTAAACAACAAATTCCTGGAAAAAAGCCTATCAGGAACATTTTGAACCTTGTGCATCTGTAACAGGGAAGGACAAACTATCACAACTCATTAGCAGTTGTTTTCTAGAAAAGAGTTCATTGTCCTGCATGTTTTCAGTCTTTACTGCATACCAGCAGCAATTTATTAAGTTGGAGTCTGTTAGACATGTTGCTTTACTTAAAATCTAAGCTTGAACTCTGATTCTCTATCTGCCTAATTGGTGAAAAGTAGCAGTGGCTTGTTCCCATAAATGCTGCTTATGCTCTCTCCCATCATCATATCAGTATGTTGACAGAACATGAAGCCTGACTGAACGTCTTGGATATTAAACTGTATATGTTATGGATTATTAAGGAATTACATGACATACCGTGACATATCAGAAATGTTT
Organism: Centropristis striata; assembly: GCF_030273125.1. Lineage (NCBI taxonomy): Eukaryota > Metazoa > Chordata > Actinopteri > Perciformes > Serranidae > Centropristis > Centropristis striata. Next base: position 30,616,816 of record NC_081519.1, read on the forward strand.
ATAATTAACGCTGCTGCATCAGTTCATCTAATGTATCACTCACAGGGGAGGGACATTTTACTGCAGTTACATACGCTTGATACATAAAGTACATTTTGCTGATATTACTTTTGTACTTCTACTTAGGAGGAGGAGTACTTTTACTGAAGTAAAAGAATCACAATACCCACTAAAATCAATGAATTATAAAAGAGGTGGTGAAATTGAAGAGTTTTCAAAGTTTTAGAGTTAAAAAAGAAACATGTTCCTTTTGGAGCCAATTACAAGCTCTTACTAGCTTTGTGCAATGCTTTCAATCAATCAAAATCAAATCAAAATTACTTTATTTTTCCCCGAGGGTAAATTCAGTTAGTCTGGTAGAATCTGTTAGAATGAGACAGCCTAATGGCTGTAGGAGAGAAGGATCTTTTGAATCTCTCCGTCCTGCAACAGAGAGAGAGGTGCCGTCCACTGCTGTTTTTTTGGTCCATAAAGGTTTTGTGTAGCAGATGATCTGGGTATTTCAGGATGGCCTCCAACATCTTGATAGTGCATCTCTCCACCACCTCCTCCAGTGTGTCCAACTTGGCTCCAACCACAGAACCAGCTCTTTAGACCAGTCTGTCCAACCGCCTTCATCTCTGTGTGTGATGCTGCCTCCCCAGCAGACTGCAGCATAAAACAACACACTACCACCACAGACTGATAAAACATCTGCAGCATCTTACTACAGGTGTCCAGAGATCTGAGCTTCAAGAAGAAAAAGAGGCGGCTCTGCCCCTTTTTGAAGAGAGCGTCTGTGTTTAGGGACCAGTCCAATTTATTATCCAGGTATACACCTAGATACTTAGAACTTGGCTCCACCTCCATGTCCACCCCACAGGTGTTCACTGGCTGAAGAGGTGGCTTGAACCTGCAGAAATCTCTGATCATTTCCTTAGTCTTTGAGGTGTTCAGTAGGAGATAGTTCTTGTGACTCCAGTCACTGAAGGCTTTTATTAGATCCCTATATTCAGATTCCTGTCCATTCCTGATACACGCCACAATAACAGTGTCGTCCGAGTACTTCTGGATGTGGCAGGACTCAGAGTTGTAGTTGAAGTCCGCTGTGTACAGTGTGAACAGGAATGGAGCCAGTACAGTGCCTTGTGGAGCCCCTGTTCTGCTCATTAATGTCCCAGAAACACAGTTCCCCAACCTGACATACTGTGGTCTTCCTGTCAGGTAATCTGTGATCCAGGAGATGAAGGAAAGATCCACTCCCATCTCTGTCAGCTTGTTTTTGAGTATGTTGGGTTGGATGGTGTTGAATGCGCTTGAAAAATCAAAGAACATGATTCTCACATCAGCACCAGTTTCCTCCAGATGAGCAAGGGCACGGTGAAGCATGTAGAGGACAGCATAGTTCACTCCCATGTGTTGTTTGTATGCAAACTGCAGGGGGTTGAGTTTGTCTTTATCAGCCATTTGTCATAGTGATAATTAGCAATAGAATGCTCAGAAATACAGTACAGTTGTCCACAGTGTGAACGATGGTCTCTGGGGTCCCTGTTGATGTGAATATTCTCTTTGATCTAATCCAGGCAATGCTGTGAGAGGTTGTGTATTGTGTTGACGGACAGCTTAGTCTGTTTTTGCTATTCATTTAATGTGTCCTCCCGACTCCCTGCCTCCCTCCTCCCACCCATAATCCACAAAAGGATTGAAGTCTACCATCATATGGCCCAATCACTTAAATGCACTTCATAGGAGATGAAAAGTGCGGAGAGGGGGGGCCTCCTGAAGGCTGAGGAGCAAGGGAACAAGGTGCAACCTATACTAAGTATTTCCTAGAGGACAACTCCCCTTTGTAATTACCTAAAGAAACCTACAGAAACAAAAACTGCAGCTCTAACAATCATGTTTAATTGTAAAATAAATAAATGAATTATGATGTGTGGATTCTGAAGAATAGGCGAAATCATAACATAATTGTTTAATTATTTATTATTATGCAGTATTATGTTTGGAAGTTCCTTAGCTTGCTAACATATGGCTAACATTAGCTTGCTAACAGCTACCTTGCACTCTCTGGTAGTCATAGAATGCTAAAATGATCATTTGGCATGCTGAAATCAAATATTTTAGTGAGATATCGGCATTTTGTGAGCTTTTCAGTCCTTGGTTTCATATTGTTGCATAGATTTTTCCCCTCTGGTTGTCGTAGCTTTCAGGTTGTTTCCACTACAGCCCAATACCTGGAATGAGGCGGGTCTCACTCGCCGAAATGCCTCTAATTTGAATACGAACTGTCCGGAGCGGTCTTTTGTCCAGACTTTTTTTGGCCCTGTAGAAGAGCAGGGTCTTTTTTCTCCCCTGAAGCCTGGTTACTGATTGGATAGAACGCTAAGCAGGATGTGACGTAGTACTCGACGCCACAACAACACGGCATTTGTAAAAGCCGGCGAAGCAGTGTTGCTAACTTAGCGACTTTGTTCTTATATTTAGCGACTTTTCAGACCCCCCTCAGTGTCCATATTTCAAGAAAGCGACTGGAGACAAATCCAACGACTTTTTCTGGTGTTATTGGAGACTCCTTCTTTCTTTTCTTAACGAGCCGCGGGGACATTATCACCAGCAAATTTATTTCAATGGGTCTGGCTTCTTTGATTTGATTTCTTTGACATTGATTTCTGTTTTTGCAATAATAATAAGTCACTTGTGTTTACCTTTGTTTATACTTTCAGCACTTTACAAATTTTCTGGGAAATGATGGAATGGAAAATGCTTATTGGTTTGTCATTTTGCCAACTACTCCAGCCAAAAAAAATTACGGGTTCATGGCTACAGCCTTGCTTGTTATTTTTCCTCTTGGTTTTTGAATTGTTTCCCCATTTTTCCGATCACTCTGTCAAGACAAATGTAGCAGTGTTTAGTTGTCACTTTATTTTGAAAATGTTTTGTTTATTTGTTAAAAACAAATTTTTAAAAAGTTGTTGCAATGAAGTGTGTTGTTCAGGTCAAGAAGTCATTCCTGCTGGAATGTACAGAAACGATGACACAGGTGGGCTGGCAGTTAAGGAGACAGGAGATGGATCAAGACAAAGCTCAGAATCAGGGGCCGGGGAATGTGCTTTTTTAAAATGAGCTGCAGCCTGGAAGCTGGTGGTGTTTTGTCATCCTTACAACACTACCTGGATAAGATCAGAGATTGCAGGACAACACCCATAACTCCCAGCCGAGCAATCTTAAGCTGTGTTCCATTCCATACCCTGTTATCTGTAACTGCTTATCCTATTCAGGGACGCTGGAGCCGATCCCAGCTGACATTGGGCGACGGTTACACCCTGGACCCCTTCATGTTTTGTTGGTAGTTTCCTCTTTTTAAGTGTTTAAATTAAGGCCGGGACTCTATTAAAAAAATTAATCTAATTAATTAGAGGCTTTGTAATTAATTAATCAAAATTAATTGCATTTTAATCGCATATAAATATTTGACCAATTTTTGCCATTAAGTGTAGCAATAGCATATTTAGAAATATAGTACATTTCAGAAATTCAGGTACCCTATAGGTAGGTTGACACTAGCACACTAGCGTCCATGCTAGCTGCTATATATTTTGCATTGAGGTGATGCTTGAGGCTGGATGTGCTGCGGTGATATGTGAATTCCTTGTTGCATAGCAACACAACCATGCTCTTATCGATGCTTCCATCCGTTGGTTTTTTGTAACAAAATGTCCCATCATCCACGGGGCCAACCAAAGCGTCTCATCAGCTTCTTCCTTCATGTTCACTGTGGTTTGTTGTTGTCTGAACTCATGAACGCTAGTTGGTGCTCCAGTATAATCGGTCCGCCTGAAACTCATCCAGTGAGAAACGTTCCGCGGTGCAAAAATAAGTGCGTCAAATTTTTAACGTGTTATAGTCCCGGCCCTAGTTTAAATGAAACCTCACTAAGGATGCACAAAATGAAAATAAACCCAATGCATTGAATGATACAGAAGAGAGGATTGCGGCGATTTTGGCTTGAAAAATTATGATATGTCATTATTTGTTGATGTGTGATTGCTGTTGTATTCAAAATATTTTTGAAGTTTTGAGCATCATGCACCATTCTTTTGAAAAAGGGATGTTTAGCCTAGGCCTGGGTCGATAACAAATTTTGCTGGACAATAAGTTGTCCCACAACATTATTGCCGATAAACGATATTATTGTCAACATGATAATATATCATAATAATGCACAGCACACCCTTTCAAATATACAATAAACGTTTATTTCACAGTGTTTACCATTGTAATCAAGAACATTTAAATATTCTAAGTAAATAAAACAACAAAAACCAATAAACAAAAATAAAATGGACTCTTAGTCTCTGTTCACAAAAATTGCACTTGAATAAAAATCACAACCAAAAACAATAAAATAGACCCCGTCTCTGTGAAGAAAAACAGCACTCAAATATAAAACCACACACAACCAAAACAATAAATAAAATGGCTTATCAAGTATTGGCAAACAAAACTCCACTTCAATAAATACTGAACATTAAAGGCACAGAGGTAGAGTTGTACATTACTTAACAGGTAACACTGTCAATCCAGTTAGGACCTTTGTAAACAAAAAGTGCAGAGTTACAACACAAACACAGGCCATATGCAAATCTGTAGCTACTTTAGTTTGGCAGATTCCTAGCAAGGAAAACCAACATGTTGACCTTGTGTGGCTTAAGGCAGGATCTCTCTGGAGTAGCAATGTTGCCAGCTGTGCTAAACATTCTCTCCGAGCTGGTGCTTGTTGCACATATGCACATGTATTTTTGTGCCAACTTGGCCATCAAAGGGTACCTTCTTTGATTGTCACGCCACCACATTAAGGGATCAGAAGATACATCAAGTGTATCTTCCTGGAGGAACTTGGTCAGCTCTGCATCAGCCTGCACTCTTTTTGGAACTGCAGCCTGGGAATGACCTGTGAGGTGAGCTCTTCTGTTTTGAAGAAGGTCACTCAGCCTCTTCTTCTTTGTGGGTGCAGCCGGAGGTTAGTCCTCATTCCCTCTAGCAGCAGCAGCTGTGCTGCAGCTCTCACCACTAGTGCCTTCTCCACTTCCTTCTGGCTCTTTTAAGTCCAGCAGCTCTTGCACAATCTGATGTTTGACATCATCCAATTCCTCTGCCTCCTCCATGGTGCCACGATATCTTGGATCCAAGATGGTGGCCTTTCTCAGGAGGACTTGGATTGCAGGTGAGCTGTATTTTTCAGTCAGTACCCTGCACATGTTTTGTTTAATACTGGCTGTCAGTGCAGTGTCATCAGGTCCTGGAGAGAGAAGTTCACCTTTAATCAGTTCCAGTACAGGCTTAACCGAGGACACTGTCACGTATTTTTCCCCTGAGAGGACATCTGTGAAGTCAGCTAGTGGCTTCATTGCTGCGTTGATGGACTCCAACACAGAAACATCCTGCCAGGTTGGGTTGAGGTGGCCATGTTTTCTGTCCTCAACCAGGACACGTCTTATGGCTGGGAGCTGCTCCAGCACCCTCTCTACCATCTTCTGCTTAGTGCCCCATCGTGTCGCAACATCCTGTGGGAAAGATAATAGCCCTATTTGTTATTTTTCATTAGTTGGTCTACATCAACAGTCTTAAACAAATATTGCTTTTTATACATTTCAATTATTTATCATTAATTATTTGCACAATAATTATATTGTTTATATATTAAATGATATGCAATACACACACACACACACACACACACACACACACACACATATATATATATATATACATACATATATAGTGTTGCATATTAAATTAAACTATCAATGAATTAAACATCACGCACCAGCACTAGACTGTGTTCGGGGAGATTGGCCTCAGCCTGTGCCTTCCTCAGGTCTCTCTTCTTAATCCAGCTCATGTGAAATATGTTGACCAAACCTCTACAGAGTCCTATGGCACGGGCTGTCCGATCTTTGTCGCTGTCCAGACCATGGGACACAGCAAGATGGAGGTTGTGGCCAAAGCAATTAAGCCATGGCCAGCCAAGATTTCTTATTGCAGCCACAATGTTCGCACCATTGTCTGTTGTGATGCAGGCTAGTTTCTTCTCATCCAATCCCCAGTCTGCTAAAGCTGCCTTAAGGTTTTCTGCGAGGGTGTCAGCAGTATGGTTGTCTGGGACATATCTGGTCTCTAAACACTTGGAGTGCGGGGTCCAGTCAGCAGTTATATAGTGTATGGTCAAGCTCATGTAGGGGGTCATGTTTGAGCTTGACCACATATCTGTAGTGGCAGAGTAAAATGTGATGTCTTTGATGTCCTTTAATATGTCATCTTTCACTCTGTTGTACAGTTCTGGAATTGCCGTTTGTGACATATATTTTCTCCCAGGCAATTCGTATTGTCTGTCAAACGTTTGCAGCATTTCTCTAAATGCTGGCTTTTCAACTGTACTAAAGGGCATCATTTCTTTGGCGATGTAGCGGACAACAGTTTCTGTGAGTGCACACCATTTTGCGCTGTTTCGTTTGTATTTGCTTTGTCGACCAAACGCCTCAGTCAGTGTAGACTGTCAGGACGACGAAGGCTCTGCATCCCCAGGTGCACTTTTTTTCCCCAGCTGGGAAAACTGGGTCGGGTGATTGTGTTTAAGGTGGGCATGCAGGTTGGTAGTATTTCCTTTTTTTGTTGCCACCACTTTTAAACAAAGCTGGCATACTGGCTCGTCTATGTTCTGGGGCTCACCTTTTTCATTGGGTTTAAAACCGAAATACTCCCACACCGGGGCTGTGGCACTGGGCTTTTTAATCATGGTTTTCGTCTCGTTTCTCCACACGAGGCTCACCTGCTGCGGCTGCACTGCTACTCTGTGTTTGTGTGTAGCCAATGCTAGCGGCCCAGCCTCACCCGACAGAGACTGGATGATTGACAGGAGGGTTCACTCCGCTCATTCCGCTATGGAACAAAAGTGCCCAGGTGCTGAGACCGAGCACAGAGTGAACCCTCTTGTCATCCAGCCTGCTTGGAGGCGAGAGACGAGGAAAACAAACGCGCATGCGCATGGCGATATAACGAGGCCGGAAAAATTATCGACTTCATTTAATTTATCGTGCGATTAATTGATTTATTGATTATCGGCCCAGGCCTAGTTTAGCTCTAAATCCCTGCCTGGCGATCTCAGGCAGGCAAGCTCAGTGGCTTCTTTTAAATCTCTTCTAAAGACTCACTTTTATCGATTGGCCTTCTCTTAATTTCCTTTTATTATCGTTGTATGATTACCTTGTTGTGAATGGTGATTTTAAATTTTTTAAGTCCAATGTCATTTCTTTTTGTGGTTTTATTTTGTTGTTGTCAGTTAATTGCATTTGATACAATGCCTTGTTACTACTTTTGAAAGGTGCTATATAAATAAAGTTATTATTATTATTATTATTATTATTATTATTAATAAATCACATGGTCAAAACATGTACTAGGGGCCCAGAGCACTTAACTAGGGTGGGATAATGCTAGTGATGTTTAGGACAAAGCCTAAGCTCAGGGACAACTTCTTATAGTATCTGTCTGTGATCACTGATTTTGCACACAGAATAGTCCAAAGTTTCATCAGTAAACAATGGCTACAATGCTAATTCCACCTCTTCTCTTAACTCCACTAAAACTGCAAACTTGCACTCCAGTACATTACTGGCTTCAAGTAATGGAAGTAGTCGGAGCACTGTTCATTTGTAAATCATTTAAAAATAATATAATAAATAGTTTGTTTTTTATTATACGTTTTACCTCCAACTCAGAACTATATACATTTAACGCCTGACATGTGGTGGGTCATGTTAGCCCTGTGGTTTGTGTACATCCCAGATTCACTATGTTGCCCCACCACACTTGCTGTGCGACATGTCTGTTGTTTACTGACTACTGTGCCTCCTGCTGCAGGCTGGCAGGGTGTTGGAGAGACAGAGGCATAGTCAGCAGATTGTCTGGCCCTCAACTATTGATCAGGCTGGTTAAGTCTTATCACATAGAGCTCAGTGGTGTGCTAGTAGGATCAATAGGCTGACTGGCTAGATCATGTTATTAAGTCATACTCTTACACTTGATCATACCTTTGGTTATATGTAACATTTGGAGCTAATATTCAGCATCTAAGGATTTAAATAGATTTTTAAACATTAAGGGATTTCCTCCTGGAATTATTGATCTATATTAGACATTCAAAGTAACATTTCTATGATTTTGGTTTTTTGAAGGCTATACTATATATTTTTTTGCATTTGAACAACTTTCATTTAACTGAAGGTATGGTACTAAAGGCAAAATGAACAAAGCACATTTTCAACAAAACTTTATTTCAGGAACATACTATGCTTATTAATACAGACATGTACCAATGTCAAAACATGAAAAAAACAAAACGTCTGACCTCAACTACTCCAGTAGGTCAAAATAGGGTTGGGCAATATGGACCAAAAGTCATATCCCAATATATTTAGGCTGAATACATGAATAACCAGATATTTTTATCGCAAAGTGAGAGCAAATGTTCAGTCAAAGTGAAAGCCAAATAAGACATGTCACAAGTAGTTTTATTGAAACTGTTTATTAAAGTGAACATAAATACTGTATAACAGAAGAAACCTTTTTTAAAAAAAATCAAAACTTAATAAAGTGTACATTTAAATTTAAAAAAATCTTCTTAAATCTTAAATAAAAATAACCTGTGAAATAAAATAGGCCAATCTTTTTCCGAAATAAATATATTTATATGAGAAAAGAATAACAAACATTACAGAAGAATTAAATATGACAAACCCTAGTAAGAACAGCATTTATATATAAAGAAAGAAAAAAAACTATTGATATATACGATGTGGTCTAATTCCATATCACATTTAAAAATGTATCGATATATTTTTTTATATCGATATATCGCCCAGCCCTAGGTCAGAATGATATCAAATAGCCATTAGCTTTGTGTTATGTATACAAAGTGAAATGAATGGCTGTAAGAATATGTTCAGCAGCTAATGAAAGTGTAATATTACACACATTTTGTCAAGTTTGTAAGTTCTATAACATTTTTTGCTGTATTGGCTGTGTGCAGGACATCACTGTTTGATGGTAATTGAAGAGCCTCATAATATCTGGCACAGGTACTCCCCTTCCTAAAGCCATGCAGACGCTGGCAGCTCTCAGCTCTGGACTGTAGCCAGCTTTCTGCTGGCCCTGTGCCGGCCGAGCATGCCTTTTAGACAATGAGCCATAAACAGATGCTCAACATGTTGTAGCTTCCACCTCCAACCTCTAACCTTTAAGTCGAGATGAAATAAATAAAAAAAATCATTTTTATCCATTTCAGGCTAGCTTAGCAACTGAAGTGACAACAGTTGTGCTGCTATGGTGTTGACAAGATCTGTCCACAGACAGACATATGAACACCTGGCAAAGTGCCCAAAACTGCTTCTAAATTACAGAGGGCTGAGGTGCAGCGTTGCTTGATCTTCACCAGCTAGCATGTTTTGGCTACAGTAGCTCTGCTAAACTCTAAACCTGCCCACTTTTTAGAGATCCAATCAAATGCAAAGGATTTTCAGTTTAATCAAAATATCAAATACAAAATTTTAACAAAAATAAATAAAGTAAAAGACAAAATTCAAAACTTACTATCAAATTATTTGTGTTATTCCAAAATAAATCTGTCTTTGAATAAGTGTTTTTTTGCTGCTTTTGCATTTCCGATTCTGGTTTTGCTTTTGCCAGCCTTTCTGCTTGCGGTTTTTGTTGTGGATCGGTAGGCTAATAGAAGGGGGTCTAGGGTGCTGGGTAGCGAGGAGCTGATGTGGGCTTGTATTAAAGGGTTCTGCCTTCCAACACACTTTCACTGCCCAGCCCAAGCCTTGCTGCTGGGACACTGATGAGTCAAGTGTTTTCAACCATATCTCTAAGTCTCAAACAACAGTAAGTCACCTGCAGCCCTTTTCAGCTCACTGTGGCTATTTCTGTTTGTACTATTCCTCCTTTTATTATTTAAAACAGTTAACTGGCTTAGAAGCGCAGAATATGTCAGTATATTGTTGATTAGACCAGTGTTTATGGAAGAAGAGAACTACTAATGAAGCTCTGCTAACTTGGCATTTCCTGCATGCATTACCATTGTTAGCTAATGGTAAGTTTTAATGTGAAGTAGTAACAACAGGAAATGTTTCTTTTGCATCAGCATTTGCATTAGTGGTCGACTGATACAGGTTTTTTAAGGCCGATGCTGATACCGATTATTTTGACATCAGTCTTAACCGATCCCCGATATGTGCTGCCGATTTTTTTGGGGCCGATTCTTGAAGCCGATATTGCCTTTTTTCCCTCCATTTACATGATAAAAATGACACAATGATAACAAATGTTACACAAGTCTCAATTTAAACAAAAAAAGACAAATTTTTAGCAAAACAAACAAAACATATTAACAGTTGGATATCAAACAATGTGTATGTTGTTCTAGGCCTGGAGGTGGTGGCGCCTCAGATGATCCACATATTTGATGTGTTTTTCTTTTTTCTGGTATCAGCAGCAGCTCACCAGAGAATGGCAGATGTTGCACCGAGCCTTGCCTGCTGTTGGCTCAGTGAAATGGGCTAATTGATCGGTGAACGCACGTATCGGCCAATGCCGATACAAGTAAAAAACGCAAATATCGGTCCGATATACCGGTCTACCTCTAATTTGCATCACACATGACTTTATCATGCATTAATCTACAAGGAAGGAATGAAGAAATTTAGGGAGGAAAAAATGACAAATATAAACAAAAATGAAAACAGACAGGAAAAACAAAGGGTTCCCATTTCACTTAATTTGTTTAGTTTAGTCACTGATATAAATTAAAAGCATTTGAACCCCATGCGGATATCATTCGGGGATATTTTGCAACATACATTTTTCTGACTGCCTCTTGAAGTACAGTTCATCACAATAGAACATAGAGCATATCTCTGTGAGGAGCCATAAAGAGCAGAGACAGTATCCAGCTATATGTGATTAAGTACAGCCTCTAAGGGATAATGTTGACAGCATGACATGTTAATATGTGAGTCCTGCTGAGCTCTGGGCCCAGGGGCTCCTACTGAAGCTGCTTTTAATGCTGAACTCGACAAATGCATGTGACTGTGGGCCCAAGAGGCATCATATGTGAGCTTCTCAGTGCGATGTGTGTTGAGGAGAGCAGTTCTTCTTTATATAAGAAGATGCCTAAACAACCAAAAGCAGCAGAAGAACATAGAAACAAAATGTTGTACCAGCATTACATTTGCCAATACATCAGTACAGATACCCTTAATAGTTCAACTGGCAAACAAACACAATACTACACTGCAAAAAAGGTGTGTCTAAAAACAAGATAAAAACACTAAATCTGAGGGAAATTATCTTATTACAAATAATTTCACTTGACAAGATTTGTTAAATTAAAATGATTAAATCGAGAAATAAGCATGTTGAACACTTAAAATAAGAAATAACTCTTAAAACAAGATAAATTAAAGCTGCAAGCAGCGATGAACTGGCCCGAGCAGAGTGCACTGCAAATTATTTGTTTCTTACCAAGATAAAAAAAACCTTTACATTTAGAAGTGTTAGATAATTTATCTTGGTTCAAGAGTTAATTTCTTAATTTAAGTGTTCAACATGCTTATTTCTATCTTTAATAATCTTAATTTAAGAAATCTTTTCATGTGGAATTATCTGTTAATGCAGCATGATCATTTCCCTCTGATTTAGTGTTTTATCTTGTTTTTAGACACCAATTTTTTGCAGTGCATCCAGTGTCAATAACATACTCAGTTTTTATGAGGACGATGTGAGGTTTGGAGGGCCTCACTAAACAACACATGCTAATATAACAGCCCGTTCAATGGGCTGATAACGATCTATTGGCCCTTCTAGCAGGTGGAGCAGGCCCCTCATACTCATGTGCTGACAACTGCTGATAAATGTCCATTCAACAGTGTGATACCATCAAAATTGTGTGCTCCTCCTGGCAAATGCTGGAAACAAACCAAACTGAGGGCTACTGCTAAATTATTTCAGAGCTGGCAGCTCTGGCAGCATTTATATATAAAGAAATATATTTTAAAACCATATCGATATATGCCATATGGACTAATTCCATATCACATTTAAAAATATATCTATATATTTTTTATATTGATATATCGCCCAGCCCTACATAATATGCATTTGCTAAAATCCTAAAATGTGTGTGTCACATTATAAATAATGCAGCTGGGGTGCTTGGCGGGCTTCCTCCTCCAAGGTCTTGAAGGGCGGTGGCAGTTTGTTGTGGTGTCCATACAGTGCTCAGGGACTTTGGCAGCCACAGCCATCTCCTGAGGTGGTTACTGACCCTCGTGTTTAAGGTCTTGAATATCAAGGTCAGAACTGCATAGAACACAAGGGGCCACAGGATTCAAGTAAGAATGCCATGCTGCCATACAACCAGGCTTAAAACTTTCCAGATAGGCCAGACAAGGGCTATAGACCAAAAGTCATATCCTGATATATTTAGGCTGAATATTGACATACAATATATATCCCGATATTTTAATCGCAAAAGTGAGAGCAAATGTTCATGACAGCCACGAGATATGACTGTCATTAACTTGCATTGTAGCGAAATCCGTGTTAGTTTCACGGAAATTTGAGTGATTCTGTGGCTATTCCACGGATTTTGAGGTAAGCAAATCCGTGGCTATTTCACGGATTCCTGTGAGACCAGGTTGTTATTTTAACACATCTCTTTTTGCAGTGTAGAGGGTTAAGAAAGGAATAAGAGATACTGATACACAGACAATGAGTGACAGAGAGAGAGAGAGAGAGAGAGACAGAGAGAGAGAGAGAGAGAGGTGGACAGCAAATCAGATCAAGAGACAGAGAGACCTTGATAGAGATAGAGCGTATATCAACCAGGCTGAGGGGTTTGAATCAGCTGAGTGTTGCAATTCTCAGCCAGAAGGCAGCTAGTGAGAGAGCGAGGGAGAGAGAAAGGAGGGGGATACAGCATGAGGGGAGAGGGAGGGTGAGACAGGTGGGGAAACAAGCAGAGAGAGAGAGAGAGGCATGCAGTCTGAAGGAGAGAGAAGAGGACTGCGGTGTGTATCTTCCTTTTCTCCTACATGTGTCCAGCTGCTCCCCAGCTCTCTGCTTATCTCCCCATCTCTCCTCCATCTGTCCGTCTATCCGTCCCGTCTCCTACACTGTCGGTACATGACTGATCCAGGGGAGGATGCTGAAGTTCCGTGTGGACAGGAGAGTCAGGTAGGTGAAGTGAAGAGGAAGTCACACATAGGGCTGGAGTTAGAACAAGATGAGAAGGAAGAAGAGAGGAGGAGGAGAGGTTGAAGGAGTGGACAGCCAGGAGCTTGGAGGTCAGAGATGACTGCAATGCAGTGCCAGCAGGAAGCACAGGGAAGCCATAAACCCTGCTGTGTACGGATGGTTGATGTGTGCATGCTGCGTACAGCAATGTAGAGAGTACAGTGTGGTGCTCTGTGTGTGAGTGTGTGTGTGTGAGATAACCATGTGACATACTGTGGCGGTGTGTCTGGCTAGTGTGTGGTGCAGTGCTAAATCAGGAGCAGGACTTTAAAGCTGTCGCTTTGGTTTTGGTTTTGCTTCTAGGTCATTGGTGATAAACATTCCTTTGGTTGCGTTTTCTAGTTATTGTTTTTTTTATATCATTAAACTAGACTACATTTGTACCACTCATAATCATAAATCTATCTTTATCCTATAAATGAGATGAAAAAAAGCTGTTGCTAAAGTCCCTAGGAGCCAGCCCTATGAAAGCATGGTTCTCTGTGATTTACAGAGTATCCTGTTAGCTAACTGCTATCTGCTGCTAGCTGGGGAGTGTCAGACTTTACACTGATAGCAAAGAAACTTTCGACCTGTAGAAACAGGAGGTTTTCAGGCCCGGTGCGGGGGGAATACTGGTGAGGGCTGTCGCTGATGTCGTGCCTGAACCAGAGCAGCGAATGTATGTGTACAGTAGGGCTGGGCGATATGGACCAAAAGTCATATCCCAATATATTTAGTCTGAATATCGATATATGATCCTGATATTTTTATCGCAAAGTGAGAGCAAATTTTCAATCAAAGTCAAATATGACAGTAGTTTTATTAAAACCGTTTATTTAAGTGAACATAATACTGTATAACAACAGGAGTACCTTTTTTAAAAAAAATCAAAGCTCCATAAAGTGCACATTTAAATAAAACAATATCATAAATAAAAGCTGCAGCTTATTATTAGACCTTGGTTTTCTTCAGTTTCTTGTTCATTTTAATGGCTGGTACAACTAAGGTACATTTGTTTGGACAAATATAAAGATAACAACAAAAATAGCTGATAAGAGTTTAATTTAAGAGCTGATATTTAGACATTTAACATGGTTTTATTGATAATAACCAAAATCATAAACAAGAAAAAACATGCTACTCTACTTGTACATGTGCAATGACAATAAAGTTGAATCTAATCTAATCTAATCTAAAAATAGACCAATCTTTTTTCTGAAATAAATATATTTATTTGAGAAAAGAATAACGAACATTACAAAATAACTAAATATGACAAACCCGACTAAGGGCAGCATTTATATGTAAAGACAGAATTTGATTTTTTAGCTATATCGATATATGCGATATGGTCTAATTCTATATCTCATTTTAAAATATATCGATAAATATATATTATATATATATATAGCCCAGCCCTAATTGGTATGAATAAAAAAGGCTGCTGCTTTGACAATTCTGCTTTGTTGATTGAATGGAGATATTCCTTCTATCAATAATTCTAATTGAAGAGGCGCGACAGCCAGCTGGTAACGTGTTTGAGTCCTCAGGCTGTGGGCATGGTCCTAACAGTCATGGGTTGTAACTATGCTGAGCTTTGCCATTTTGAGCTTAGCCATGTGCCATGTCATGTGCTACTTCAACACACTTTAGTAACAATTACTGGGTCCACTACACATGAACATTTAATATTCTGGAATTTACATTATAGACACCACTGCTGACTGTCCATGTAACAATTTGGCCACAATCAAGCACATACAGGCTCCAGACCTATAACAGGTTTTGACCCAGTCTTGTTTCAAACCAGTCAGTCAAATTGCATCAGAAATTGCATATCACCATAACAGGCACTTTTAATTACTGAAAATCAAGGGATAATACAAAACTTTTGAAAAAACTTTTGAAAACACAGTTTTACTGTAAAAATATAACAATTTTAATGTAAAAATAAAGGAGAAATACCATATTTTCACTAGGACACAATTACCCTTAAAACAAAGGGACTATTCAAATTGCTATTCTAAAATGTATATTCTAAATAACAGTTTTTGATAATATTAACAATTTAATTTACAATAGAAAACCCACTCACTGTAATTTTTATAGTGAAGTTCTGGCAACCACAGCTGCCAGTATTTTACTGTAAATTAAACAGATTTGTTTTTACAGTGTAGACGTAAAATTAAAAATTGAATATCACTGTAGGAGATGCTTTTAATTAAAGTAAATCAGGGAATAGTACAAAACTTTTACACTGTAGAAAAAGTTTCCTTTATGTAAAATTAAAGGAGAAATACCATATTTTCATTAGGACACAATTACCGTAAAAACAAAGGGACCATTCAGTCTAAATTACAGTTTTTGATAATATTTACATTTAAATTTACAGTAGAAAACCCACTCACTGTATTTTTTACGGTGAAATTCTGGCAACCACAGCTGCCGGTATTTTACTGTAAATTTAACAGATTATTTTTTACAGTGTAGACATATTATGATAAATGTAGTATTTTAACAAGGCTGACAACTTAATAGTTCAAGGTCTTGTGAACTGTTTAAACATTTAGTTTAAATGAAGTCTGTAGCAGTAGAATTTAAATGAGTAGGTTTGAGGGGATTTGAAGATTGACTCCATTCATTTTACATTGTAAAGAAAAAGCTTAGTATTTAAACAATTCTAAAATGTATGAAAATGAAAAAATATAGCAGGAATGTCCTTAAAGAGCTAACCAGTTTGATAGTTGAATGGTTTTTGTTTGCAGAAGTAAGTTAAGTGTCGGAAAAAAAGTAGAATTAATAATAAAAAAAAAAGCATAGCAAATAATATATGCTAATAAAGCCTTCACTCTAATAAGTAGGGCTGCAACTAACAATTATTTTCATTATTGATTAATCTGTTGATTATTTAAACGACTAATCGATTAGTTGTTTGGTCAATAAAATGTATAAAAATATCAATCAGTGTTTCCCAAACCACAAAATGACGTCGTCAAATCTCTTGTTTTGTCCACAAACCAAAGAGATATTCAGTTTATTGTCATAAAGGAACAAAGAAACCAGAAATATTCACACTGAAGAAGATGAAATCATCGAATTTGGACTTATTGTCTTTAAAAAAACTGCTCAAGCCAATTATTCGATTATCAAAATAGTTGATTATTGTTCGATTAATCGAATAATTGTTGCAGCTCTACTAATAAGTATGGCAAATCTAAAACGGTGTATCTTGCACCTATGGTGCACATCTGCACACCAAAAATCAACAGCAGTGGCAATTATGATACTAAATGGAAATATTCTGTACATTTTTATTCAAAAATCTTCTTCATAATTATTATTCTGAAATTATAAAAAAAAATCTCACACCTACTGAATAGAGACATTTAAATAATTTTGCGATGTATTTACACAATAATCCATCTTATTTTCAGTGTCTTGTTATCTTAAAATAAAAAACATGAACAGTGTGGAAATACAAGAGTTTATTTCTGCTATGTGTACATTATACTAATTGCTTTCTGTTACAGTAGCATCTCCATGCACTGTAAGACTCTATCCCACATTAAGGTATTAGAATATTACCTAAGCTTGATAAGAAAATGATTATTACTTTATCTTAGCATATTAGTTACAATTTCCCCTGAGGTGCGCCCTGCATAGCACAGCCTAAAAAGTTGATGCTGATTCCGTCAGTACTAGCAGAGAATTAACTGAAATGGCCTAGTTTATATTAAAACATCTGGCAAAATTGTGGCGATACATATAGCGATATTTGCTTCCTGAGATGTGGAGACTATTTCTGACAGTCCAGAACTGTGCAGCCGATCTGTTTGTCCTCCAGCAGATCCAGTATGTGGACCCTGCTGCCTGATGTGTACTGTTTATCCATTAGCTGTTTCTATGTAGGTTTGTAGGTTATCTCTGTGCAGGCAGGCACTGCCCTGGCAGACTGTGTCTCACACATATAGACACACACATACAATCACACACTCCCAACTAATTACTTGCAAGGCAGCCTCCTAAGACTGTACCATAACTATTCAGTAGCCATTTCTTGACAAAATTCTTTGATTTACCACTAGCATTATTTGCAATCAAGCAGTCAGCATTAACTTTTTGGTAACACTTTACAATAACCCTCATTTATAAGTGGTAAACAGATTATTAATGTTTAATCATCATTTATAAACTGTATATAGACCATTTAGAATGGTAAATACATAATTTATTAATGTTTAACTAACTACATGATGTATAAATGACAAATAGATGGTATATTCAAGTTTATAGTTAATTTACCATTAACAAACAATTAAATTATAATTAATAGTTTATCAATAGTTTTAGTTGCACTCATTTTAACACCATATTAAGTATGTTAATGATTTTTGAAATGATTCATATGCTTTTAAATGTTTTAAACGAATACCTAAAGATTAGATATGTATAGCACTTTGTAAATGGTTAATAACTGGTCTACAAATCATCTAAAAACATCACTTAGTTGGTTATTGTAAAGTGTTACCAACTTTTTCAATATTTAACCCTTTGATGCACAACATGGGTCTAAAGTGACCCCACTAAGTTTGTATATTCTCCCTTTGCAATAAATTAATTTCATCATTCAGTATTGCAGGTTTTCCTAAAATAACTTGTCTTTGATCATCATACATCCTATTTTTTTGTTTTCATTTCTTACTTTTTAAATAAAACCCCTTTTTTTTTATCACTACGCTTCTAATGCACAAGGTCATTTTAGACCCATGTTGTGCATCAGAAGGTGTTGTCATCAATTTTCCAATCGAAAATGTAAAACCTGACAAATAAGACACAAATATGAACTATCCTTTTTTGTTACATTGGTGTTTTTCCAATAGAAATTATTATTTGGTGGCTCTAATAAGTCTCAAATGTTAAAATATGTGATTTTCCAATGTAATCTGGTGGTTCTAACAACTCTTTAAAGTTAAACCTTAAAAAGAAGACAAACATAGTTACACATATACTCAAATTGTTAATTTAATGTATATTTTTTTGTATCACTACGCTTCTAATGCAAGGTCATTTTTCACCCATGTGTGTAAACTTGATGTAATAATACAAAAACTATTTTCCTTCATAAATTATGAAAGGAAAAATGGATATAATGATCTGTTGTAATAAAAAAAAAAAAGATATTCAAACACACAGCCAGCATGAAATAACATGGGAAATGAATGTGGGTCATTATTACCCATGTTGTGCATCAAAAGGTTAATCAAGGCCAATATCCTTCCATAACCTTAACCAAGGAATTTAAGGTGCACAGAACCACAAAATATTTTTGTACTTTTGTTGTTTTGTTTTTTTGGCAGAAATATTTTAAAGGCAAGTTATTTGTATATGAACACACTAATCTGTTGTGATTATGTATCAGTGACTCTGTGATGATTCAGTTTAATTCCGTGACTTTATTGTTATGACAGTTTACCAGAAGCCATATTGCCACCAGCAGTAAACAAGAGGCCAGTTCTCAAAAATCAACAGGGACTTCACACATTCAGTGATTCAAAACAAACCCAGAATGTAATTTGTCTGGTAGCTCATGAGTCATTATGTGTGTTCTACTGCACACACACACACACACACACACACACACACACACACACACACACACACACACACACACACACAGCCTGAGGATCTTGTACAGCAGCATGTGAGTTTGACGCCCTGAAGAAGCTGAGGATTCTGAATAGTGTAAAGTAAATTAAGTGAAGACGAAGCTGATGTAGGCAGACAGCTGCAGTGCTGCTGTGTTCTGATCAGCTGATGCATCACTTTCATTTTGTGATGTCATCAGCGACTGGGCGTATGGTCAAACCCAGCGCCCATTTCTGCCGCTACTACCTCAGTATACCATGTTTTAATTGTCATCATCACCTCAAAAATAAGCAAAGTCACGACAAATCTTTTTGGATCATAATATTTGAAGAGTTCTGTACTAGATGAATTGTGAAAATGTATTGTCCTTAGTGCTGGACGATATATCGATATAAAAGATATATATCGACATTTTTTTTAAATGTGATATGGAATTAGACCATATCGCATATATCGTTATAGTTTAAATTTGCACTATGATCCTTGCTCCAGGCAAGCTGCGGCTTTTATTTAAGATATTTTTATTTTTATTTTTTAAAAAAGGTACTTGTGACATGACATATTTGGGTCAGGAACTTTTGCTTTCACTTAGCGATAAAAATATCGGGATATATATCGTATATCGATATTCAGCCGAAATAAATCGGGACATGACTTTTGGTCCATATTGCCCAGCCCTAATTGTCCTATTGCAATCATGGCCAAAACACATTATTACTTCTGTATCAGAACTGTGCAGCTGATCTGTTTGTCCTCCAGCAGATACAGTATGTGGACCCTGCTGCCTGATGTGTACTGTTACAGTATACAGTATTTATGTTCACTTGAATAAACGTTTCAATTAAACTTCTTGTGACATGTCATATTTGGGTTTGACTTTGACTAAACATTTGCTCTCACTTTGCGATAAAAATATCGGGATATATATCATATATCGATATTCAGCCTGAATATATCAGGATATGACTTTTGGTCAACATCGCCCAACCCTAATTGTCCTATTTGTGGCCAAAACACATTACTTCTGCATCATAACTGATACAAATGATCAAAATTAACAAAACTGTGGAATTAAGATGCATGTTATGATACTGTAATTATGTCTATCCTTGTTGATAATCCTAACTGAACAATGGAGGTTTGATTGACATCTTGGGATGTCATCTTTGACGACCTATGTTGACCTATATCTACTGTGTCCTTTATCTGTCTGTTTCTAGTCAACATGACCCCAGTAGACCAGCTGGACCAGCACTGAGCCCGATCCAGCTGGAAGAGCCTACAACAATACACTCCTATCTGCAGTAAGTAACAGAGACACACACACAGACACACATGCAGATGGTAATAGTAACACATCTTCAGCTAGCAGCTGGTAGGCAGTAGGATACAGTAGATACTGTACACAGGCCTGTTGGTTTCTATTCATGGAGCTGCATGTGTTTGCATTCAGGACTGCTTGTATCTGTTTCCAGATGTGTGTACAGAAGGATTAGTATCATACTGTCTTCATAAGCTACGACTAGGATTCACAACTGGATTACAGTTTTTCTCAATTGCTAAAACACATTTTTCCAATCCTCCTGTTCTTTTCTCAGAATTCTAAACACAAAACTCTTTTCTCACACAACATTCACAAAACCTCTGATTCTTTTAGCAAAACCATCCCATCACCTCAAAATAGTTTTACCTGTTCTCAAAACCAAACAATGTTGTCACATCTTGAACTAATTGGTCAAAATAGAAAAACTGCTGAGCATTCATTACACACTACACCAAAAAATAGAAAACACAGTGTTCAAGGCATGTAGCTCATGGAGAAATGTTTATTGGTCACATTAAACTATAGCACATGCATTTTGCATCTCAAAGATAAAAAATAAAATAAAAAAAGATTGCACAACTCAGTGGATTCAGCATTTACTCTGCATTGAAACATAGATACTGTGAAAAAATCCAGAAATTGACAAATACAAATGGAAGTGTACAGCCTACAATGTACTGTAAAAGGTAAAAAATAAAAATAAAAATCCTCAAACCACTTTACACAGTTGATCAGATATGACCAACCTGCTGCACTCTGACCTGGTTTATAATGGTTGTCATGTTGTCTTGACATGAAGAGAGAAAGTGTGATCAATTTTGAATAGCTGTGTTCAATGGATGACCCATTTGTTTCATTTGTGTTAACGTTTTGTCACCTGTTGTTACCATTATGTATCACAAGTGCATCACAGTGACAACTGTGTCATATTATATGAGAATTGTGTTTGGAGTTTTGCAAAAGGAATGACTGAGATCTGCAAATAGTGTTTTACTAGAAGAAGATAGTTTATGGTTTTGTCACAAGGATGTTCAATTCGGGGAATGAGTTTAGACAACTGAGCAATTGATTCACACAACAGGAAATAGTGTTTTAGCAATTGAGAAAAACTGTAAACACAACATTCCACACTCTGTCCACACTCTTTTCTGCTTAGCAACCTCTGACCCTACAGTCACGCATACATATGCATTTTAAGGCCTATTTTCTTTGGCTAAATAAGTCAGAACTACGTCATAACAATTATTTTGTCTGCTAAATCGATTTGAATCCCTAGAGAAAGAATTATCCAGTGCAGCAGAAGTGTGTGATTCATTACTTCTTATTCATTCCATGCAGTTCCAGTAGAAGCAGCATGAAATAAAACTGCAGTTGTCACTGACAGATCTTTAGCTGGCCTTATAAGGCTTCCAGGAAGCATTTTAGACACTGGACAAACAGACTAGTGGTCGACCGATACGGGTTTTTTAAGGCTGATGCCGATTATTTTGACATCAGTCTTCACCGATTCCTGATTTGTGCTGCTGATTTTTTTGGGCCGATTCTTGAAGCCGATATTGCCTTTTCTCCCTCCATTTACATGATAAAAATGACACAATGATAACAAATGTTACACAATTCTCAATTTAAACAAAAAAAAGAAACATTTATTAACAAAACAAACAAAACATATTAACAGTTGGATAGTAAACAATGTGTATGTTGTTCTAGGCCTAACATTTCTTATCGAATGTGCACAATGTCTTTTATGTACATTCCAGCAGGAATGACTTCTTGGCCTGAACAACACACTTCATTGCAACAACTTTTTAAAAATTAGTTTTTGTTTTGTTTTAAGCAAATAAACAAAACAGATTCATGAGTAATAGAGGTAGACCGATATGTCAGCCGGCTGATATATCGGGCCGATATTTGCGTTTTTTTCTTGTATCGGCATTGGCCGATACGTGCGTGCGTTTACCGATGAATTATCCCATTTGACTGAGCCAACAGCAGGCAAGGCTTGGGGCAACATCTGCCATTCTCTGGTGAGCTGCTGCTGATACCGGAAAAAAGAAAAACACATCAAATATGTGGATCATCTGAGGCGCCACCACCTCCAGGCCTAGAACAACATACACATTGTTTGATATCCAACTGTTAATGTGTTTTGTTAATAAATGTTTCTTTTTTTCTTTAAATTGAGACTTGTGTAACATTTGCTACCATTGTGTCATTTTTATTATGTAAATGGAGGGAAAAAATGCAATATCGGCTTCAAGAATCGGCCCAAAAAAAGCAGCACATATCGGGGATCGGTTAAGACTGATGTCAAAATAATCGGTATCGGCCTTAAAAAACCTGTATCGGTCGACCACTAGTTGAAAGCCAAGGAGCATATCATATAACTCTGACATAGGCCGTTATCCGCTTAAAAGTAAACTTTTTTTAATGCTTATGTCCTCTAAAATGTATTGAGACTGTACTCACTCTTACATATCCAGAATTTCTCAATGAGGGAGATCAAGAAGCTTCCAGCACCTTTTCAAAGTTTATACTTTTTATGTGTGACATCATGTTAAACGAAATGTTAACATTATATACGCTTAAAACATGTCTGAGTAAGAACTTTAATGTAAGACTTATAACAGAGAACAAATCCTCCAAACTAAATGGCAAAACCGGTCATTTGTCATTGCCTGGTCATGGTTAAACCAGCACGAACTGATAATAACATCATACTCCTTCCACCTTTAAATCTAACAGCCAAGAATCATTATTCCCATGACCACTAGATGTCCTTGTAAGCCAAATGTAGATGGTGTTTTCTCAGGTGAAAAAGGTCTTCAAACAGACAAGACAAGGCACGTCTGCAATGTGGTAGACTGGAGCAGCACCTTGAAAAATCTGTTCGGATAAGTTTTTTTTTAACCATTTTTCATTTTGCACAGTGATTATTCTGTCACTTCTCTTGGACAATAAGGGGTAGAAGTGCAAATTGGTAACTGGTGCGCCAATAGGAGCTCATGAATCTGCTCTTCTGTTCAGGCACTGTGATTTGGATATGAATGGGAAGGTGGATATTACTACTGAGAAGATCATTCACTCCAAAAGTGCCAATATGGTGTCAGACCTGTCCCCAGAAGCCCAGCCTTACACCCGGGTGAGCGCACACACGCATGCATGCACACACACACAATGCAAAAAAGGTGTGTCTAAAAACAAGATAAAAACACTAAATCTGAGGGAAATGATCTTGCTGCATGGACAGATAATTTCACTTGACAAGATTTCTTAAATTAAGATTGTTAAATCTAGAAATAAGCATGTTGTATCTTAAAATAAGAAATTAACTCTTAAAACAAGACAAATTATCTAACACTTCTAAATCTAAAGTTTTTTTTTATTTAGGTAAGAAACAAATAATTGTCAGTGCACTCTGCTCGGGCCAGTTCATCGCTGCTGGCAGCTTTAATTTCTCTTGTTTTAAAAGTTAATTTCTTATTTTAAGCGTTCAACATGCTTATTTCTAAATGTATCTAAATTTAAGAAAATCTTGTCAAGTGAAATGATCTGTCCATGCAGCAAGATCATTTCCCTCAGATTTAGTGTTTTTATCTTGTTTTTAGACACCTTTTTTGCATTGCGCGCGCGCACGCACACACACACACACACACACACACACACACACACACACACACACTCACGCACACACACTCACGCGCACACACACAGTTGCAGTATGTGGACTGGGGATATCATCATTCCAGAGGAACTAGTGTGATCACACTCAATATTGTTTGTTAAAGGGTCTTGGCTTAGAGTAAACAACTTCTCTTTCACATCTTTTTGACCCAATGACTAATGTTTTGTATAACTCCTCAGATCCAACTCCATGTTACAGTGATTTGATTCATGAATTAGCTACATCAATAGACATGACAAAACATATATTTTTGTAATCAGTAATGCACACACACTATTGAGCATTTTCCTATGTGGAAGTTCACTTAACATCTGTACATGCGGTTCATACATGAAAACAAATACTCAACTGTCTGTTGGTCCTTTATACAGCACTTTTAACTAGTACATTTTTGGTATTTCATCAATGTTAATGATAATATAGAAATAATCGATAGATATATATCTAAAATTATATCTGTCCATCCATCCATCTCTTCTGACTTGCAGGCGTCTCGTACTCCCAGGACTACTCCAAGATCGGCAGCTACATTTGGGAAGCGCTCCAACTCTATGCGCAGGAATCCCAAAGCAGAGGTGACCAAACAGGGATGGTTGTACAAACAGGTAAAACCTTTTCTATCTACTCTCAAATAATCTGAAGCGTTGAATTTTTGTCTACTCACTCTGGCAGTTAGAGTAATCTAAATCTTAAAAAAAGAGGTACTGACTAGAAATGAATCAACTTGGCTTGATCCGTCTCATCTTGCAGTTATCACACCACTCATTATATATGCAAACATATCACTCAATTAAATTGGCAGTGTGACACTAAATAAGTCTTAATTTATGGACAAACTATCAGCAGCAGTAACATAAAGTCTGGGCCTGGATTAGACCTGGGAACCACAGCATGTCATTTTAAATAAGAAACATTTACTTTGACATGCAAGTTAAATTCCCAAATTGGTACAATTTCATTATCAAAATCAAATTGATTGCAAGACCTTTCTGTACAAAGTCCTTCAGCTCTTGTAAACAGGACAGGAATGCGTCTCCTGTACAGGGTCCACAGAGAGGAGACGCCCCTCTGTGCCCCTAAACCACCAGTTAAAACCGCCATAAAAACATTAAACATGCAATTTAAACTGTACATGAAATCAAAAGTGTCTGAAGTAATTTGTCACTCTCGACATCTTTTTATGGTGCATCCCTGAAGGGGAGCTCACATATCTTCTGCATCTAACGGCCACACTAGCATTTTACAAATACCAACCTGTCCCACAGTAGTAAGTTCTAGTGCACCAGTCAGGGAAAGCTGCCACAGGCAACAGATTCCACAATTTTGGTTATTGCAAAATACAGAAGCCTTCTCTGCCAGGGATAGGCTTAATCAGCACTGGATGAACTTGTCTGGCACGTTCTAATGTAACGGATGTTCATTTATACATCATGTTAAGGCCTGCACACAGGCTTTGAAGAGGACCTCCACTACATCAGCTGACTAGTCATGTTTTGTACTAGTTCTAGTCAGCCTGTAGTCTTATAATGCCTTCTGGTGCTGTGGGGGAGATTTGTCACGTCTGAGAAAATAAGCCAGATGACCACAAAAAGTTTTATTTTGGGAATTTTAGGATCCAGTCTTTTTGGAGCTTGACCCATATCAGCCTTTGTTGCATTAATTTGACCATTCTTTTAAATTCCGTCTGTGTGAGTCCCCCACATTTTCAACAGTGCAATACTGAAGTACTTGCTGAAAAATTGTTTAAGTTAGTATTCGTGGGAATTTAAGCATTTTATTGTGAATTTCGCCGACACAACAAATACATTTTTCGACACGACGCAATTTGATTATATCACGTGGTGTGTCCATGTAAAGTTAATACTTCATCTCCTCTCTGCAGGTAAGAGTTTTATACTGCAAAGTGAGAAAGAATGACAGTAAAGTGTTTATCCTTCATGTCAGCTCGCTCTGAACCGTTTCAATGAATTTACCATAAATATCACAATACGGGCGCACTACATTATATAGGGGCGGCTGGTTTGACTATGGAGAAGATAATGACGGCAGCAACCAATCAGGAGGAGGACCAGTGTCCAATATGTACCTACCCTTTCCGTTTTGATGAATTGCTGGTGTGTTGTGATGAATTGCTTGTGTGGTTTGCACTTCAGGGCCACCGAAAAACCATGACAGTAAAAGACCATAAAATGATAAATGGGTTAATTTGTAACAAAAATATACTGTAATACATATACAAGCCATCACTGTAATTTTTACATTTATTTTTTGTAAAAATACATTTTCTCACTGTTAAATGTACTAAACATCATATCAAAACCAATATTTAATGGTAAAATCTTTAATTTTTGCAGCATTTATAAAGTATTTTCTTGTCAATTATATGACAGAACAGCGTTTCTTTTGATGGGAAAAACTTATTATTTTTACGGTAAAATAAGGAATAAAATGTCAATCTCAAATGTGAAATTAACAGTGCTAATATCATTTTACTGTAATATTAAAAAAAGTTGCACCATATTTATTACGGTAAAGTTCTGGCAACCACATCTGCCGTTTTTTTTACCATAAAAACAAAATTTTTTTTTTTACAGTGTACTTGCTGTCAGAACTTACTGCTCAGGTTGGCATCTGTAAAATGCTCCTTTACTGCCCATTCAAAACATGTCTGTTCTGAATGATTTGCACGAGGAGCTCCTGGTGGCAGGAGAGATGCAGCCAGCTCACCTGCAGGCACACACCATTAGTACGGTACATGTTGACAGTGTGGAGAGAGCTTTGCACAACAGGTTTCAGAAGTGTGTGACTTTTGTTCCGACAGGCCAGCAGTGGAGTGAAGCAGTGGAACAAGAGGTGGTTTGTCCTCACCGACAGATGTCTCTTCTACTACAAAGGTTTGTGCTTCATTCTGTTCTTTAGCTCAGATATCTGCTTCTGACTTTCAGTTTATAGTATTTGTGATGAAAGGCTGTCTTCTTTTATATATATATATATATATATATATATATATATTTATATGTGTGTGTGTGTGTGTGTGTGTGTTGCTAGTGTGTGTATTACAAACCTGTTAATCTTGTTCATTTAGCTTGTCACCTCTGAAACAACAAAAACATACAGCTTACTGATGATGTGTAAAATCATTGAAATGTGTAAGTACAGCAGAAAAGCATATAGTCAGGCTGCATGGGACCAGATTTAAGAATAAAAGGGACACGTCTGACAAAAGCATCAATTTTTTTCCACATGCTCTTTATCACCATAGGTTTCAATTTTTGGTAGGAGCCACTTCATCAAGATTGTGGATCAGATATGGCAACCATATAAAGTCTATGAGAACCAATATATCTTCCAAGCCACTTAGAAGGTCAATCTTGGTGTCAAAATCTACTTTTTCTGTTGGGAAAAATGTATATACAAGGTCTGACATGAGATAAGCGTTCCCTTGATTTTATTTAGCAGTGTACATGGAAGCTAATCAGCACTCTCCCGTGAACATAGATTCCAAACATTTTCAACTCAGGATTCCCTGCTGCAGCACTTCAAGACCTACCAGTCTGGGTTAAAATGAACATATCTATTTGATCAAATAATCATCTAGCGATATTCTCAATAGTTTTAAATGATTCCTTGACCAAGAAAAGGTAGATTTTGACAGATAGATTGACCTTCTGAGTGGCTTGGAAGATATATTGGTTCTCATCGACTTTATATGGGTGCCATCTCTGATCCACAATCTTGATGAAGTGGCTCCTACCAAAAATTGAAACCGTCCCCTTTATTTAGCTAAGCCGCCTGACTAATAGTTTCTGCACACACTATGGCTTTGGTCTCAGCGTCCACAAATGACATGAAATGATAAAATCAGGTATAACTCAGCCATGTTGGTTGCTATGTATGGGCTTGAATTTGCCTCATGAATACCCATAAACGCATAGAGGGTGATCTACAAATAGTCCTTGATTTGCACACGTGTTTTGCTATCCACAAATACAAATTTCTAATTTGTAACTTGTATTTTGTTTTTTACAAATAAGTGTGTATTTGTAAATATATTGTGTATTTGTAAATACCCAGTTTTCCATTTATAAAAACAAAAAAGACATTTGTAAAACTGAAAATGCTGTTTGTGAAGTGTGATTCAGCATTTGTGGATCGCCAATCACACACACGCATCTCTTTCCTCAATGACGTATTTTTGAGACGTTCTTGTTGAGAAAATCAACAAACAAGCAGCTCGTGATTCACAAATGGCCGCACTCCTCAACAGTAGGTGGCAGTGTTGTTATATGCATTGACGGATCGATTGTTTGAACTTTGTTTAAGGTGGACTTACACTTAACTTTCGATTTTGTGGTAAAGCCATGGTACATAAGTAAAACTATTTCTCCTTGCCCTACATTAAATTAGCACCTATGCTGTGAAAATAAAATAAGACAATGATAACACTATTGCGACTGTGCCTGTTTGGTTAAATGTTTAATTACCCTGCGCGGCCAGCAGAGCAAAGAGGAAAGAGACATTTTGAGCATAGCTCGAGTAAGCTGTGCATGTAAACGTACTGACTGACTGAGTTACGACAACATGGCCTGCTTCAAAAGACAGTTCAGACAGGGACAGGGAAGCCGGACGCGTCAATTCATTTCAGTTTGGGTGGTGCGTGTCTACGGTGGCCCTGAAGTGCAAACCACACCAGCAATTCACACAACACACCAGCAATTCGCCACAACACGGCAGCAATTCATCAAAACGGAAAGGGTAGGTACATATTGGACACTGATCCTCCTCCTGATTGGTTGCTGCCGTCATTCTCTTCTCCATAGTCAAACCAGCCACCCCTATATATGTAGTGCCCCCGTATTGTGATATTTATGGTAAATTCATTGAAACTGTTCAGAGTGAGCTGACATGAAGGATAAACACTTTACTGTCATTCTTTCTCACTTTGCAGTATAAAACTCTTACCTGCAGAGAGGAGATGAAGTATTAACTTTACATGGACACACCACGTGATATAATCAAATTGCATCGCGCTGAAAATGTATTTGTTGTGTCGGCGAAATTCACAATACAATGTGCTTGGATAATTACTGTACAGTAAATATCAAAGGGCATTTATTCTGATATTCCACAGTGACACATTCTGTAAGTTTGTGAATGAGAAGATACCCAAGGTCCTCCTATATTAGACTGGAATTATTGATTGGAAACAGATTATTTTTTGATATAATTTAATATATCCGCGCAATGCAATTATATCATGTGGTGTGTCCATGTAAAGTTAATACTTCATCTCCTCTCTGCAGGTAAGAGTTTTATACTGCAAAGTGAGAAAGAATGACAGTAAAGTGTTTATCCTTCATGTCAGCTCGCTCTGAACAGTCTCAATGAATTTACCATTAATATCACAATACGGGCGAACTACATATACGTATATACATAGGGGCGGCTGGTTTGACTACGGAGAAGCAAATGAGGCAGGAACCAATCAGGAGGAGGATCAGTGTCCAATACCTACCCTTTCCGTTTTGATGAATTGCTGGTGTGTTGTGTGAATCGCTGGTGTGGTTTGCACTTCAGGGCCACCGTACATTTCCACGCCGGCAGCCTGCAATGCAGGGGTTGCCGCATAAAACGTGTCGGACGTCCCTGTCTGAACTGTCTTTTTGGAGCAGGCCATGTTGTCATAACTCAGTCAGGCTGTACTGTAAGTATTTCTACTGGTGGTAAATATTTGCTAACAGCAAGTTAAAGTTTGGTGGGCTTTTTTTCCTCTTTTTTTTCATTATTGAAAGTTATTTTCAGATCACGATTTGGCAGTGGATCACTTGAGTTTTGAGTAGTTCAGTCATTCTTCCTGTAAAGTCTAAACGTTTGTACTACTGCTATATTTAACCTGGGTGGATTATGTTGTGTATGGTACAGGATATCACCAAAATCTGCTTGAGATCTTTTGTAGACAGAGGTATATCTATGAATAAAAACACTACTTCACCCAACTATTTAGATCATTGCTAGCCTTGTATACTTCACTCAGACCATCACTGCTGACCATTTTCTGTAATCATATTAAGAGCATAGTGTTTGTGTTTGAGTGCATATGTGAAGATGTGTGTATGCACACACTCATCATTTCTCACATGCACGTTAATGGGTCACTGAGCTAACTTTGGGCTGCAGCCTGGCTCTGCTCTCATGACAGTAGCTCTCTTTTCAGCCGAGTACATCACCATGGTAATGCTGGCTGCAGTCTCTGAAAATAAAACACTTAAACGGAATCTTAAAGAATTTATTCTTTCAAAGTTTCATCTTCATTAACACAGATTAAACAAGCACAAACAAAGCAGCACAGAGACAGTGATACATTATCAGAAAGGAAAAATAGCTGCTGGCAAAACAGATTTCTTATGTCACATAAAGCTGTGACATACTGTAAGTGGCTGTGGCTGTTCTCCAACATACATGTCGGGCCTTCTACAACCAGATTTAGTCTGTATTGAACTTCACTTCCAAAAAAAGAGATTCTACTTTTCCTGTCAGAGCCCCTTCACTTCAGAGCAGTTAGCCTGCAAGTGATAAAAGTAGCCAAATTAATTTTAATCTGAACTCAATTATTTTCAATGGTTTTACACTTACTGATACATTTTTTTATTCATTGACTTTAGCTGATGATTGAATGGTTAAGAAAATATTGAAGGTAAAACAAATTAACATTTATAGTGAATGTTTGTACTAGTGGTCGACCGATACAGGTTTTTTAAGGCCGATGCCGATACCGATTATTTAAGACATCAGTCTTTACGATCCCCGATATGTGCTGCCGATTTCTTTGGGCCGATTCTTAAAGCCGATATTGCCTTTTCTCCCTCCATTTTCATGATAAAAATGACACAATGATAACAAATGTTACACAAGTCTCAATTTAAACAAAAAAAGAAACATTTATTAACAAAACAAACAAAACACATTGACAGTTGGATATCAAACAATGTGTATGTTGTTCTAGGCCTGGAGGTGGTGGCGCCTCAAATGATCCACATATTTGATGTGGTTTTCTTTTTTCTGGTATCAGCAGCAGCTCACCAGAGAATGTCAGATGTTGCACCGAGCCTTGCCTGCTGTTGGCTCAGTGAAATGGGTCGGTGAACGCAAGCACGTATCGGCCGATGCTGATACAAGTAAAAAACGCAAATATCGTTTTAGAGGTCGACCAATATATCGGCCGGCCGATATATTGGTCGACCTCTAAAACAGACATTGTGCAAATGTCATTTATTATCTCATTAATCTAAAATTAATGTTTGATGCTTTTTAGGGATGTCAAAATGAACGGCTTGGGATGCCGATACAAGTAAAAAACGCAAATATCGGGCCGATATATCGGTCGACCTCTACATGTCATTATTAAACTTTATAATTTAATAGAAAATGTATCATTCTGTTATTTTCATTAAATATGTATCCAAATACATTTGCTTTGTATTTCCCTCCCTTTGAAAATGCAGTGGTATTCCAGTCCTGTAATGACTACAGGGGACTTTTCTTGTCTTTCACTAACGGTCTTACAGTAACTGTCCTGTACGATGGGACTCATGCCTGAGTGATCTGTTGTTACTCCTGTTTGTCCTCTACCTCAGAGCTGATTGCAGCCTTGAATAACCTTGTGCATGATTCCAGCAATGAGGCCAGGATAGTCCCACAAGAT
This sequence comes from Centropristis striata, assembly GCF_030273125.1. Taxonomy (NCBI): domain Eukaryota; kingdom Metazoa; phylum Chordata; class Actinopteri; order Perciformes; family Serranidae; genus Centropristis; species Centropristis striata. The sequence continues at coordinate 30,648,490 of NC_081519.1, forward strand.
GCATACAAAAACATGCTGTGATAAAAGTAGACCACCCAACAACACAGTCACTTCTGGATTAACTGCTGTACTATTTCTTTTTTTGCTTGTATACACAGTCCTTTGTCCCTTTTGTCTTCCTCTCTCTGTAACCATTTGACAAAATAATCCAGGTTACGGTTAAGATCATTTTACAAACATCTAATTACAAACATGGCCCATGCTTGTCTTTTCTTTCTTATTTTGATGTTAATTCCTTCTGTGCTGGGGGCTTCTCTCTTTATTCTGAGCACGTATGTTTTGTTCCCTCCGTCTCTGCCCGGCCCAGCTGTGTTTTGGAAAAGAAGGCTTAGAGAGAGGGAGCAGTGGAGGGAGGAATTTGTGACAGTGCAATTTACCACTGCTATTGCTATGCCAGCAAGGACCAAGGGCCAAAAAATGGGCACAAGGGTAAGAGAAAAAGCACAGGACTGGTTTTGTCTGGATTGTGTTTTACAGGGCTATCCCTAGCTCCTCTAAAAAACAGTTAGAGTGTCTGTTAAGACACCATATTAATATACATTTTAATAAAACTTCAGTGTCTCTCTCTCTCTCTCTCTGTGTCTCTCTCTCTCCCTCTCTCTCTCTGTGTCTCTCTCTCTCTCTCTCTATATATATATATATATGTGTGTATATATGTGTATATATATGTATATATATATATATATACACATATATACATATATATATATGTATATATATATATATGTATATATATGTATATATATGTATATGTATATATGTATGTATGTGTATATATATATATATATGTATGTATATATATATATATATATATGTGTATATATATACATATATATATATATGTATATATATATATATGTATATATACATATATATATGTATATATATATGTATATATACATATATATATATATATATATATATATGTATATATATACATATATATATGTATATATGTGTATATATATATATATATATACACATATATACATATACACATATATATATGTGTATGCATATATATGTATATATGTATATATATATATTTTTTTCTTTTAGATAGTGTTGAGTTTTAATGAGTTGATGAACAGGGATGGTTGTACAAACTGGTTAAACCTTTTTTGTATCTACTCTCAAATAATCTGAAGCGTGGAATTTTTGTCCCCTCACTCTGGCAGTTAGAGTAATTACACACCCTTGACATCTTTTTATGGTGCATCCCTGTAGGAGAGCTCACATATCTTCCCCACCTCCAGGAGTGCTCTCTTCAAGTGCAACTAACGGCCACACTAGCATTTTACAAATACCAACCTGTCCCACAGTAGTAAGTTCTAGTGCACCAGTCAGGGAAAGCTGCTACAGGCAACAGATTCCACAATTTTGGTTATTGCAAAATACAGAAGCCTTCTCTGCCAGGGATAGGCTTAATCAGCACTGGATGAACTTGACTGGCAAGGGCTAATGTAACGGATGTTCATTTATACATTATGTTAAGGCCTGCACACAGGCTTTGAAGAGGAACTCCACTACATCAGCTGACTAGTCATGTTTAGTACTAGTACTAGTCAGCCTGTAGTCTTATAATGCCTTCTGGTGCTGTGGGGGAGATTTGTCAGGTCTGAGAAAATAAGCCTGATGATGTCAAAATGATGTCGAACAACAATCACTGGAGTTTTATTTAGTATTTGTGGGAATTTTAGCATTTTAGGAGTCTCTGTGGAGCTTGACCCATATTAGCCTCTGTTGCTTTAATTTGACCTTTCTTTTATATGCTGTCATTTGTGAGTCCCTCAAGTTTCCAACTCTACAATACTGAACTATTTTAAGTAACAACATAAATACAGAGGCCAAGAAGCTTTTAGAAAAAGTTAGTGACTCTTATTCCTACTATGAGGGAAAGATAATTGAAGCACATCCCGATAATTATCAAGCACCTTTTACCATCCAGTTCTGGCTAATAAGAAAAAAAACCCAGAAGAGACCAAAACCAACAATCAACTCATCCTGCTACACTTTTCATATAATGCCTTCTGGTGCTGTGGAGGAGATTTGTCAGGTCTGAGAAAAATAGCCAGATGACCACAAAAAGTTTACTTTGGGAATTTTGGGATCCAGTCTTTTTGGCTTGACCCATATCAGCCTTTGTTGCATAAATTTGACCATTCTTTTATATTCTGTCTGTGTGAGTCCCCCATGTTTCCAACAGTGCAATACTGAAGTACTTGCTGAAAAGTTGCTTCTTAAGTTGTTTCTTAGTGTGTTCCACACAATTTTCAGGCACAGAGGATGACACATAAATGTTAGCTGTCAACGTGGTAAATTGCCACATGAAGCTTGTGTCAATTATTACTAATGGATAGCTAGCTCAAGTGGGAGACTGTTGCAGTACAGTCATACATTTCAGCAACATTGGACTGTTTACAACAAAATCTCAGCCTAGCCTTGTTGGGGTGGAGGGATGGCAGATGAGTTAAACCCTGGGTATTCTAACCAGGGACCAGTGTTCTTGTCCTGTTAAGGGAGGATATGGTGACCAGGGAGTAGCCCTCTGTCCCCTGAAAGGTAAAACACAAACATTTCCTGTGTTTTCAGATATTAAAGTATGCGACCATAAGTTTGATCTGTTCCTGAAGTTTCTGTAATCCCTTGATATGGAACTTCTTGAGATCAATGCATCGGTTCAGAAAGCAGAGATCCAAAATGGGTCTGAAATCTCTTGAGAACCAGGAAGTACGTGGTCCTGGATGTTTACTGAGAAGTAATCTATCTCTTGTACATCCTATCCATTGATGCAAGTTGAGCTTCACATGGTCATCTCTTGTAGATGTACATGTTAACAATGAAACCCTTCTCTTTTTGTTCTCTGCACTGTCATCTCTAGTCCACCATGTGTTGACTACCCAAAACATCCATATATACACAATATGTAAAGGGTGGTTCTTATCAGGGCTGTTTCCACTACCGGGCAATACCTGGCTAATACCCGGAATGAGGCGGGTCTCACTCGCCAAAACGCCCCTAATTTGAATACGAGCAGTCCGGAGCCGGCTTTTGTCGGGACTCTTTCATCCCTGTTGAAGAGCAGGGTCTTTTTTCTCCCCAGAAAACAGCCAGGTTACTGATTGGATAGACCGCTAAGGGGTATGTGACATAGTACTCTACACGACAACAACACATGACATTTGTATAAGACGGCAAAGCAGTGTTCCCAACTTAGCAACTTTGTTGCTAAACTTAGCGACTTTTCAGACCCCCTTAACGACTATTTTTCAAGAAAACGACTGGAGACAAATCCAAGACTCCTTCTTACTCTTCTTAATGAGCTGGATGCCGGCTCGTTCAGAAGAGCAGCTAGCTACAGTTAGCTCTGTAGCAGTACAGTGTGTATGTGCTGCTGCTGCAGGAGGTGTTCACTTAGCGATCTCTGTTTGTTTACAACAAGCACCAGACACTCTGTGCACAGTTAGTGATGTCTTTAATTCACAATCACTATGTTTATGATCAGCAGAGACTCTGTGCATAATTAGCCATGCTGCTTTCAGCTGCTGACGTTGTGCACAGTTAGCGATGGCGAAAACAATACGTCACCTCCGGAGTCTCGTAAATCCCTCTGGGGGCTAACTTGTAGTCGAAACACACTGAGTGATGGGACTTTTCTGAGGGTGTGGCCTGAGACTTTCCCGGTGGCCACTTTCCCCCTTAGTCCAAACACAGCTATAGAGTCTCTGGTGGTAAGTCAGAAATCTGTAGCTGCTCTACTTTTCCCTAATGATATGTGCACAATACACACTTACAGATAAAGCTACTGATTTCTGTCTTTGAAACTATCCATAAACCATTTTCAAGGACAGCATCCTCTGTAATGTGCCTTCCTTGATGCTTAATCTGCTCGTGGTGATAGCTAATAAGTAACATCGCAACATGGTTCTTTCCAAGGATGAGGATAGTTGTGATTTCAGACTTGGACTGTGTGCATCCTACCTGCAGAAGACCATTCATCCACAAGAGATTGGAGCTTCTTGAGAAAGCATTTTGAAGTTCAATCATACTTTAATGCCACCAATCTCTTCCTCATACACCTCCTTCTGCACCCTGTTAAGATGTGAGCCTTGTGAGGTCAGTAAAGGTGAAACATCTTTTACAGAAATGCCAATTTACACAGTTTGGGTCATGTAGTAGCTTGTGGAAATGTTGTGCAATATGTCCTAGTAACTATAACTATGGCCCTTGTCAGTACTTGCCATGAAGAGAAACAACCAAAGTGCTTAGTGCTCAGCTACTTCTCTTGGGCCTTGGTGAAGAGGGCTGTAGCCTGGGGAGTTCGGCTTAAAGAAAATTTTGTTTAATGCTGAACTATTAGGCTTAAGCAAATAGACAAGCCCTGTCAGCCAGTCAGTGCTCTGTAACGGTCCTGCCAATAAAGATGTTGGAGCATGATCTGTTTGATTGTTCTCTGCAGACATATTTCCACTATTCTGCATGGGTGGGCAGGCTGTCATTTGACTACTTCAGTTAATTTATTGGCCAACACTGCAATATCAAGTTCCAATCCAGGAAAACTTAACTCTGTGAGACCATCCTTCATTCTTGAGTGTCCAAAAAGACACACAGCTCAATTCTTCCCGCCTTTGATAGTGAAATGGAAGTGTTTCATTTGAGAGAATTTAGTCTGTTAAGCTCCTGTGGTGTGACCTGCCATATCTGCCACTCTATGAGCTTAAGAAACGAGCTCTTTTAAAAGAAGCCTTCCTTCAGGGATGTTGAACATGAACATGTCACTTGTCATATTCCAAGTGGCTTCGCCCAACAGGCATAGGCAAAAAAGGTCCAGGGCTTTGATGTTTTATACCCAATCCTCTGTAGAAAATGAATCATGACATCTGCCTTATTGGATACAAACTTGTGGAGGTTGATATCTTATTATCACACTCTCTCAACATCCACCACTTTATCCTCTGTTGGAAACAATTTGAGTACATCATCTACATTGACGTCCATCTCTATGAAATGATGACCATCACTGCCAAAGTTTTTCTCCCCCTCTAGGGTTGCTCTAGTTTGCAACAGCTGTGGACAGGCAGTGGCTGAGCATGTGACACGCATAGGGTAATTCAGTACATAATTGTCAAGGTCATTCTGTTTATACCACAAGAAATGCAGAACATCCCTGTCTTCTTTGTCAAACAAAGACACAATAAAACATTTGCTAAATATCAGGAGCAGATTCCCTTCCTAAAGCTGATGAGGACAGCAGTGTACTGTTGTGATTGGGCCCTGAATGCAGGACATTGTTCAAAACTCGCCAGGATCTTTCTAGGTTTTTGAAGGAGGTACTCACCAAATAGAGGGAGGTACCAGAGTTCCTTCCTTCTTCTAGTGGCTAATTCAACAAGATAATTATCTTAAATCCCATAATGAACTCCAAGAAGTTAACTTTCATGGTAGGTTCCCTTTTGAAAAGGAAGGCAGGCACCTGCTTGGAGCCCAGGCTGTTTGGGCCCCCTGAGGGCTGCAACCCACTTCTCCCCTGAAACAACTCATGGATGATTTGCAATAACATCTCAGTAGGAAAACTCCCTAAAGGGGCCCCATTACATTCCCATAGACCTTCCATAATTCGCTTCACATGAACATTTTCAAAGTTAGAAATTATTTTTTTGTTGGCCATTAATAGACGGGAAGTATCAGGAAGTATTAGAATTTTTGAAAAAGAAATGATTTATCTGCAGCATGGACCACAGCAGGAGGGAAAAAGTCCCACATGAATCTTCAGCAGAAATTTCCAAAGCCCCTGCTGCAGCTCCATCCTGGATATATGGTTGTGGTCACTGGTAGCAACCCAGGAAGGAGGCCTTGGTTATATGAAACTACAGTTTTGAGCATCAGCAGACACTCGTAGTGGCTTCAGGGGCTGTTGAAGGTAGTTTTCCACTCACCCAACTCCTTGGACAGTAACTCAAAAGCAGATGATATCAATGAAAGAGGGTACTTGTTTTTAACTGTGAAGTCATTCGGGCCACAGTATCCCATTCAGTCTGAGGTACTTGTCCATCTCCCCCCAGAGAAGAAGATCCCAGCAGCCAGTGATTCATTTTTTATATTTATGTACTTTGATGCATTCTCAGTCAGTATCTCCTTTCTCTTGAGCCAGGGGAACCACTAGTAGAGTCGTGTGGTGATTACTTGGCATGCAAAGATACATTGGAACCACTCTGTCGGTAACAGAACAATCATATCCACTAGTTGCACTGAAATCAGAACTGATAGGATAGAGAAAGGAATTCCCATTGAATCCCTTGTTGGGTGGCTAGGGTAGTGTCAAGGAAGTCCCCTCCCTAATTAGTGTCTCAGGACTTGTAGGAATAGTCTGTGGTTCTGGGCTGGGTGTGGAGCAAGGGGAAAGGGCATTTTGGGGTGGATGGCTCAGCTCACCAGTGGTGAGTGTAGCATGAGCAAGTTACTTGGGCTTTGCCAGTGTGCTTGGGGAACTCGTACAGGCACCTCTGAAGACGAAGGAGGCGATGAAGGTGCCAGTGGAGTCTTGCTAGGCCTGATTTTCATGGCTCTCTCCATCCTTCTCTTGGTCTCAAATGAAAAGAGAAAGAGAAAACAAGGCAGAATGAACCAGTGAGAGATCAGGAAGGATTTGCGACAATAAGAAATACTAGAATAAATATCTTGTATTATCACTAAATTCGGCATCTGTTCATACACCAGTTACCAATGCTTTACAGTAGGACTCTCTCTCTCTCTCTCTCTCTCTCTCTCTCTCTCTCTCTCTCTCTCTCTCTCTCTGTGTTTGTTTTTGTGTGCATGTGTGTTTGTGTGTGTGTTGTTCGCATATCTTGACAACCATTCATCGGGTCTACTTCGGTGTTTTGCATTTTGGACACACAACCTGTTTAATGTTAATAAACTTTGAATAAACAGTGCAGAGAACAGTGCTCTGTGTAGTGGGGGTGGGGGTACAGGGCCTTGAGATGAGTATGTCGGCACCCTTGTCAGCAGGCTTTTACATACAAGTCCTGGCTCATTGACTGCAGTTCACTTTGGTGGATACACTGATGTTAAGTGAAGGATATACTGATGTTATATAATGATGTAAGTTTTTAAATACTAATTTACACTAATAGGCTACCACAGAAAATGGGTTTGAATATTAAAATAATTCTTAATTTGTCATATCTAAACATCATAATAAATCTAGCTGTTTGGGGTGCTTTCAGTTGGGGCCCCATGCAGTTGACTACTTTGCTTAATGGTAGTCTGCCCCTAGTGTTTTTCCTTGTGAAGAGAGAGTATTTCACTGGTGTTTCAGTCCAATACCAATACCAGGCAAGGCTCGGTGCAACATCTGCCATTCTCTGGTGATCTGCTGCTGATACCAGAAAAAAGAAAAACACATCAAATATGTGGATCATCTGAGGCGCCACCACCTCCAGGCCTAGAACAACATACACATTGTTTGATATCCAACTGTTAATATATTTTGTTGGTTTTGTTAATAAATGTTTCTTTTTTTGTTTAAATTGAGGCTTGTGTAACATTTGTAATCATTGTGTCATTTTTATTATGTAAATGGAGGGAGAAAAGGCAATATTGGCTTTAAGAATCGGCCCAAAAAAATCGGCAGCACATATCGGGGATCGGTTAAGACTGATGTCAAAATAATCGGTATCGGCCTTAAAAAACCCGTATCGGTCGACCACTAATAAAAACTCTTGAAGTCTATACGATTTAGGCAGTTTCCCTGTGAGAATACCTCAAACTAGCTTCACTGAAATGTAAAATGACTTGCAATAGTTTTGTGTTTTACATCATTATAAAGTATTTTTTATGCATGTTGCATTGTGTGGTTTATGGTCATATAGTCCAAGATGAGACATGTGCATGCTTGCAGTTTATAAATGCAGACATTAATAAATCATGCAAATGTGGGTGGGCGACACGCATTGAAGAGAGGCAGAAGTGTTTCTGTTTACCCACTGTCCCTTTACGCATGCATCTGTGGGTGTGTGTGTGTGTGTCTGTCATTGGTGCAGACGAGCAGCAGGTACAGTTGGCTGGGGGCCGAGATTCCTGCAACACTGAGTCACATGGGATGATCATTATCTCGTGCAAACACACATACACAGACATGCTCGCATGCACACACACGGTATTGTTGCACAAGCCCCTCCCCCAGAGCTCTCTCCCTGCTCCCTTGCCCCTTTTTTCTTTCTCTCCTTCTCTCCCTCTCTCTCTCTCTCTCTCTCTCTCACTCACACACGTATACACAAACATTCAGTGGAGATAGTGTCAGTGCAGAGCTCTGTACGGGAAGCAAGAGGCAGGAGGTCACAGAGAGAGGAGTATATCCCTTTTCAAACTGCTAAAATTTTCATGCCTCCTTTCATTATTTAGTCAGCACCGGTGTTCCCCTTCTACAGTGCTTCTATTTATCACCGCTGGATCCTGGTGAGTGTACGAGCCATTACCGCTGCTTATCACAGGGACCCTCGGACCATAATGGATATCTATTCTAGGAAGCTGTCACCGTGGGAGCCGAGAGTGTGCTGGGAGGAGAGCGGCTTGGATTCCACTCTCATGTTTGGACTCTGAGCACTCCTCCTCTGTTTTTGTCTTTTATCCTGCAGGTTGAATAATCTGGCTCAGGCTGTAATTGTTATTTCTCTCACACAGTGGTTGTAGCCATGCTCCAGATTGTTTTTCTGTTTCTCTGATTCTTTCTCAGATGTTTTTATTTTTCTCTTCACAGATGAGAATGAGGACACAGTGTTAGGGAGTTTGCCACTGCTGAGTTTTCGAATTGGAGGAGTGGAGCCTTCAGACAACATCACCCGCAAGTTTGCCTTTAAGGTCAGTAACATCCTGGTGGGGGACAGAGGGTGCTGGGAGCTTTATGTGCAATTGCATTTCATGCAAAGGATGCAACGGGTACTGGGCAGCAAAATGCATATGACTTTCAATGTGTGAGGCAATCAACAGTCAAAAACAAATTCTATTTTGGAAAAAGACTGTAAGAAGTGTTCCAAAGCAGTAATATTAAAAGGCGGTTAGCTGTTGGTTTCCTGAGTAATGATAAATAGTGAGAACAAATGCAATTTCCTACATTTGCTCTTCCCTTGAAGACTCCTCCTTGTGCAATATTGCTTATTGCAAAAGCAGCATTTAATGTTTGAACTTGTTCCTTGGTTGGATGGCTGTGGTGTAGTGAAGGGTGTTGGTTTGGTTGTGGTTGATTGATTGAATCTGACTGCCTTCATGGCTGAGTCACGTGATGCTATTTATGACTGTAAACGAGCCTCACGGGGACTGGGGTTTCTCAGTATCATCAGAATGGAGGATTTATGGGGTTTTTTCAGTTGGGGAAATGACCTTGTATTAGACGAATAGATGAATTTTAGTGTTGAAGCAGATTCTTATATTTTGTTTCTTATTTTTGATCAGATATTGCTTTTGTTGAGATTGTTGCTGACATTGATTGATGCAATTATTTTGTGAATTTTTCATAAATTATACACCATAACAATTAATTTGCAAGTATTTGGAAATCCAGTATTATCCAATATAGTAGATCTATACAGTGTACACAGCAGATCAACTCAGTAGAATCTAGGGTTGTCAAAAGTATCGTTACTCAAAAAAGTATCGATACTAAAACGTTGTATCCGGATACAATGCTAATTTTCAAAAGTATCGAGTATCTGAAGCTTGTTTTCATAGTTGCAGTTTTTCTTGTTAATAAAAATATTTTTGTTAAATTTTTTTAAAACTTTGTTTTTATCCTTGTGGTATCGAAAATGGTATCGAGTATCGAATATTTTCCTGAGTATCGGTATCGAGTTGAAAATTTTAGTATCGTGACAACCCTAGTAGAATCACATCTGCAGTAAAGATGGACAGCCACACTGACATGTCCATGTCCTAGTTTAAAGATATCCTCATAGTCTGAAGACACAAGATTTGTGTACTATTGGTGGGAGGTGATGACAACCAAGCACTAAAAATATATTATATTAATTATAATATATATATTTGTATAATTGCTGTTCCATAAAAACGGATCAAGGCTGTGTTTTCTCAGATCCTGATGAATCACATCAGCAGTCTGACAGTTGGGTAGGAACACAGCTCCAGAGGCTCCACCTGACAGAGCTGTTTGTCAGCGCTGAATAAAGATGAGACGATGAGGATGTAATGTAGGTTGGCTGAGTCTGAATCTGCTGAGTAAAGCTTTATATAAGTTGGAAAGTTAGCCTTGTTTTCCCTTCAGCATCAGCATGAAACACACACAGTGACAGCTCTCTCTCCAGCCCTCTGTCGGGTTCACTCTCTCTTTTATCTTTCCCTCTCTCTGTGCCTCTCTTGTTACTGCAGTCACTGTTTGTCATTATCAGTTTTCTTCACTTTTTAGAACAGTTAGTCCTTTCTGCTGTTTTCTTTCTTTGCATGACCAGTTCAAACTAGTGCAAAGTCCAGTGCATGTACCCAGTGTGTACACACATGCACACACACATACACGCTAATTTGCACAAAGGTTCTCCACACACACCTGCAGTGGAGACAGACTGAGTAAATATACTCAGCGTGGCTTTGACAGCTTGCCAAGGATCAGGGTGCTGCTTGTTAGCTAATGTCCTGACTGGACATTCAGTACTGTTTAGTGTCCAAACTTACCAGTCAGCCTGCCATGACCCAGGCAGGTAATATTAACACACTACAGTGGAAAAAAGGGTGTCTAAAAACAAAATAAAATCACTAAATCTGAGGGAAATGATTTTGCTTGTTAATTTCTTATTTTAAGTGTTCAACATGCTTATTTCTAGATTTAACAATCTTAATGTAAGAAATCTTGTCAAGTGAAATTATCTGTCCATGCAGCAAGATCATTTCCCTCAGCTTTAGTGTTTTTATCTTGTTTTTAGACACACCTTTTTTGCAGTGTACAGTGTGGAATATTAACAAAGATCAGATATGTGTGCAGCTTTCAAAGCCGTGTTGCATAAATAGCAGAGCAAAGCAAAGCTTAAAAATATATTGGAGATATAAAAATAGAGATAAGACATAAAATATCATGCAGAAAGGTAAACATAAAACACGGTGATAAAGCCTTTGAATCAAAGTGATTTTAAACTCAACACTCTGCCAGGCAGAGAGTGATAGATACAGCTTGTTCACAGCAGAGAGTTGCACAGCAAAAAATATCTCCTGTCCTCACAAAATAAATGGGCAACATTTTTAGGGATGCTGGCCTGGGCAGTCCAGTATACCTGGTAGGGCTGGGCGATATGTAATTAAATAATCACTGTATGATGTAGGGTTGTCACGATACAAATTTTTTCAACTCGATACCGATACTCAGGAAAATATTCGATACTCGATACCATTTTCAATACCACAAGGATAAAAACAAAGACCCCAAAATTTAACAGAAATATTTTTATTAACAAGAAAAATGCAACATGTAAAGATTAACAGAACCACAGGTTAAATATTTATAATAAAAACAGTTGTGCAAAAAGAAACTGCAACTATGATAACAAGCTTCAGGTCTGAGGTAGTGCAAAAAATAAATAAATACAATAAACAATAACAATTAGAAAAATATTAACAGTCAATACTGTACTAAATACAATACTAAAATGAGTATCGTATCCGGATACAACGTTTTAGTATCGATACTTTTTTGAGTATCGATACTTTTGACAACCCTAGTATGATGTATGTATGACACTGTACGACATTGTATGATGTAAATACTCCAGGCATGATAACTTTTTTACTTTTTATTTATGTTGGTAATCAGTCAAACTATGATGCAGTATGCCATGATTGGAATGAATATACTTGTCATTTTATGTGAATATATATTTTTCATTTTATTTATGTATGTTTTAAATGTGGACCCCACTAAAAGTAGCTCCACTTTAGGGTCGAGCTCATGGGGATCCTTCTAAATAAACAAATGTGGACCAAAAGTCATATCCCGATATATTTAGGCTGAATATCGATATATGATATATATCCTGACATTTTTATCGCAAAGTGAGAGCAAATGTTCAGTCAAAGCCAAATATGACATGTCGCAAGTTTTATTGAAACAGTTTATTTAAGTGAACATAAATACTGTATAACAAAAGGAGCACCTTTTTTTTAAAGTCAAAGCTCCATAAAGTGAACATTTAAATAAAAAAAATGGAGCAAGGATCACAGTGCAAATTTGAACTATATCGATATATGCAATATGGTCTAATTCCATATCACATTTAAAAATATATCAATATATCTTTTAAATTGATATATCGCCAAGCCCTAATACCTGGGCTGGGAATGTTCATTTCTGAACTTTTGATGGAGCCAGGTTGGTCCCTTCCCTTACTTCCAGTCTGAATGCTAACTCAAGCTCTCCAGATGCACAAAAACATATATATTTAATTGTAAGACTTTTCTTGGAATATTACAATTAACCAGTGGACAGTGGATGAACAGGTACTGCAGCAGTGTAGCAGAAGACCTGTTTACATCAAATCCATATAATATCTGCCATCACCTCGTGTTGCAACATTGTTTGATTATCTTCAGTTGTTGAACTTGGCCCTCTCTCCAGATCATGCTGGTCTGGGTTCAGTGCAACATTCAGTCGCTGTTTGTTTAGGTGTTGACTTTGACTTCTGTCTGTCGGACTGACGGCAGCATCAGATATCACACATTTCATTTGTTATGTTTTAACATTTTTTGATCAGTCATTGCATTGAATGAATTTCTGTGTTTCAATTTTAATCTTAAACTTAATCTTAAACTCAATCTTAATCTTCATGCAGAAAGAGGGTAGTGGTATGGTGGTATCCCAGACTCAGCTGCTATTTCCCCTTCATCTCTCATCTTATTATGTCTTGTTTCTTCTTATCGCTGATCTTTTTGACGACAGCTTTTTGTTAATCGGTAGGGTGTCATGCTCCTGCCATTGCTTTCTTTTTGGCTCTGTCCAGGTTGACTGGGGCTAGTTTCCTCAGCTTCCTTTAGATTGCCTTTTTTAAAATTTGAAAATGGACAGTATTTATGGATGTGTTTAATATAACAATGCACATGTTTAAAATATTGTACTTTACCCAAATTACAAACAGCTTGCACTTTTATTCAAAGCAACTTCTAATAAGTGCAATTAAACATGCAAGTATATCAGCTTTGAGTGCTACATTTAGACACAATAAGAGATTGAGAGAGGATTTTAATTTGGAAATCTTCAAAGTTGTAATGTTTACATGATAAGTTTATGATATATGTTTTCGCCTTGTTAATGAAAATTTGGTGACTTGAAACAGGGTCAAAGACCAAAAGTGCATGAGAATCCCTGGTAGCCACAGTCGCAGTAATGGCCCTCAAAACCCACGTTGGTTAACCATACTTCAGTTTAAGAGTGTCATGGGACCATCAGGCTAACCAGTTACAGTTACTACATGTAATGTGATGTCATGAAGATAAAAATTAAACATGGGATGTAACCTCTACGATCCCTTAAATTACGAAAAAAATTACATTTTGAACACCTTGAACACTTTTTCTGTGTTGTGTCAGGCCGAGCTAAAGTCAGGACTCAAAGTAAGGACTAAAAGTCTCTTTTTTTTTTTTTTGAATGCAGCAAGGAAAAACCTCACAGAGTGAAAGAAAAGGGCTATGAAACACCTGACTCTGAGTAGAAATCTAACAAAGAAAAGTCGCTCCAAAGGAGGAAAACCTCTGAAAGCTATCTACACTAAATAACTAAATAAATAATCCTAATCTAAGATAAGGGGAAAACTCTCAATGGGAAAACTAATAAATAAGAACTCCTACAAACTAAAAGCGCTCCAAAAGGGAGGTACAAAACCTGATAGGAAAAAAAAAAGATTCTACAATAACACTATGAAAAACTGGATAAGGGGAGAAATATATAAAGAACACAAAATCACTCCAAGAGGAGGAAAAACAAAACGGCTTAAAAAACTATGAAACTAAGAACTGCGCTTAACTGATAAATTACAAAGAAAAATCACTCTAGCGAGGAATACAAAAAGGCTATTGGAACACATGGAGGGAAGGGAGCACCAGGTGAACACAATCGGTAATTAGGGGAGGCAAGTGACCTGAAACGAGAGGAGAGTTACTATTTCAAAATAAAACAGGAAATAACAAGAACAGAACACAAAATAAAACACCACCTCACCGCGGTGTGACATATTGCCTCTTAACACTGAGTGAAATTTCCATTGCAAAGTTTTATTTCATAGTCTTGGCTTTCATTCTATGTTATTTGATATTATTTCCATAATGTCTTTTATTCAGTATTCACATTTCTGAGTGTTAACGTCTGGTCAAACTGAAAACAGCCCTACGTGAAAACAACATAAGGGGCTGTGCTGGTGGGAGTGTTGTTTTATGAATGAAATTTGATCCTGTCCATTTAAACAGGATCATTTTAACAACTTTGTAATGTTATTTCATTGGCAATTACTTTATCTGTCATTGTGGCAGCAGCAAGAAAGAAATGAGAAACATGGCATTTATGTTAGAAAGGAATGGGGATGTGCGCTTGCATGTGATTGGTCAATGCTATCTTCTCTGTTATTTTCTTAACAGCATCCCAGAATGTTAGGTCAGATGTTGTTGCTGCAGTAAGCATAAATGAATGATGAAGGTTGTTTTTGTAGCAGCTGAGAGTTGTTACTGTAGGTATTTACAGTACAGATAAAGCAAGTTTATGACAGTGCCCTAGTGCATTTTCTACTCACTACTCAAGTACTCACAGTTAAAAAGCACATTGTATCAGCTTTCAGGATGTTGTTGAGCGACATGAGTGGCTCGGATGTGTTGTGTAGGCTGGCCAGTTGAATATGTGTGTGTATTTTCGGGCTCCTCTTGTTTGGTCTTATAAGACACACTCCCTCGAGGCGTCTTAGAGGTGGAGCTCAGACACTCAGAGGTCCTGTTCCAGCATGCCTCCTTCAAAGCGGTCTGGTGATTCCTGTCCAACCACTTCTGTTTATAACAAATGACACGAGGCGTGTAGCACAGGTAAATAGATGCTTAAAGCTCATTTAGGCTGTCTGTTGCATGTCTGCCAATTGATATATTTGAAGCACGGGTTGGGAAGTCATAGTTTTTCTGTTGTAATTCCTCCACACATTTATAGCCTTTCGATGGCCAACAATGGCCAACCCGCTACAAAAGTCCCAAATATTTCCAAACATGCTGCAGCATCAGAAACAATGCCAATACAAAAACATACAAAAATCCAAATACCACAATGTAAATGTGCTTCCAATAAATAAATAAAAAGTCATACTGAAAGCCAAAACAAATACATTAACAGTTAATATTCTGCAAATGGAGAAATATGACAGAGCCCAATGCACATAAACCCTGATGACAAATGCAACAGAAAGCGGCTGCATATCCAACAAAGCAACAGTTCTCCAGGCCTCTATGGGCAGCCCGATGCACAACGGCCTGAGAGAAATTACACACTGACTTTTTAAAAAAATACTTTATTGCAAGGCTTCTTACTTTCAAAAACATAATCAGTCATTTCATTTTCTTTACAATATTGTACCTTGCATTTTTTTCCTTTTTTTTCAAGGTATATATTCACAAAGTAAATAACAAAACATAGGGTAAACAGACATATATACAAGGCAAACTGGTATTTCCCAAATGAGGATCTCCAAGAAAAGGAACAGACAACAAACTAACGACAACAGCAAAAATAAATGGAAATAAATAATTATAAAAAAATGTATTTTTAAAAACCACACTGACTTCATTCATATCATTTTTTCCAACCCACTTTAGATGTAACTAGCTGACAGCTGGCTTATGCCTTTGTGCAACAATGGTTACAGAAAACAAGCTAAACAAAGTTCTCCCTCATCTGGCAATAGCAACATGCATCCCTATGCTTTGTATAAGTGTATTGATGAAGCATTATACTGTTAAATTTTAGCCATTTATCATCCATGTATTTGTTTATTCCACCATGCTTTTATGGTAGAATAATGGTGCCCAAGAGTGGGCAGGTGGCCAGCAGCAACTGGGTCTAACCACCGGGCCACACTGTCAACGTGAGCAGCGACTGTGCATTGTGGTTGGTTTTTATTTAAGGTTCATGTTAACAGGTTAGAACACCCTGCATGAGTAGCATGGCTGAGGCACGGCTCCGCTGCAGTTCAACTACAGATCCTTTGCAAATTCAGGGTCTTGCTTATTTTTTGCGTTACACAAGCGGAATCCGAATCCCTTAATTTGTCAACATGAGGCTTTTATTCTGAAAGACTGTGTTGTAGGGCTGGGCGATATATCGATATAAAAATCATATTGATATATTTTTAAATGTGATATGGACCATATCGCATATATATCGATATAGTTAAATTTTTTATTTATTTATATATAAATGCTGCCCTTACTAGGGTTTGTCATATTTAGTTATTTTTTATAATTCTTTTCTCATATAAATATTTTGATTTCAGATAAAGATTGGCCTATTTTATTTCATGGGCTATTTTTATTTAAGATATTTTGGTATTTAAATATGCACTTTATGGAGCTTTGATTTTTTTTTTTTTTAAAGGTCCTCCTGTTGTTATACAGTATTTATGTTCACTTAAATAAACGGTTTCAATAAAACTACTTGTGACATGTCATATTTGGCTTTGACTTTGACGGAACATTTTCTCTCACTTTGCAATAAAAATATCAGGATATATATCGATATTCAGCCCAATTATATCGGGATATGACTTTTGGTCCATATCGCCCAGCCCTACTGTGTTGTGAAAAATGCAGTAAATTGCACAGCTCCATAAATTAGTGCTTGCCATTAGTACCTGCCTTAATTTGTAGAAATATGATGGTAGGATAAAATAATACATTCTATAATTCTACAATGTCATTTAGCAGACGCTTTTATCCAAAGCGACGTACATTCTGTTATTATTTATGGTCATTGACGAGCTAGCTAATTAGCCAACTGTCTGTCTCCAGAGCTTCTGCCTGCTCTGCTCCTGGCAGAGTGGTGTAGCGGGGGCGGGCTCCACCACCACACCACAAGGTTCTTCCTTCAGATGTGACAGTCTACATAATATGTCTGTTTGTATGTGTGTTACCCTGATTCATGCATATGAACGAATGATCTGTCAAAGCGGTTTTCCCTGTCTGTGGGCCAATGCATAATCCTTATGAGGAATATACTAAGTGCATTATTTCTCTCTTTTTTTTTTTTTATTGACCCATATAACATAGGAAAATTTGATTGAATGAATCAAAATTTCTAAAACTTTTGATATTAAAGATTTTTTTTTTTTTTTGGCATTTTGTTGCTTTATTTATAGTGATAGATAGAAAGGGGGTGATAGAGGGGAAGACATGCGGCAAAGGGAGCTCAGGCCGGATTTGAACCCGGCTCCGCCGCAGCACATGGCATACATGGTAAGCGCTCTACCGGTGTGAGCCACCGGGACGCCCCTAAAACTTTTGATATTGATATGCTTAATACATATGTTTCTTATTCTGTCAGATGTGACAGATTTGCATGAAAGTCCCTTGAGTACTGGGTTTAGGCTGTTAGTCATGGAGAGGTTGGAACCTGCTGTAGTTGAGTCAATTTGAAGGCTACAGATCACAAGTGTTTATAATTAGATTAATGTCTAGAACAATGCCTTTTATATCAGGAAACACAGGAAATGTTTGATCACACAATTTATTATAATTAGTATTAATCCTCTATTATCTATCCTGTCTGAATGGAGCTAAAGTGATGTTTTGTGGCACCATAGATTCTTGCACATACAAGCACTTTTGTCTCATCTGGAATGGTTCTGCTTTGAAGTATTGATATGTAACTCTCTTTATTCTGGAAATTATTTGACTAAACCTGTATCTTTCAACAAGGTTTGGGCCGGTGTAATAATGTTGATTTAGCACTGTGATGTTGTTGACACCAAGGTTAGATTTGGATTTTTCTTTAGTTTAAGTTTTAATTTTGTTGTGATTTTTTGTTTTCAAATTCAGTTAGTTTTAATTAGTTATTAGAGTGTGTTTGCTTGTTTTAATTAGATTTTATTTTTTGGAAAATGCTTAGTTTTAGTTTAGTTTTTACTAGTTTTAGTGTTTGTTTTACTTTTTTGTAATGGGGTATTTGTTGGGTGGGAGATTCAAAAAAGTCACAATAAATGTTGCCTTTATTTCCTTTGTCTGATCCATCTCAGCCCCAATAAGTTTATTAAGTCATTAAACCAGATAGATGAAATAGGTTTCATATCAACCAAAAAGGTTTACATATGAAAAAAGTTGACAGACAAAAACGAAGGACATTTTCACCATAATTTTGGTTAGTTTTGTAACCACAAAATACAGTTTCAGTTAGTTTTTATTTTTATTTCAGTTAACGAAAATGTTTTTTCAATTCTAGTATAACATAACCATAACAAATGCTGGTTCAGCCGGTTTGCATAAGATCAAACTGGTTTAAGCTCAATTACCTGCTTGGACCTAATTAGGCCAGTAAAACTGGATATTCGCCCTTAGAACCCTACGTTTAACAAGGCGTAGAGTCTCCAGCCTCACTAGTTGATGTGCACCCTTTACGATCATTATCACAGGATTAAATGAGGGTTATTAGCCTATCATTGCCATCGGTATGGGCGAGTAGGGGCCTGCTCCTCCTTTTATAGGTCCAGTAGGTTGTTACCAGACCATTTAACTGGACGGTCCCTGAAATCTAAGCACTGATGTTATGTTTAAAGGCTGCAGTTTCATTAGAATTTAACTACAAAACTACTTGTCTAAGTTTAGGAGGGAAAAAATCTGGTTAGGTCTTAGTTTAAAAAGTAAAATATATGCACTGAAGTTAAGAGACGATACTTTGACCCCTTGGTGTAGTTAGTACCATCGCTAGAGAGCAGGGCCACTAACACATGTTAATATAGCAGCCAATTGAATAGGCTGATCGTTATGGGAATGATAACCGCTTACACACTGCAAATGATTTGTTTCTTACCAAGATAAAAAAAACTTTAGATTTAGAAGTGTTTGATATAATTTCTCTTGTTTTAAGAGTTAATTTCTTATTTTAAGTGTTCAACATGCTTATTTCTAGATTTGAGAAATTTTTATTATTAAGAAATCTTGTCAAGTGAAATTATCTGTCCATGCAGCAAGATCATTTCCGTCAGATTTAGTGTTTTTATCTTGTTTTTAGACACCCCGCTTTTGCATAGCACCCATTCTGTAGTGCAATAACTTTCAAATTAGGTGGGATGTGAGGCCGTGCTGAGATAAAATGCTAATGTATGAAGGGTTAACACCCAATGATGATGATTAGCAGGTAATGTTTACCATGTTCACCATTTTAGTTGGTGTGTTGTAGCTGCAGTTTGTTCATCAGCCAAAGTACTGGACTAATGGACGTTTTGACCTGGTGATGACACTAGATTTCTCTGCTGATTTAGTGGCTCCGACAAAAATCCAGATTTAGTTTTAATCTAGTTTTACAAAAAAGAAAATTGTGTTAAACTGTAAACAGTCACGTCCATCAGAGATCTGTGCTCTTTAGGAGTGTTGCCCTTAATCAGAAGCTCAGTCAGAGAGCTGTCTAAACCTGTTCCACTGCTGCTTCACTATCTGACTCTGGAGAGGTGTGGTCCTAGTCAGAGACATTCAGTAAGCAGAGTGTCCAGCTGAAGGTTTTTTATGTTTCACTGTTGGAATCAAACACAACCACTGATCTGTATCTGGACACAATCTTCATTCATGTCCTTTGGGGGTTTTTGTTCTCCAAGTACAGTTATGTTTGAGCTTGACGCTAAATAAGGTATATATATGTAAAATTATGCCTGCAGAGCTTGAATATGTAGGAAAAAAAGCCATAAATACCTTGTGCTCATAACTCCCTTAAAGGGTAAATTATTAAACAGTGCGAGTCAACAGCCAGATTCATAGGGTTACACCTATGGGTGTGTATGTGTGAAGTGTGTGTAGCCTCTCCCTTCCTGGCAGCAAACAGTTCCTTGGAACTATCAGGTGGCTAAGAAAGGAGTGGTTATTCCTTTGGGCTGCTTCCTCTCTGTTTTTGTGTTCATGTCATTGACTGAGGCGACATTATTCAGCGTGCACTGCCAGATGATCCTCTTCCAAACATAGGACTGGCAAATACTCAAGGTGCTGAGAGAGTTTAGCAGTAGATTTGAAAATCCTTGTTTTTATTAAGTGAACTACAAGAACACTATGAAATACTTGGAAGACATTGACTAATTCAGCTGAATAAGAAGGATTAGTCTACACATTGCTGAAAATTGACCTTTTCCATTAGTACACATGTTTAAACATGTGTCACACTGTCCCTGGCCAAGGCACCAAGCCTTCCCTCTCTGTGTATGCAGACAAAAGACACGAGGACTTAAAAGTCTTGAATGACTGAGGAGTGAGTCATTTTTATCTCCAGTGAACATTTAAGCATTTAAGCAGGCAGTAGCAATATATACTGTCACCTGCGAATCAAGGTTATAATAGTTTGGGATTTTTCATTCGTTTTAGTTTTGATTTCGTTCTCAATTTTTGTTTTCAAATTCAGTTTGTTTCAATGAGTTTTTAAAGTGAGTTTGCTAGTTTTAATTAGTTTTAATTTTTTTGGAAAATGCTTAGATTTAGTTTAGTTTTTATTTGTTTTAGTGTTAGTTGTAGTTTTTTGTAATGGGGTATTTGTTGGGTGCCAGATTCAATAAGGTCACAATAAATGTTTCCTTTATTTCCTTTGTCTGATCCATCTCAGCCCCAATAAGTTGTAGTCATAAAACCAGATAGATGAAATATATTTCATATCAACCAAAAAGGTTTAAGTATGAAAAAAGTTGACAAAGATGAAAACTAAGGACATTTTCACTATAATTTTAGTTATTTTAATTACTTTAGTAACAACACAATACAGTTTCAGTTAGTTATTGGTTTTTTTTTAAAAACTCTCTCTTTTATTTCAGTTAACAAAAATGTTTTTTCAATTCTAGTTTTCGTTATTTCGTTAGTTTTTGTTAACCCTGTTCGCCCAAGACAATCCAGACTCTTTGCATTTCTTGTTCCCCGCTGGTGGAACACACTACCAGTTCCTACCAGAGCAGGGGCGTCCCTCTCTACCTTTAAAAACCTCCTGAAGACCCAGCTCTTCAGAGAGCATCTTCTCTCTTAGCACCACACGATAATTCTACTCCTTAAAGAATTGTCACTAGCACTAATTGCTGCTCTAACGGCTCTTATTACACTATACCTTGATTGTTCCCCTTTCTTCCTGTAAGTCGTTTTGGATAAAAGCGTCTGCTAAATGACTAAATGTAAATGTAAATGTAATAATCTTGCCGTAAATAGACATCTGTTACAACACTATTCCACTGGGAGCTGATGGATCTATATAATGCTTAGGATTCCACCATACTTGCTACAGCACATTTCAGAAACGTCCCAGAAACATTTCTCTGCTGTGCTTCACTAAAAATAGTCTATTTTTGACAGCCATGATGGGTTGAAAGAGCAGATTCTAGTTGTGTTCATGAAGGCGTGGACCCTCCAGACTCCTCTCCATCAGCCCTGCTACACTGATGCTAAATGTGTGCTTCTTTATAGTGTACTTTTGGTGACTGACATTGGAACATGGTGACTTGACTATGAGTCACTCATCGGGACCATGAGGTCATTCACCCTGTTTTAGTAACACTGTGTGACACTTAGCTGATTCTATGGTTGTCTAGCAATTTGATGATTAAATGTCTTTAGTTTGGATTAAAGACAAAACAGACAACAAAAATCATGCTCTGGAGACCATGAATACACACATTTAAGTTTAGAGCAATTGTATAGTATCTGTAGAGTTCTCTTGCTCTTGAACAAACTGTTGGACAGATGTAGTGGTCGACCGATACAGGATTTTTAAGGCCGATGCCGATACCAATATTTTGACATCAGTCTTTACCGATCCCCGATATGTGCTGCCAACTTTTTTTTGCCGATATTGCCTTTTCTCCCTCCATTTACATGATAAAGATGACACAATAACAAATGCAAAAACAAGTCTCAATTTAAACAAAACATTTAAAAAGTTTTGTTAACAAAACAAACATTCTTCTGCTCGATCTTCCTTTCCTTTTTGTATGTTGTTCTAGGCCTGGAGGTGGTGGCGCCTCAGATGATCTACATATTTGATGTGTTTTTCTTTTTTCTGGTATCAGCAGCAGCTCACCAGAGAATGGAAAATTTTGCACCAAGTCTTGCCTGGTGCACGTATTGGCCGATGTCAATACAAGTAAAAAACGCAAATATTGGCCCGATATACCGGTTGGCTGATATATCGGTCTACCTCTAGACAGATGACCATTACACCATAAAATATGTCCACAGCTGTACAGGTGGCGAGAATAAGATGTGGTCCACTCATTTTGGATCATTATTGATATGTTAAAAAAAGGTACTCCTATTGTTTCACAGTATTTACAGTCATGGAAAAAATTATTAGACCACCCTTGTTTTCTTCAATTTCTTGTTCATTTTAATGCCTGGTACAACTAAAGGTACATATCTAGCCTTTTTTTCGTGGCTTTCTTGATAATAACCAATATCATTATCAAGAAAACCATGGAAAATGGCTACAACGGTGGTCTAATAAACAGTTTCAATAAAACTACTTGTGACATGTCATATTTGGCTTTGACTTTGACTGAACATTTGCGCTCACTTTGCGATAAAAATATCGGGATATATTTCGTATATAGATAATCAGCCTAAATACAGTATATCGGGATATGACTAGGGTTGTCACGATACTAAAATTTTCAACTTGATACCGATACTCAGGAAAACATTTGATACTCGATACCATTTTCGATACCACAAGGATAAAAACAAAGACCCCAAAACTTAACAGAAATATTTTTATTAACAAGAAAAAATACATGTAAAAATTAACAGAACCACAGGTTAAATATTTATAATAAAAAACAGTTGTGCAAAAAGAAACTGCAACTATGATAACAAGCTTCAGATACTCCGTACTTTTGAAAATGAGTATCATATCCGGATACAACGTTTTAGTATCGATACTTTTTTGAGTATCGATACTTTTGACAACCCTAGATATGACTAAAGGTCCATATCGCCCAGCCCTATGTCCTATTTAGTTTTATAGTGCTCAATATCATGAAAATATTTCAGTTCAGGGACATCTTGGAGAAAGATGACCCACAGTGCTGTGTGTGTTTGTGGGGGCTGAGAGGTGCTGCAGTTCCTTCTGACCTGAGGCCATTTAGTCATAGTTCACACGCACAAACACATGCACATTCAAGCATATTTCTTTCATTCACACATCTTAACACACACTCACAAACACACTTCCCACACAGCAGCAGCTGAGCAGGAAGCTCTTGTGGAGGTCTGCAGGATAAAGTATTTACCAAAGCCTTTCCATAGGCTGCCTCTGACACCTGGATGCATCACATGAGGAATGCATCCATACTGTTCTCTTTGCTTTCTTCCTTTATCTGACATTTTTTCTCTTTGTTTCCCATTCCTCCCTTCCCAACTCCTTCATTTTAGCCCTTGTCTCTGTGCCTCTCTGATCATCTTTTCATTTACTTTTCTGATTCATAAGTTGTTTTGCTTTCTTTTTGCCTTCTGTCTTCTTTTCCTCCCATGTTCCTTATCTCACTGTATTTATTCACTACTTTCAGTTTACTTCCTTCCATCTGTTCTTCCCTCTCTTCCTCATTTTGTTCATCTTTGTGTTCTAGTTTCTGCCGTTGCTTTGTCCTCCCTTGCTCTCCCTCTTTTTTATATTTTCCTTATTATAGCTGCTATGTCACTATCTCTTTCTTTGTTTTTATGTTTTCCTTCCTTCTGTCTTCCCTTCCTTCTTCCTATTTAATTCCCTTACCAATGGCCTTTTTGCCTTTGTTTTCCTTTTTTTTCTCTTTTCCTTATTTCTCTTTTGTTATTAAAAAAGAGAAAGGTGTGAGAGATAATGTTGACATATGTTACCCTTTCTCCCGTTCATCCATCCTCCTCCCTCTGACTACCTGAATGAATGGACAAAGGAAGGACAATAAAGGAGCGAGGCTGCACACACACACACACACACACACACACACACACACACACACCCTTCTCATAGCCCCACCTCTGTTGCTAGGTTACTGCTGCCTCTTATTATTCATCCATTTCAGCGAATTGCATCACTTAGCGTCACTCCTGGAGGCGGAGCCTGAGTGCTCCACCGTGGAAGGAAGTGACTCCTCTTTATTTGTGACATCATTTCCTCTTGATGTCTTAGGCCAGTGCTGCCCCTCCTCCTACACACACACGCAGTTGTCTTTGGTCACTATTGCTGCACACAGCAGCCAAGGACGACCTTAACGTCACACCAATCACTGACAGCATCCTTCACTCTACCAAGGACACACGCACACACACACACACACACACACACACACACACACACACGCATCATGATCTTGTTTTGACATAAATTGCAGATCATGGTTGAAAATCTGATTAAAATGACATATCTACTCATCTTTTATACCGATTTGCACACACTGTCTTATTGAATTTATTGTTGGAGATGAATGGTAAAATCATGAGTAGGACTGGGTTCAGGCTACAGCCATTCACTTGAAATGAGATTAGTTCAAACTGAGTTAGACCTCATTAGCAGAAAGTATGTGTGTTGACCAACATGAATGTTTACTCTGCTAAGGGTCCGCTTGGCAATTTTGCAATGGAAGAACTGCGTTGTGCTAGAAAACAAGTTGCAAAGTAGCACTGACCACACAAACAATTATTGATGAAATGTTTTAAGCCTTGTGTGATACACAGACATAATTTTCTGGACATCATCTGAACGAAAGGTAATAGAACCTTTATGATGAATCCATACTAATCATATACTATAGTATATATAGCATAATCATATATTCACTCTGCAGATGAAATAACAGTGACCCACATGTTGTAATCAGCTTGTTAAGACGCTTATATACACAGAAACATAGTAAATAAGACTTGATTTTTAGGATTTTGGCCTGGCTGTGTACTATATATGACTCGTTTGAGTGGTCATGATTGATGCCATTCTCCAGGTGCTATTCGTAGTAAAATTAGTCATTTTATGCACGCAGATATTCTTTTTTTCCCTTAACAACATTTATGGTGTACAGACTGTAATGCTCTTCGAGGCAAATCTGTGATTTGTGATTCTGGGTTATCTAGATAAAATTTAATTGAATTATTTGATGATGGGAATTTTTCAGGAAATATGTTCCATCATGTCGTGATCTGAAGTGAAGTAGAACACATTATACTATTAAACTTTTAATCTAATGACATTTTAATCTCAGGTCTTTTGTAGAGGCTTTTCATCAATTCTGGGTTGGTGAATGAGCCTGAGAAAAAGCAGCAGCTTATGCTTACTAAACCTCAGTGAATGACCTTTGTCAGACTTCTTCTCTTGTACTGCCCTCTTGTGGTACATTTCTGAAATTGTTCTCACTGACATGTTACATAATTCTGTGGCGTCAACTGCATCTTTTCTTGTAAATTACCATTATTATCAGTATGTTTCATTTCATTCATCTTATTTTCCACCTATAAGGAATGAGTTTATGGGGTCACATTAGCATTGTCCTAAACATTACTGTCTGCTCATAGAAATAAGTATCATTATGGGGACATGTTTGCATTTTTTTTGTTCACATGCAGGAGACTTAGACTGACTTGTATTTAACCCTTTGGAGTTCACAAAAGCACTGACACATTACTTCTTCATTATGTCATGGCATAATAGCGAAGAAACTTCAAGCCCAGACATTGAGTTTCCTCTAAATTTCTGGCTTCAAACTCCACCGTTTTTGTTTGATGATGATTGGCCAAGTAAAGCAGATGATAAGGTCAAATATATGTATGAAATATAGAACTAGATCCTCATTTTATATATATATTTACATCTGCAACATTTAAAATTCTTACTGAGCATGATTATGTTTTATAAGTAAAAAAAAATATTTTTTGAAACTCCAGTTTTATGTTGTTGGGTTTTTTTTTCTGTATCCTGGGTTCAAAGTCCAGTAAGTCAAAGTAAAAAAATATTCATCAGATCAAATAGGTGAGGTGCTGAAAATAGTGATACAAACATGTACTAGCACAGTAAACACTTTTTAAGTGGCAGTGATGTATTCAGTCAATGAAAAGTATTCAAAAACTTTTTTTATTTTTTATTGTGCAATAATACAATACAGTGACATAGACGGACAGAGAGTGAATATTAAACGACAATAATGGTACTCCTGTGTGTGTGTGTGTGTGTGTGTGTGTGTGTGTGTGTGTGTGTGTGTGTGTGTGTGTGTGTGTGTGTGTGTGTGTGTGTGTGTGTGTGTGTGTGTGTGTGTGTGTGTGTTTGTGTGTGTGTGTGTGTGTGTGTGTTTGTGTGTGTGTGTGTGTGTGTGTGTGTGTGTGTGTGCGCGTGTGCGCGTGCGTGTGCACTTTCAGTTATAGATCTAGCAGTTAAGTATTAATATATGATAATAAATATTATGTATCATTATTAGGCAGAGAAAGCGGCACTACTAAAATGTGAATAGAATAGAAGTATTCAAAAACTGACAAAATAGCCCAAGACTCCAAGGGGTTAAAATCAGTATCCATTCACATTGAATATGGCATTGAAAACATACATGCTTTAAAAAATACACATTACATTAACAGCTTTAGACTTTTCCTACAGTCTGTAAGCATCTGTTTCGTAATGAAAGACTTTTAGAGGCTCCAGATGTTCTCAACCATCTGTCAGAGAGAGACAGCCACTGCTTTACAGAAGACAAAGGCCCTAACATCAATGACCTGTGACCTTATACAACAAAAACCCTTAACATCTCCACTCATTGTCTCCTCTCCCTCCCACCTGTGTCCACCCCTGTGAGGTCTGCTGGCCATCGCTGTCTCCTGTTGTGATAGAAAGTACACTTGGTACGGTGTTGATATTTTACCTCCTTTCTTTGTATTGCCTGTTGTGTCTGTAAATGCATGGTGTATTGTACTGCATGTCTACATAACTGGTGCATACCTAAGGATTCATGCATCACAGTCTTGTCTTGTTCAGTTTGGTGTGTGTTTTTATTGACTGTATGTAAAATCTGCTGTTCTGAGGTACACCCTGATGTTGTTATTTGAACCAATACCACCCTACTAATCCTAGTTTTAAAACTCAACTGTGTACCAAGGTTATTATAGTTAACGAAAACTAGAATGGAAAAAACATTTTCGTTAACTGAAATAAAAATAAAAACGAGAGTTTAAAAAAAAAGATAACTAACTGAAACTGTATTTTGTGGTAACAAAACTAACTAAGATTATAGTGAAAATGTCCGTCGTTTTCGTCTTTGTCAACTTTTTTCATACTTTTGCTTGATATGAATCCTATTTCATTTATCTGATTTTATGACTTAATAAACGTATTGGGGCTGAGATGGATCAGACAAAGGAAATAAAGGAAACATTTATTGTGACCTTATTGAATCACGCACCCAACAAATACCCTATTACAAAAAAACTAAAACTAACACTAAAACTAATAAAAACTAAACTAAAACTAAGCATTTTTCCAAAATAAAAACGAATTAAAATGAGCAAACTCACTCTAAAAAAGAAACTAAAACTAACTGAATTTGGAAACAACGAAAATTAAAACGAAAAACGAAATTAAAACTAAAACTAATGAAAAAACTTTTATAACATTGCTGTGTACTGGTTTGAGTCTCAAACCATATTAGAGGATATTTAAGCTTTAGGCTGCTAGTGTAACAGTGTGTAACAAAATCAGGGATCATAATAATTCTGGTTTATTACAACTTTTTTTTTATATTAATGTCATTAATAAGATCAGTATTATTAATAAGAGCTGTGAATTTATTACCCAAACCAGTGTTGGAAAAAGTATTTAGATCCCATATTAAAGTAAAAGTATTAATGCCACACTGTAAAATTACTCCTGCAAGTAAAGTATCAGCATCAAAAGTACTGTATCAGAAGTCAAAACACTCATTATGCAGAATGGACCCACTCAGATTGTTAAATATATTATTGGATTATTATTATTGATGCATTTATATAAGCAGCATTTTTTAGTTTAGTAAAGATAGGGCTAATTTAACTAAAACAAAAAACCCTGAAATACCTGAAAAAGTAACTAAAGCTGTCAGTTAAATGTAGTGGAGTAGATGTATAACGTTACATAAAAGGGAAATTCTCAAGTACAAGTAACTCAAAATTGTACTTGAGTTCAGTACATTAGTAAATGTACTTAGTTACATTCCACCACTGACCCAAACTCAAGTCCAGTCAAGTCATTTGTATTAACACAGCCCAATATAATGAATCACAAATGTGCCTCAAGGGACTCCTCAATCAGTACACTCTGTCCTGAGACCCTCAACCTGTCAGCTGCAAACATCCATCACACTTTAGAGACACACTTCCTGTTCGATCTGCTATACTTACTGTACAATATGAGTGCTCTCACAGTGTTCATATGCAGTGAAGGGTTAATAGCAACACGTCAGGTGTACTCTGTCCTACAAAGTCTAACTGCAGTAACTACATTTTTGGTCAAAACTGAGTCATAACTAAAAATGAACTCCTTGATGTCTGTTTTATCTTGTGACTAAGTTTTAGATTTCAATTTTGCTTTATTTCAGAGAAATAATTATATAAAAACCACTAAATCCAACTCAAAACCAAGCAGTAATTGCACTCACCACCGTCTACTTTGCATATATGTACTCATTTATTATTATTATAATAATAATTAAGACTAAAATATAACATTACTTTATGTCATTAAGTGTAAAATACAAAACTCTCTGAATAGAGTTGTTAAATACTTTTAAATACACTTATAACAAAATCAATTTAAAAATGTTTATTGACTGGAAATAAAATATTAAAGCTGAAAGAAGACAACAAAATTGCAGTTACTGCACTGATTACTATTAGAACATTTTACAGCAAAACCAGAGTGCAGTACCTACATTTTTGGGGTCAAAGGTCAAATATTTGTCATGATTTCTTTAACATAAATATTACATCATCAATACATGTAGAAATAAGTGTCATATCACTTATCTACATGTAACCAATTAGGCTGGCCAGTTAAAAAACGTTAAAACACTTTAAAGCAGTTTTTCTCAGTTTTACCCTTTGTGTAGTTACTGCAGTTAGACTTGTAGGGCAGAATACTTACTGTACAGTATGAGTGAGTGCTCTCACAGTGTTCATATGCAGTGAATGATTAATAGCAACATGTCAGGTGTACTCACTTTCAGTTCAACCTGTAAATAAAGTGGTTTGCCAAAAATAAACCCGACTAACCTTTTCCCTGTAAATCTCTAATATGCTTCTCCGCTGCATGAGGAGAGATGTTTCTGCTAATAAACATCATGGGGATGTTGAGTGTGATCACTGCAGGGATGGACTGTTACTAACATACTGTATGTGCTGTGCTTTGTCTCCCTCTTCAGGTGTGGTCAGAGAAGGAGGAGGGTGAGGACGGTGACTTGAAGGAACCTTTTGTGTTTTGCATGCAGGCAGAGCATGCTGGAACCAGGACGTACTACTTCAGCTCAGACGGCCATGAGGAACAGGAAGAGTGGATTAGAGCTATGAGTGATGCTGCAGAGGTCAACATTCAGTCAACACAGAGGTACTGTTTGCATACATGCACAAAACCATATTGGACATACAAAAATATATCAAATATGCCCTGTCATGACATGTACACTGCCCTACAGGTCTAACAGCAGTAACTATTCAAGGAGTAAAACTGAGAAAAACTGCTTTAAAGTTTTTAACGTGTTTTAACCAGCCAGTCAAATTGGTTATATGTAGATAAGTGTTACGACACTTATTTCTACATGTATTGATGATGGAATTTTTATGCTAAAAATTATGTTGATTTATTTGACCTTTGACCCCCAAAATGTAGGTACTGCACTCTGCTTTTGCATTGCTGTAAAAGGTTCTAATAGTATTGCAGTAACTACAATGTTGCCGTCTTCTTTCTGCTTTTTTATTTTGTTTTCAGTGAATAAACATTTTCAAATTTATTTTGTTGTTAGTGTATTTAAAAGTGTTTAACAACTCTATTCAAAGATTTGTGTATTTTAGACCTAATATTATAAAGTAATGTTATATTTTAGCCTTAAAATAATTTTATCTCATGTTTTAACTTGATATGTATATATACACTTATACTTATCTAGATAATAATTTCCCTATCAAATAAACTTATGATTTCTATTATTCTTGTCTTCACTATTCGACACAATGAAGAAATACAAGGCTGCACTGGGTCACAGTCTGCTTTGGTTTTTAGTTGGATTTTATAGTTATTGCAATTTTTACCTCGTTATTTCTCTGAAATAACCATAAAAATTAAAATCTAAAACTTTGTCACAAGATAAACAAACATCAAGGAGTTCATTTTTAGTTATAACTCATTTTTGACCAAAAATGTAGTTACTGCAGTTAGGCAGTACTGTATGGGCTAGTATGTGCTGTTCATGTCTTAGAGGTAATATGTATCTGGTGGTGCTATCAAGAACAGTGTAAATGGCAGGAAACCACATCATGATGTTTTTTGGTATTTTCATTTGCACAGTATTCCATTAATCACACATCTAAAAATATCTTCAACAAGCAACTGATTTCTTTACAGTTACAAAGCTGAACACCTCCGGAGGATTATTGAATAACAAACAAATGTTGTACTTTGTAAACATGTATTAGTAATTCATGCTCAGATAGTGAAATGAAACTGTTACTGGGGAATAGCATGGCACAAACCTCAGAATGATGTAGCTCTGTAGTATGCACACATGCTGCCAAAGGTAGCCCATGGCACAGCGGCAGAGCTGATGGAGAAGAAATGCACACTAAAAAAATCAAAACAACACTGCAAAAAAAGTCTAAATGTCTAAAAACTAGATAAAAACATTAAATCTGAAGGAAACGATCTTGCCGCATGGACATATAATTTCACTTAAGAAGATTTCTTGAATTAAGATTGTTAGATCTAGAAATAAGCATGTTGTACGCTTAAAATAAGAAATTAACTCTGAAAACAAGATAAATGATATAACACTTCTAAATCTAAAGTTGTTTTTTATCTTGGTAAGGAACAAATAATTTGCAGTGCACTCTGCTCGTGCCAGTTCATGCTGCTTGCAGCTTTAATTTATCTTGTTTTAAGAGTTAATGGTAACACTGTACAATAACCATCATTTATAAATGGTAAACAATTAATATTATAATTAATGTTTAATCATCATTTATAAACCGTATATAGACCATTTAGAATGGTAAATACATAATTTATTAATGTTTAACAAACTAAATAATTTATAAATGGCAAATAGCTGGTATATTGATGTAAGTTTATAGTTAATGTACCATTAACAAACAATTAAATTATAATTAATAGTTTATTAATAGTTTAATGTGCACTCATAACATTTTAACACCATATTAAGTATGTTAATGATTTTGAAATGATTCATATACCTTTAAGAAATTGGTTTAAAACATTTAAAGATTAAATATGTATAGCACTTTGTAAATGGTTAATAATTGGTCTATAAACCATCTATAAACATCACTGAGTTAGTTATTGTAAAGTGTTAATTTCTTATTTTAAGTGTTCAACATGCTTATTTCTAGATTTAATAATCTTAATTTAAGAAATCTTGTCAAGTGAAATTATCTGTCCATGCAGCAAGATCATTTCCCTCAGATTTAGTGTTTTTATCTGGTTTTTAGACACAACTTTTTTTTTTGCAGTGTACCAATGAGGAATGTGATGGTATAATCATGATAATTTTCCTTCAAATTCCACAGAGTAAACCCTGAAACCACAGTGGATCTCAACCACACCATGGTGACCAAAGCACCAAAACCACAAATGCAACAGCGACCGCCAACACAAACAGACAATAAAACTGACGGTGATCTCCCCCCGCACCGTAAGAACGATGGTGTCAACAGCCTCGAGACACCGCCACCCTCCACCCCCTGCTCCGATCAGGAGGGGAAAAAGAGTGATGGAAAACGAGGAGAAGGAGGAGGAGAAGGTCGGGATGAAGGGGGAGGACCTGCTCGTGACCACGCCTTCCACCCAAACCACCATCCCAACGGTTGGGGCAACTACGGCCCTCGTAACGCCATGCCTGACAACAGCAATGGGAAACCCACTCCTCCCAGGAGTCATAGTGGACATAGTGGCCCTCAGGGACACCCAGAAGGGGGTGTTGGCCCATCCCACGACCCTAGGGAGCAGCAGGACAACGTGGTGCTGAGGAGGGGCTTCGTCCCCAGGACGGTCCCAGAGAGGGTGGCTCAGAGGAAGAGCTCCATGGCCCAGCTGCAGCAGTGGGTCAACCAGCGGCGGGGCATGGCGTCCCAGGAGGACCTCAACAGGTACAACATGTCTTCTTCTGTTCTTAGCTCTTACCTTCAGTTGATGCTTCAGAGGTCATGGCAATACTATAATGAAACTGATGCTGCTTGCTGTACTGTAAGGCATTTACAATGATAATATTTTTTCCAGCTGCATGTGGGCGAACACCTGCATGCATTCTTTAGTGTTATTTCCATGTGCACATTTCATCAAATTTAACCCTTAATAAGGCATTGAAATACTTGCGAATTCCAAATTTCAACCCTAGAGAATATTTGAGGATATTGCATACTGCTGTGAAAACTGCCTGGTCATGTTTTGTTTGGTTTTCTATTTTCACTGGCAATATTAAACATGCAATATTATCTACTCATAGGACCTCTTAATTCAAGTGGCTAATGCTTACAGAACTTCATATGACTGCTTGGAAGCCTGATATGCTATTGATCATGAGTGAAATTGATCTAGCTAATGGAGGTTAGTTCCCTCTGTGATTAAATGTGTTGGAGATTACAATAATAACCAAGATAGCATAAGATGTTTGTTCTAATCAAGGTTATTATAGTTAACGAAAAATTAAAGAAATAACGTAAACTAGAATTGAAAAAACATTTTTGTTAACTGAAAGAAAAAAAGAGTTTTTAAAAAAACGAGAACTAACTGAAACTGTATTTTGTGGTCACAAAACTAACTAAAACTAACTAAAATTATAGTGAAAATGTCCTTAGTTTTCGTCTTTGTCAACTTTTTTCATACGTAAACCTTTTTGGTTGATATGAAATCTATTTCATCTTCAACTAAAACTATGAATAAACTATTATTACAATCAAATTGTTTGTTAATGATAAAGTAAAACTATAAACTTACATTAATGTACCATCTAGTTGTCATTTATAAATGATGTAGTTAGTTAAACATTAATACATTGTGAATTTACCATTCTAAATGGCCTATATACCGTTTTTAAAAGATGATTTAACATTAATAAACTGTTTACCATTTATAAATGATGGTTATTGTAAAGTGTTACCAAAAAGGCTTCCTAACTGCATGTAACAAACCTAAAATGCAGTTTTCACACAATTATGACATAATGTTTTGATCAGGCTTTTTTCTACATGTTTTGTCCTTCCAGCCCATCTCGTTACTATCCAGTGAACCGTGGGGGTGAATACTACGGCTACCCTGGTGGTCCCCAGTATGTGGAGGAGTACCCTATGTATCCACCAGGCATCCGACCTGACAGCATCTGTTCTGTGTCTGCTGTGGGAGGGTACGACCGGCGCTGGACCGCTGAGGAGAAGCGCCACTCTCTGAGGGACGGCCCTCATCAGCTGTATGGAGCCCCGATGCCCAGGGACCAATGGGGGCCAGCGTACTATGGTGGGATGGAAACAACAATGAGACGTCTGTCCATACAGCCCCGCTCCAGGTCTGTGCCCAGGTCACCGTCCTCGTCGTCGGGGGGGCCCTACTCACCGGTGCCACGCAACTTTGCCTCGCCGGCTCGATCACCGTCTGGCCGCTTCGACCAGTTTCAAGGGAGGATGAGGGACGATGTGATCTATGCTGATCCATCCGTCTACAGCCTGAGGAGATCCCTCAGCTCACCAAAGGTAAAATCATTACTGCCTGTCTGGAGGATTACATAGTTGATATAAAAGGTTATTGCCTTTTATAAATCCGTTAGGGCCGGGACTCGATTAAAAAAATTAATCTAATTAATTAGAGGCTTTGTAATTAATTACCGGTAATCGAAATTAATCGCATTTTAATCACATATAAATAAAAATAAAATTGAAATATGAAAAAACAAGCATTTTGTTCGTTTTTTGTGTTATAATAAAGAAAACAAATAACAAAATAACCAGTCAATTTTTCATTATTTGATTTTGATTACCAGTAGAAAATGAAAAGAACGAATGATACTCAGATTTTTATAAATGAAATGAGTGATATATTCATATGAGAACAAATCAGTAGTTTGTATTCTAAATTCTATAAAACTGTATTTTCCCTGATAATAAGATTGATGTAAGCTTTGATTTTTGTAAAGTAAATAAAATAAAAAAATGGCTCAACTATTAAGCCTTAAAATGAAAACAAAGCTGCAAATGAACTTCAGCAGTCCAAAAAGATTCTAAAAAAGGCAATGCGGAAGAAAGAAAAAATGACAAATCAATGTCTTGTTTTTGTATGCTGTTACTATATTCATCTTACTCCACTCTAACAACTTTCATTCATTCTTGCCTCCATTCTTCCCTTCCTTCTTTCCTTATTACCTTTCCTCCCTCCTTCAGTATGACTACCCTGGTGATAGGAGGTCTTTAAGCCAAGGATTATACCACTACAACTACCCTGTATCCCCTTCCATCCACAATAAAATGGTATGTGTCTGTAATGTGCTGTATTACATATTCAGATATGTAACATACTTAGTCATACAGACAGTTCTGTAGTGGAGGCTCAGTCTCAAACCACAGCACTAAATGCACTGGTTCTGTATGTGTAGCTTTGCTTTGGGGGTTCTTGTGCACATCTGTCCTCTGTGTATCTGCACTAACCTTGTACACATCACTCCCTGACTGGACCTTTTTTCCAAACTTTTCTCTCTTCCACTCCTCTCTGCTTGCCTGTTCCTAACACTGTACTGGGACCGCTCTTGTGCGCATATGTGTATGAATGTGTGTGGTATGTGTGTGAGTGTACACTTGAAAATGAGAAATAATAGTATGCCTATGACGGCATATTAAGGCCAAGTATGAATAAATAGCAAATCTGCACGAAAAAAGTCGCAGACTTACGAGACAAAACTGGGGCAGTGAAAATAGAAAACCAAACAAAACATGGCCAGGCAGTTTTCACAGCTGATGAGAGTAATGTGCCAGGAAACAGTGCAATGTTTCAGTAAAAGCAGAGGAGAAGAAAGCTGCTGGACTAATAAACAAAACATTGGCTTTGCCAGAAAGGAAAAGATTTTGGTACATTTATTAAGTGCCATTTAACCAGGAAATATCCCATTGAGATTAAGAACCTCTTTTTCAAGGGAGCCCTGGCCAAGAGTCAGCAAACACAAAATACAGTTACATATTTACATAAGACACAGACCTTAAACACCTTATGAGAAACAAGTGCATTTTGTGGAATTGGCCTCAATAACTCTCAGTTTGGATTTAAAAGTGCTCAAATAAATAAATAATGCCCTTTAACCCAACTCCGTACGAGCAGAAGGGACAGAAAGCAACAATTGACCTTGTGATCCAGCATTTCTCACAGTAATTAAGGGGCAAATGTATGAAGGCAGCAGTCCCAATATTGCCTTATAAAATAAAGTCTACCAATGACTAGCCCTTGGAGTGGCCAGAGCAGGTCATCCTACCCATAGACGGATTATCATGACCACGGAGCCTGGACACAAACTCGCCACGGGCCCCTGCCTACACACGCAAACTGTGCGCGCAAAGGCGCTCTTCCCATTACGCACATAACACCAGGCAACACACAACCACACAAAATAACTGTCATTTTAGGTCTGTTTTGTTTGGCACCTGCCATGTACAGGACGATACATATATTATGGGAGAGACAGAAAGCTCAAATAGCCAGCCCTTGCAGTATTAATTAAAATATAGGTAAGCACCTATTTTTTAAAAACGAAATTATCAACCAGCGCATCCAGAGTCCCATTAATACTCTCTCTCTCCCTCGCGCTGGCCGGCGCACACAGACGCACTTACACACACAAATACAGCACGTGCCATGGAGGAGTCATGTTGTAATGGTAATAAACAAATGCACAAAACCAGACCGACCGTCCGACCGAACACGACACTCGGATGCTGAGTACTCAGATACCGGCAACAGTCCTAGAAACTACTCACCTAAACCTCCAGCTTTGTCCTGGCCTTCTTTGAGGAAAAGTCCTTGATAAAGTAATCACAGTCCAACTCTCAGACCAGTTTGGCCTCTACGGCCAGTTACATAGTGTGGTTTCAGCCGTTTCAGCTTTTTCTTTCCTCTGTGTACTTTTAGCTGATCCATTGAGCGCCCACGTCTCCATTTTAAAAACGCACTTTTTTCAACTTTGACCCCATCGACCAGCGTATTGTGTCATCACACATTACTGATTTAATCTTATAATTTCTAAAGCATTTAATTGATTTTATTATCATACTACATTTTCAAAGCCACATTCATTCCAATATATTTTTAAATTGTACCAAAAAAATAAATTAAAAAAGAATCTGAAGGCCAAGGGCCCCTATTGGCTCTAGGGCCCTGGGCACACGCCCACTTTGCCCATGCGGTAATCCGTCTATGATCCTACCCCAGAGTGTAACTCACAATGGTGAGTGGACATCTTACAGTTAGCAATCATTCTATGACATTAAACAGCAGCATTCATAAAGACCTCCGTAATCCAACACAGAACAAAAATGTTGCAGTGACAAGATACTTGTTTACATTAAAAGTAAAACACAACTAATTTTTAAAATAAAAAAACAATTTTAGCCTCAGCTTCTTCACAAGATTTTCTATATGTGGCTTGAAGGTGAGTGAGTCATCAATTAAGACTCCTAAGTATTTATACATATGAACCACCTCTATTTCACTGCCCTCAACAGTGGACACTGGGGGAACCATTTGAGGCATTTTTTTACTGTTTGAAAACAACATCAGCTTCCAATGAAAGCCAATGATTCACACAATGCACTTTGGTGAGTAAGCAGTTGTGTTGAAGCAAGAAATTGATCCTTACCTATTATTTCTTGACCTTACAAATATGATTGATTAACGAAAATCATCTGAAGAAGTTTTCACCCATGTAGTATAGTATAGTATAGTGTAGTATATCATCAGTAACCAAGTTTGCTCGGTTGTAATTACATTACCCATGTAAGTCCTTCGTCGAGCACATCATATGAAGGCTCATGGGGAAAACATGCTCAATACAATATTGCATCGTATCAGTGAGGAGGAGACAGAAAAAGGGGGTAGAGTGTGTCAGGCAGGCACTCTGTGTCAGGTCGGGCTCAAGTCAGGACTCAGATGTAGAGCAGGTGAACTTAAAGCTTCTTTATTCAAGAAATGCAACAGAGTAAGTCCTCTCAGAGTGAAAGAAAAGGGCTATGAAACACCTGACTCTGAGTAAAAACTAAACAAAGAAAAGTCGCTCCAAAGGAGGAAAAACAATGAACCTATCTACACTAAAAACTAAATATAAAAATCCTAATCTAAGATAAGGGGGAAAAACTCACTCAAAGTAAAAGTGCTCCAAAAGGGAGGAACAAAACCTGATAGGAAAAATAAAAGATTCTACTAAAACACTATGAAAAACTGGATCAGGACTAAAGGGG
This sequence comes from Centropristis striata, assembly GCF_030273125.1. Lineage (NCBI taxonomy): Eukaryota > Metazoa > Chordata > Actinopteri > Perciformes > Serranidae > Centropristis > Centropristis striata. Next base: position 30,686,362 of record NC_081519.1, read on the forward strand.
AAAAAATAATAAAGAACACAAAATCGCTCCAAAAGGAGGAAAAACAAAACGGCTGACTCAAAAAGCTATGAAACTAAGAACTGCGCTTAACTAATAAATTACAAAGAAAAATCACTCTTGCTACGAATCCAAAAGGTGAAAACAAGACAAGCTGTGACAAGAAGGAGATAAGTGGCTGGTATGGTGACGGGTCAAACACACTGGACCAAGACAAGGGAAAACACAGACTATTGGAACACATGGAGGGAAGGGAGCACCAGGTGAACACAATCGGTAATTAGGGAGACAATCAGACAGATGACACACGGGGAAGGGCAAGTGACCTGAAACGAGAGGAGAGTTACTATTTCAAAATAAAACAGGAAGTAACAACACCAGAACACAAAATAAAACACCACTTCACCACGGTGTGACACTCTGGTCCAAAAGGTACAAGGAGTGGATAATTAAATCCCACTTAATACACGCTACAGACAGGAGGGGAAGATGAATGACATCATCATGATCGGTGACAATAATAAAAAGTTAGAGTTAGAGGATGGCTGGGGAAAGATTGAGGGAAGACGTTTAGAATCATGAGAAAACAACTAAACCACCATGAGAAAACAACTAAACCACCTCTATGACAAATGACCAAGTACGACTTAGAAATCTCTGTTGCTTATTTATTCTGGGGCTTCTTTCTCAGACTTCAGAGAGTTGTTTTTTTTACTTTTGTTTTTTATTGGCTAAAAAGAGCCAAGAACAGTGAAATTCACAGCTTAAACTGTGCAGTCAGTAACATCTATTTAATTATATTTAAAGTGCTACAATTGATCATTGCCCAATTTGAGTGTGATTGGCAGATTGGTGCTTTGCTTTGCTGCTGTCTTATCTGAAAGCCTTCTATCTGTACAGTATGTGTCTGTGTGATTTCCATGTGTGTCGCTGTTGTTGCTGCTTGGCTCAGGAGGACATATTAGACCTTCAGCTCCAGCGCAACCTTGATTACTTAGACCAGCAGGTAAGAGGATGAGCACACTACATTTTTTTAAACTCTTTGTTTCCCAGTGAGTGTTGCACTGTCAGTGCCTGGTCCCTCTCTCCCTCTTTATTCCCTTTAAACAACTCCTTTCTCATGTTTCTTCTTCCCTTGCCTGTAAATTAGCTTTGAAAAATATTACCCTAACACATTTCCAGTGTTGTTCCATCCATCCATCCTGTTACACTAGCTTGTTGTCAGGTGTCTGTAATCTGAGCTGCATCTTCAGGTGCTCGAGGGAAGCCACCTTATTGGCACGGTTACCAGAATGGTTGAGCACTCATCCTCAACTGCAAAGCTCTGTGTACAAGTAAGAGAGGAGAGAGCACCGCAGGGAGGCAGGCTTCCTCCAGCACCACTAAATCATAGCTCTTCTGTTATGGACTAACCAGTGCTTTAAGTGGAATGAAATAAGTGCCGGTACTCCCCTTATTCAACTGTTGCCAGGTAAATTAGGCGGTGAGCGTTGGTACATTAAGTGATATACTCCATTACTAGAACATGATGCTGATTTTTAAAAAGAAAATTGTTTTATTGAACTTTCCAGACAAATGATGTTTGTTCACTTGCATGTGGCCCAAGGGAGGTCTTCAGGGGGGCGGTCCTCAAGTAGCTTACAGGCTGATGCACAAAGGAACAAACTGGCACCTACCATGCCCTGTGGACACACACACACCAAAAACCGACATGGATAAAAGATGGAGACCAAATTGGAGAAGCTTTGCAAAGTAAATCAATTAAATGACATACTCCTGTGTTTGTTTCTATCATAACAAAACAATAGACAGGTACTGAACATACCCTGTGGACACACATCAAGGACAGACATGGATTTTATATTGTACAGATGTGTCAAAAGAAGTGGACTGTCAGTATAAGACAATTGTGATTATATTTCAACTTAATTCAAAATTAACTTCTGTCTGACCTCCCGTGTCATTCTCACCGTCACCGCCGGTCCGGGTTCTTTTCTGGCCCTTCTGGGGCCACGCCAACATTTGTGACCAGGATTGGTTCACTAGACCATTAAGCTGTAGGCTAAACTGAACTGGTTTCGACCACAGGGTTTCGACTCGCGCTGTTGACATTCAACGTCCACGAGATCTCTTCGTCACGTCCTTTCCAGCACACTCGACTCGCAAGACGGCACACCCCGGTGCACACTGGGTAATGTAGTATAGCCATAGGAGTAGAGAGAAATAGAACTGGACAGGGTACTATGAGCTCATGAGAAGTCCCAGTACACCGTAAAAAGTCCCAGTACGCAAGAGGCTAAAATCGAGAAGTGCCGGTACTCCGTACCGGAGAGTACCGGCCCACTTAAAGCACTGGGGCTAACCCTTAACTAATACTACTGCTTCCATTTTCCAGCTGGACTGTTTTCTGAATTGTCTTTTTGACATTGGAACTAATAAGCTATCTTCTTAGCCAGTGTCTGCTCGTTCAGTCTAGTCGTATTAGTAAGGCATGGACAAAGGCCTGTAAAGACCACTAATAGAGCAGATATTCCTTACTTAGCCAAGCCTGCCTCTCTTTTCTTCAGTCCTTGTCTTGTCTGCATGTTGTCCATACTGTCACTCAAAGTCAAACATATTTATGCTTACATTTTCTCCATCATTTCTTTGTAAATTAATTTATTTTCTGCTTCAGCTTGGCTGCAAGGGTCTGTTTAAATTCCCTCATCTGCTTATTTCTGCTATGCTCCATACTGACATTTTTTTGTCGATGTAACATTTTGGCTTGTTACAAATTTGGACATTTACTGTCCAGACTTTTACTAATTTATCTCCTATAGTTTAATAAACTCCCCTCTGGAAGGGTTATCGGGACAGGTACGGCGGATACAACTCCAGTCACTTATGATTTTTATTAAGTCCACACACACAACAAGCATCCACACACTGGGTAGCTGTTACACTACGATAGCCTACCGCTAGTTAGCTTATTAGTGGCATTAATTAGAAAATTATACAGTGACGTTGATTAGGTTGTAAACCTGTAATGCAAACATAAACACAAAAAACACAGAATTAATGAATGAAATTATACACTCATTCATATGATATTTAAACACCAACTATGTTAGTCTGCAGCTACTCACCGGCAAGGCGTACCGGTCCTGACTAGCAAGTAAATGAAAACAAAACCAAAAGGTGAGACACCTGCTGGAAAGTTCTACATTTACATTTAGTCATTTAGCAGACGCTTTTATCCAAAGCTACTTACAGGGAGAAAAAAAAAGGGAAACAATCAGGGTATAGTGCAAAAAGTGCTATTAGTGCCTCAATAAGTGCTAGTGACAATTCTTTAAGAAGTCGAATTATCGTGTGGTCTAGGAGAGAAGATGCTCTCTAAAGAGATGGGTCTTCAGGAGGTTTTTAAAGGTAGAGAGGGACGCTCCTGCTCTGGTAGGAACTGGTAGTGTGTTCCACCAGCGGGGAACAAGAAATGCAAAGAGTCTGGATTGCCTTGGACCAACGGGGGGGCAGAGCCAGACAAGTCAAGTCAAGTCAGTTTTATTTATATAGCCCAAAATCACAAATCACAGATTTGCCTCAAAGGGCTTTACAGACTGTACATGGTACGACATCCTCTGTCCTTAGACCCTCACATCAGCCAGGAAAAACTCCTCAAAAAACCCTTTTAACAAGGGAAAAAGAAGAAGAAACCTCAGGGAGAGCGACAGAGGAGGGATCCATCTCCAGGACGGACAGACGTCAATAGATGTCGTTGTACAGATCAACAGAGTAGATAGAGGTTGAAGGGGGAGAGGGAGGGAGGATAGAGAGACGTTTGAGAGAGAAACAGAGAGGAGCAGGAGTTCTGGGAGGAGACAGCAGCAGGAGATGAAGCGCCACCATTGGCCAGTAGTGATGGTGAGTGTAGCCACTCTACACTCACCATCACCAGGAGAGGAGCATTCCTATCTGGGGCCGAACCAGATCCACGGCAGTGAGACCAGCAGGAGTGATGCCGAGCAGGACCACAGCTCCACACCCTGTGAAAGAGAGAGCAAAGAAAAGTGTGAATACTCTGGGAATACATTAATACTAAATACATTAATACACAGGAGAAGATGATACTATCCGTTGTGCCATAGTCCTAGGGAGTGGACACACCCCGGTCCACACCACCACTGCAAGGACCATGCGGCCCTCACCAACAAATAAGGCTGTGACGAGCCTCACTCACGCCGTACAAGCACGCTCAGACACCGTTTATTGGAAGAGCGCAATGGTCGTGAGGTATCTTATGCCTGAATCAGGGCGTTCAAGTAGCTGGGTGCAGTACCGGAGACAACTTTGTAGGCCAGCATGAGAGATTTGTAGGTAGCCAGGGGAGCTCAATGAGCAACGGTGTGACATGTGACCTTTTTGGCTGGTTGTAGACCAGAAGCATCGCCACGTTCTGGATCATCTGAAGCGGTTTTGTTGTGCAGGCTGGTAGGCCTGTCAGGAGGCGTTACAGTAGTCAGGTTTTGAGATGACGACAGCTTGTGACAAAAGTTGAGTGGCATGTTGAGTTAGGTAGACAATATATGCTAAAGATGTGCAGACTGCAGGTGTGACCACGTCCACTAGTAGAACTGTAGTACTGTTTGATGAGCTGGCTGTCCCCATTTTCATTCTGTGAAAGGGGAAAAACGCTCTGGCTTGTTTGTATTTCTTTACGTCAATCACCACGTGTTGGGCGGCACTAAGCCCTGGATGCAGCAATGTTAACCCTGCAAAATAGAAAGCTGAGATAGCAGAAGGGAGGAAAATAGTTTGTGAGAGAATCAACAAGCAGACTTATAGTATTTAGTTTTAAAATTAAGTGTCATTGCATCACTTTAAGTGAAATATTGCTGTGGACAAGAGCTTTTATTTTAGCACCTTGCTGACCCATTCCCCACAATTTTATTTAAGAAACGTTTGGTTTTAGATCAGAGAGCATCAGTTACAGCTGGTCTTGATTTCCAATGAAATCATATTTTAAAGATTAAGATTAAGATTAAAGAATTCTTTATTGTCATACCAACAACACATGCATGCACATGATGAGGCACGAAATGAAGTACTGAGGCCCGGTCAAGCCAAACAAAAAAACACTATTATTAACAACAAATATGTTTAATTGATCACTATACATTTTCATATTTTTTTTATAACATAACTGACAGATTAGCCTACACCAATACATTACACTGCCATCTTCTGACCAAAGTACGCTTATGCAGCTTAATTTATTCGATATAATCTAACCAGTTGATGGAAATGTCCCTAATTCACATTTTCTTTCTGCAAAATTTGATTAGACTTTAATGGAAACACGTTTATTGAGTTAGAGACCTCCATGGATTTCAAACAAACTAAGGGTGAAAAGCGTTCTTGAGATGTTGAATGTACACACACAGATACCAGTGCAGACTATTAGAAGGTCTATCTTAAAGCAAAGCCTTTTCCTCTACAGTCGTGTTGATGTCTTCAAACCTTTCACCTCGATTTTTACTCAGTATTTTCAATCCATTAGGAACCCACTGCAAAAAAGGTGTCTAAAAACAAGATAAAAACACTAAATCTGAGGGAAATGATCTTGCTGCATGGACAGATAATTTCATTTGACAAGATTTCTTAAATTAAGATTAGAAATAAGCATGTTGAACACTTAAAATAAGAAATTTACTCTTAAAACAAGATAAATTAAAGCTGCAAGCAGCGATGAATAGGCCAGAGCAGAGTGACCTGCAAATTATTTGTTTCTTACCAAGATAAAAAAAAAAAACCTTTAGATTTAGAAGTGTTAGATAATTTATCTTGTTTTAAGGGTAACACTACACAATAAACATCATTTATAAATGGTAAACAGATAGTTTATTAATGTTTAATCAGTATTTATAATCTGTATATAGACCATTTAGAATGGTAAATACATAATTTATTAATGTTTAACTAACTACATCATTCATAAATGACAAATAGATGGTATATTAATGTAAGTTTATAGTTACTTTACCATTAACAAACAGTTAAATTATAATAAATAGTTTATCAATAGTTTTAGTTGCACTCATTTTAACATTTTTAACACCATATTAAGAGTGTTAATGATTTTGAAATTATTCATGTACTTTTAACAAATTGGTTGAAAACATTTAAAAATTAAATATGTATAGCACTTTGTAAATAGTTAATAATTGGTCTTTAAACCATCTATAAACATTACTTCGTTGGTTATTGTAAAGTGTTACCGTTTTAAGAGTTAATTTCTTATTTCTTATTTTTTATCTTGTTTTTAGACACACCTTTTTTGCAGTGCCCTCTTTGGGAATTATTCAGCTAATATGTCACTTCCATAAAAGTGTGTATTATCAATTTACCATTTCATTACTGTTAGTTATACATACATTCATCATGTTCCCATTCAATCACAGATCTTAGGAGGACACATTGTATATGCCAATGGAACAACTGTGTTCGAGGTGTGGTAGAGGGATGCTGAAACTCTCCCCTTATTTATACTGTAGCCACACTCCCAAGATGTATCATGACATCTTTTAATTTAGTTCTTCATTCTGAGAGCAGAACCAAAGAGCTTCTGTGATGTTTAAAAATGAGGCAATGTGCAGGTGTGCGTCCTTATTCCAAGATCTTATTAGTATCAGACTGAAGATTGGCTTCATGGAGTTCTTCAGGCTCCGTCTCACTGAGGGCAGCTGTTACATGTTGGATTTAGTAGAAATTGTGGGAAAAAAAACCTCAGCCAGGACAAAAAAATCACAAATAGCCATCAAGTAATAACTTCTTTGTTGACAGAGAATTAATTCAATTCAATTCAATTCAATTTTGGCTTTATTGGCATGACGTAATACTGTACATATTGCCAAAGCAAGCGTCAGAAGTTTAAAAAAAAAAGATAACAGTAAGGAAAGCAATATTTACAATAAATTAATTATAATCAATCTGTCATTCACTTCCCCGAGGAGGAACGGCAGTTTTTCCTCATCTGACCATTTAAAAAAAACTTTTTTGATGGATTCAAATTTTTCTAATTAGTTTATATTTTTGACATTTGGTGAGGAAGTGTAGCTCTGTCTCAGGCTGACTGAGGCTGCAGTGGCAATTATTTCTCTGCCAACAAAGACATTTTGATCTCAATGAATTTCTGAAATTATGAAGCGTTGTGTCCTCAGAATAAAGAACGTAAACATTGAATAGATTTCCTCTCATTAGATTGTTATTGTTGATGCTGCGTGATGTTGATCATTAAGTCAGTTTGTTCAATGTTTGTATCCACAGGTGCCTCCTTTCCATGATGTCTACAGCAGAGAGTTACATCCTACACTGAAGCTCAATGAGATTGAAACCAGTGTAAGTTATGTACACGATAATAATATTCACACTAATAACATTCACACTTTTTGATCAATGGTCTTGGCCGCTAATCTGGATCCTAAAGTATAAAATAATTCTGTGTGCCATACTTTTTTCTTATTCTTCCATAAGACATTTCTTATGATAAGCTATTAAAACATGGGGAATGATTGGGAATGGTGATTTGCCTAGCCATTTTTGTAAAAAGAAATGGGGAAGAATGGGAAATCAACGTAAAGTTCAGTCTATGGCCAACCTTTTGGCTAACATGGTAGAAGTTCCTGGCAATGAGGATGGAGCTCAATACATACCATCAGAAATCTTGTCAAAAATGATTGAATCCTCTCACAATCCAAATATGTCAATGCTGGGGACATTTAGAATAGAATGCCTTTATTTGTCACTATACACGTGTACAATGAGATTAAGAGCTGACTCCAAAAACAGGGAGACAATAAATAAAATATAGACCAAAACAGATGCACTTAAGAAAACAAACCAACAAAAAAGTCATCAAAGAAACCTTCTGACGGGCTGAAGATTCATACAGATCAATATGAATATTGGACACAAATCACATCAATAGTATTGAACTGAATGTGGTTCTTATGGTTGATACAGTCACAGGAGTAACACTGCTGGTTTTGCTCTAATCTCTACAGTGGCAGAGATGGAGACCACTGAAATGAAGTAACAACATTAAATCCATTCTGAGCAAAACAGTTTTCATGAATTTGATTGTCTTACTATGTTCTATGAAATATCTAGACGATCAAAACATGAACATATCGAGTGACTGCAGAGAGTTTCAAACTGGACACAGAAAGAAGAATGACATATAGAGAATGAGCTATACAATGTAGTGAGCTCAGCACAGGAAATAATTATTATTATTATTAGTAAGGACAAACGATGGATGAATGTCTGGCTTGTACTGAGTCACATAGCCTTAAGTCATTATATTTTGGTCAGCAGATTATTATTTTTATTTTTGTCAATGAGGGAGTTACTTTTAGTTTAAAATTGTACTTTACCTGCCAGCACTTTTACCATAAAGTATCAAGAGAATTTTCTCTTTCTTATAAAAAAGGGAGCATTAATTGCCTTTAGGTATTGTTCTAAAAATGAAAGATGTGTTTCCAAAGTTTTCCTTAAAGAAGTTAAATTAAAGTATGCTTCATTTTTAATTATATTTTTCATGAAAAGAAGAGGTGTGTTTCTTATATGAGATCATTGTTCTTCAAAGTGGTGTAGATTTCACATGATACATCTTAGAGTAATTGTCTGACATGTTCGGCTTTCTCATATGTTCAGCTGTCTCTATATACTTTTGGCCTTAACACAGAAATATTTTGTACAATATCTCTTTATTGTGATTTTTTTCTACATGGTGTATGACATGCAGAATATGTGGTAACCAACACCTGCTGTCCTGTCTGACACAGAAACTCTTGGGTCGACTGTGTGAGCAGAACCGAATTCTAAAAGATCACGAGGCAGTTGTGCACAGACTGCGAATGGACAAGGTACATCATTGTTCACAGTATTATACTATGTGTTTAAAAGATTTTTTGGTAACACTTTTAGACCAGGGAACGCATATTCAACATTAATTAGTTGCTTATTAGCATGCAAATAATTAACATTTTGGGCTCTTAATTAGTCATTATTAAGTAGTTATTAATGCCTTATTCTGCATGGCCTTATTATACAACCAGTAAGACATTAACTAAGAGTTTTCCCTCAATAACCTCAGAATTATTGCTTATTAGTCGTAAGTAAGTAAGTTGTTGTATATGAGTTGATCTTAATATGCTTTACTTTGTATGGACTTTATAAGTCTCTACATAGCGGTGAACGAAACCATGGAAACGGCAAATAGCCACCTTCTCCAGACCTTTGACGTGACTGGTGGCTCCTTTTGGAAGATTGGATGAGGATTGGTAGATTGTAATGTCAATCATTACTCTACAAAGTGGGTCACTGGTGGATTAACATTGGTAGACTAACATTGGCGCAAAGTGACCCACTTAGTAGAGACAGTAGATTGACATTATAATCTACCAATCCTCATCCAAAAAGAGCAACCTGGCATCACCTGTTAATCACTTGAAAACTCAAAGATGGAGTCGTGGTTGAAGCGTAGCAGTTATAGTTTTAAATGGTTATATGCTCACTGTTTTTACTACATTAGTTTGAATCACTACATTTTAGAGATGAGAAATGTTAGCAATACATTTAGTCATGGGTTATTAACATTTAAAATGTTTGAAATAGGTTTTTTTTTTTTTTGTATGTGTTTATCAGTTCCAAAGTTTAATAAATCTGATGGCACAGCACTCTGTTTTTAAGTCTTTTTTTTCCAACCCAATATGCTTTGCTCTGGTTAGGGGGTACTTGGCTGAAAAAATATTTCACAGGAGGTACATCACTGAAAAAAGGTTGAGAACCACTGGTCTACAATAGGCCATGTGTAATTGGCATATACAGTGTGTTGTAATAACATGTTAAGATTCAATATATGTGGCATGCACACCTTAACACTTTCCTATCAGAAACTGTGAGTAGCTATGTTTAAAAAAAGCTATTGTTATATGTCCGAAATTCACACATTATAATAATAATAATAATAATAAGATAAGATTTTTTTCTAGTGACAATTTGTATAATAAACTGGAATATGTCTTTGTTTCCACTGGGTTTTTTTTACACTGAACTCTTCCTTTCTTGCTTGTCATGCTTGCTGTTCCCAGGACAGCCTAGAGGAAGCACTGGTAGCAACTCATCAGGAGATGGAGCTGTACCATAATCAGCCTTTGGCCATGGAAAAGCTGCTGTTCAAAAAGGAAACCCTGCAGAACCAGCTCATCAACATCAGAGGGGAGCTCTCCCAGGCCTCCAGTGTAAGATTATGCATAACAAATCAGGGCCTATAATGCAATTAGAAAAGATTACCTTCTGTATTTGTATTTTGGAAAAGAGATGTTTACAAATGAAGTCTTTCTTTGACAATTAATCCTGTCATTTATAATGCAGTTTTAGTCATCAGGTCATTTGTGAATCGTGTGATACAAAACTGAACAAGTCTCTAGTTGTGGCAATGCTGACTCAGTATTTTCACTATTGTTTGTCTAAACTTTTAGAGTTGTTACTCAAACTGTGTGTAGTAGTAGATCTCTTAGAGCAGGGGTGTTCATAGTTCTGATGACAGAGAGCTTATTTAGGGAACCAGCATGTGATTAAATGTCCACGGAACAATATGCAGCCGCGAGTCGTTCAGTTGTTGAACCGCTAGCTCTAGACGAGCACTGATGACAACCGACCATTGGCTTTCTATAAGATGCACAGTTTGACACAGTAGCCGAGTAGTGTATTAAAATTAAGCCACTGAAAGTATTAGAATGGACAGCTGAAGATTAATATGCAACTCTGATCCCTGAACCCTGATGCTTTGTAAAACGTAAATGAAAACAGAATACATCAAATTCAGATTGTACATTCATAAATCAAAAGTTTACCAGTTTGAACATAAACTTTACTTCTCTTTGTGCAGCTTTCAATTTAACATATGTCAAACATGATTAGCAAGGTATTGCATTGTGTTTTATTTACGTTTTAGACAAAGTCCCAACTTTACAAATTGGGGTTGTACAATGCATAGGGGGCCACCATTGGTCCACAGGCCACGCTTGTGGAATTAGAGCTTCTTTGTTTAACCCTTACTTGTCTTACATAATGTTGTGTTGTCTATGCATATATAGCAGTGGACAGTATACTTTACATTACTGGTACATCCATGTTCGTCTGTTATAAAGCTGTTTCTCCCAAAGTTGCACATCATCAGATCTAAACACTACATTTTGTGACAAAAAATGTTCAATAGTGAACAAGAAGGACGGCTCAAGTGCAAAATCAAGGTTGTATCAAAATAAGGCTAACTTTAATTTAAATATTTTAGATAATATTATTTAGATCTTAGTTTTTCATTTATACTCAATTCATTCTGAGAATCAAATAATTTTATCAGAAGGACATGTTTTGGGGTTTTTTGTTTGTCACTGGTGTTAGAAGTGTTCTCTGAGTATGACTGGATTTATTTGTACCTCTCTTAGGCTTTAACCACCACCCGTATGGAGTTTGAAGCATTAGAGGATGAGGCCAACGCCATTCATGGAGATCTGTGGGAGCAGCTGAATGCAGGAGGGCAGGTGAAGAGCTGTTTGTCTTTTAAGCCCAGCTGTCATTTACACAGGAGATGGAAAACTTGTTTGCAAATGTTTATCTGAAAACTATCAAGTCTAAGAAACTAACAGAGAAACTTATAAGCAGTCAGCCATTTACCAGTCATTGATTTAAGAAATGCAATCATGACATAGATTTCATGAAAAAAAACAAAAAACAAAACAAAAATAAAACACCTGAGACAGGCTGAGATATAATCTTATCAGCGAGCAACAATAATTTGAATCTTGTTCCTTTTAATGCGTAAGCAAGCATTCTTTCATTTTTGTAGTTGTACAGCATGTTTTCAAGCTCTTCTTTTAAATCTAGAGATCTCGAGTGAAGGTATGTACACTTTACAATAACCATCATTTATAAATGGTAAACAGATAGTTTATTAATGTTTGATCATCATTTATAAATTGTATATAGGCCATTTAGAATGGTAAATACATCATTTATTAATGTTTAACTAACTAAATCATTTATATATGGCAAATAGTTGGTATATTAATGTAAGTTTATAGTTACTTTACCATTAACAAACAATTAAATTATAATTAATAGTTTATTAATAGTTTTCGTTGCACTCATTATAACATTTTAACACCATATAAAGTATGTTAATGATTTTGAAATTATTCATATACCTTTAAGAAATTGGTTGAAAACATTTAAAGATTAAATATGTATAGCACTTTGTAAATGGTTAATAACTGGTTTATAAATCATCTATAAACATCACTTAGTTGGTTATTGTAAAGTGTTACCGTATATGTACATATGTATGTATATATATATATATATCACCATCTGAGTATTTTTACTTTAAATTTCCTTTTCTCTTCCTGTTTCCTGTACTGAATTTCCCCTCGGGGATAAATAAAGTATTATTGATTTGAATTTTGATTTAGTTAGATTTTTCTTTTCCACTTAGCTCCATGGTATTGAGCTCTAGTTTTTATTTAATTTACAGAATTTTAAAAAATACATTGACGTTGTTTCACAGCAACATTTCCTAATAGAAACAAAGTTCCTGTTACTCTGGATAATCCTCATTGATAACCCATAGACATCACTTTCAACAGTTCAACGTGTTTCTTCAGTAGTTTAGCTCCCTCGTTCATGTCATTTTTTTCTGTCCTGGCTTTTTGCAGAGTGAACTGGTTCGTAGGCACATCCAGAAAGAGTTTTGGAGAGTCCAGGATGTGTTAGAGGGGCTCCACAAGAATAACTCATCCAGAGGCACTGACACAGCCAAGCACAGAGGTAACACACGACCCATGAAAAATAAATGAGTATGACGTTTTTGAAAATACCAGTGTTTTTCATCAGGAGTCTCTCTTTTTCTTCTACAGTGGCCAGCGGTGCATCAGGCTCCTTTAGCACCAATAGTCCAGCCAGTCCCCTGAGCTCAGTAAGCCTCACCAGTCCACTCAGCCCCTTCTCCCCAGTGCCCGGCTCCCACGCCTCCCCCACCAAACAGCTGGGCCCGGAGGTAAGCACCGGACACTCCCAGCCAGGGACCAACCCCAGTCCAAAACCATGCTCTGACTCTAGAACCAACCCTGAAGTGCATAAAAAAACAAGCCCTAAACCCCGTCCTAAGTCATGCATAGTGCCTCATTTCAAAACAGACCCAAAGCCCAGGTGTAGACCCAAAAGTTACAGGGAGCCTGACACAAGCGTGCATGCTGAAAATCTAAATTACTATGGTTGTGAAACCCATGAACACACCTTTCCTCAGCTCTCTCTAGCTTTCAAAAGCCTTGGGGAGTCCTTGGGTAGATTAGACCCTGTGATAGAGGAAACAGACCAAAACTGCAGAACCAACATCGACCAATCTATAAATCCAGCCAAAGCCAGAGCAGGAGAACAGATCAGTTTTCTCCAATTAAAATGTCAGGACTCCAAATATACTGTTGAGCATTCAGAGACAGTCGAAACCCACTCAGACCTTCAGGAAGTTAGTTGGTTAACCTCACAGGTTTGCAGCCAAGATGTCAGAGTTGGCCTCAGAAAAGATGTCTATCCAGATTCCCATCCATATCACTTCTCAGCAGGTTACCATGGTGACCTTTCCCCCAGCAAACGCTTGTCTTTGCCTGAATCCCAGATCCATCTCCTCCAGGACTCATATCAGTCCGATGTTTTATCATTACACTACAGCCACAGCCCAGATCTTTATACATCTTCATTCCATGAAACGGAGCTCAATCATCAACTAGCTTCTCGGTCATCACGTCCTGCTGGTCCAGTTGCTAGGCCACTAACTTACCCCAATAATCAAGGGGAACTTAGCATTGCTCCAGTAGCCTGTGTCGTAACACAGTCTGACCCACCCAGTAATCTCTCAGATAAAGTTTTCAAGCAGACCAATCTGTAAAAGAAAATGATCCACCACGTCATAATTGATACTAAAAATTCCACCTGCAATCTGTTAAACTTTGTAATATTGGAAATGAATGGACAATATATTCGGTCATATCATGAAAAAAATACAATGCAATTGCTAGATTGCTAGGTAATCAAGACACAATTTCTGTCCCCATTAATGAAGCTATTGGTAGCACATTCTTTAACTGCTTTACAGGGATCTCATGGTGAAGAAAGTATTTGCATTTAACCCTGATGTATTGACTACAGTTCAGTACGTTAAGCGTTATTTGTGCTGTTAAAGGCATAAGTGTCAATCTTTCATAAAACCCTACATGGTATGAATAATTAGCTAGTTATTTGACTCTGGTTTGGTACTTGAATATGATACAAGTTGAACTGATACAATTTGGACTATCTGCTCCGGTGCAAGTTCTCTCTTAGACAGCATTGACTGGCCTTACCCTTTCAATGCCAACTCCAACCTCATCTGTTCCTTAGCAAAGCAATGCTGCCACATTGGCCCTCTTCACACTTCTATTTTAGGTGACAAATATCTTACAGTCATGGCTGTTTAATAGAGCCTTTTAGAGACTTGAATTTGTGACTTCACATTAGCTGTTGGGTCAGGTATTTCATTGGCCATCTGGGGATTTTCACATCTAACTTCTTAACATTGGATAAAGACCACATTCCACAGAATTTTTCCCATGAGTCCTTTCTGCTCTGCACTTTGCCTGGCTTATTATCACTCCTCCTGATGTGCAGCACTCTCTCTTCCACCTATCCTTTGTCTCCTTCCTTCCTCCCTCCCTTCCGCCCTCATGGTGATCTAGGAAAGTGTTCCCCCAAGGCCTCCTCTCCCTAAGTCCTATTACCCTTTGGAGCCCTCCTCCACCTTCCCTCCCTCCGTCCCTCCCTTACCCTTTGACAGCACCGCCTGGCTACGCAGCTTGGGCATCGATGATGGTTACCTTGATGGTGAAGATTCTCACATCAGAAAGGTATTTGGGTGTTTCTGGCCCTGTCCTGCCCTCCCATCACCCAGTCCTTACTCTTGTCCAATGTCATCTTTTAACACATTATCCATAACCGCCAGAAATCATTCATCCGTCCAAATTTATATATGTTCTTTCCAAACCTCCATTTGTTTGAACACTCCTTCCATTGCCTCTGATTCCCCCTCTGTGTCTCCATCTCCGCCTCTTTGTCTTGTGTGGTTGCTCTCCCTTTGCTCCTTTTAATGCCTCTGCCAGTCAAAGCCATATAAGATGCATGCTCTAATAAGACATGTCATTTTTTTTTAACTAAACCATATATTTTTTGCTCAAAATGCTCTGCAGGTGCTTTGCTACGGAGGCATTCTTTTGCCAAGAGTTCTCAACATCCACTTATCATCTGACAAACTCTCCATGTGCTGTTTTGTGTAGTGTCTGCTGGTGATGTAGTCATTTTAGTTAATGCATAGTTCCACCAAGAAGCAGCATAGTGGAAGTCATTCACTCATGGAGGTGATGCTTGCAGCATTGTAGTGACCACTCCCACCTCCCACCTCTCTTACAGGACACAGATAATTCAAGGCATCACCATGTTGCATCTGTTTTGTGGAGAAGTTTCTATTCCAGTAGAAATAAGAAACCATATCAGACTCTCAGGTTCTCAGCAATGTAAAGATGCAACAGGAGATTTTATTGTGAAATGCCACAGTCTCACGTGCTTGTGTGATGGAGTCATTACTGCACTGCAAAAAAGGTGTGTCTAAAAACAGGAAAAACACTAAATCTGAGGAAAATGATCTTGCTGCATGGACAGATAATTTCACTTGACAAGATTCCTTAAATTAAGATTATTAAATCTCAAAATAAGCATGTTGAACGCTTAAAATAAGAAATTAACTTAAAACAACATCAATTATCTAACACTTCTAAATCTAAAGTTTTTTTTATCTTGGTAAGAAACAAATAATTTGCAGTGTACTCTGCTCGGGCCAGTTCATTGCTGCTTGCAGCTTTAATTTATGTTGTTTTAAGAGTTCATTTCTTATTTTAAGCGTTCAACATGTGAAATTATCTGTCCATGTAGCAAGATCATTTCCCTCAGATTTAGTGTTTTTATCTTGTTTTTAGACACACTTTTTTGCAGTGTGTGTCTGCAAGTGATGTGTTGCTAATGTATTGAAGCATTGTGTTTAATCAGCAGCTTTGGATTAGTCACCTCATTCAGGTTTAACATTGCTAAAAAAACAAATATATCTATCCTCTGCCTTGCAGTCCAAATATGGAGAACACAACAGCAGTGACATGCAGGACCAGGACAGACAATCCACCATGAATAAAGGTAAAAAGAAAAAAAAAAGCTATGCTCAAGTTCCCATGTAATAATGCTACTGATCCTGTCTAAGCTGATGACCATAATCTAGCAATTCAAGCGACAGTTCACTCCCCAATCAAAAACACACATTTCCTCTTATCTGTTATGATTGTTTTGGTGTGTTGCCCAGTGTTGAAGATATCAGCTGGAGAGATGTCTGCTTTCTCTCGAATATAATGGAACTAGATGGCACTTGGCTTGTGTTGCTCAAAGCACCAAAAAGATACATTTGAAAAACTGTGACTGTATCATTAAATCAACTGAAACTGACAAATTATGTATGTATCACCTTGTAGTGTTATCTCTGAGAGTTCAGGTTTCTCTTCTGTACCATGGTTCCGAACTAAACTCTTGTGTTCCTTCACAGTTGGCATTGTCCCTCCGAGAACAAAGTCCCCCACAGATGAATCACACAACAGCTCTGTTGGAGTGTCCCGCCATAATGGCAGAGTTTCCAATGGAATCTCAAGGGTATGTCAACCTCAACTATGACACATGAGATAGTGATATTCAGATATGTTTTGACCATGATCAGTGCATGACCTTTCCTTGTGATGATGAATTTAATATCCTGTTATCAAAGAATGATTATAGATAGAATTACCCATATCTTATCATGCAAGAGCTATGTGCTATCTAAAGATAAAAAGCACAGTGTAGTTCCAAGCACAAGGTAAAGTCAAAAAGATATTGGGCCAAAAATTTTAAAATAGTAATTCACCATAATCATTCACCAACATTATTCAGCATTTAATATGCAATGGCAATTCAGTGAGCTTTACATTGTGTATTGTAAACAACAATCATAGTATACAACATTAATAGACAAATCATAGATACAATGAGAGTTTTTCCGATACCGATACCATGCCAAATATGCAATGATTAAGATGGAACAGTGGCTTTTAGGCTTTAGATTGAACCTTTGGGAATTCCACACATTATGTTGGTTTGCTTGGGTTGCCAAGTCAGACCATATAATAGCTTCTGTCTGTGAGAAAGAACTTGAACTTCTTTCCATCTCACTTGGTGTTGTCTGTCTTTATGTATTATCTGACCAACTTTTTCCAAAGACACTGCTTACTTCCAACAAGACAAGGACTGAAATCTTGCATAAATGAAAGCGTGTTTCTGTGCCACATCCCTGTCACAGGAGCGTCCAAAGAGCGCAGTTTTTCCTGCAGAGCTGAAGTCCAAGATGAGCGTGGAGGAGCAGAACGAGCGAATCCGACGCAACCAGAGCAGCTCTGTGAGGGACAAGAGGCGGAGTCTAAACCTCTCTGGTGGCCAGTCTCCAGCCAACTACAAAGTGGTATGATCAACCATGTGATGGTCCTCGCCATTATTAAAAAAATAAAAACCACAAAATCCAACTCAAAACCAAGCAGTAATTGCACTTACCACCATCTGTGTTGGATATATATACTAATTTAAACATAAAATTAATACAAATTATACGTTTATTTGAAAGGAAAATTATTATCTAGATAGTGATGAAGTAAAAAGTGAGATAAAATGATGTTAAGACCAAAATATAACATTACTTTATAATATTAAGTCTAAAATACACAAATCTTTGAATAGAGTTGTTAAACACTTTTAAATACACTTATAACAAAATCAATTTGAAAATGTTTATTTACTGAAAACTAAATATGAAAGCTGAAAAAGACAACAACATTGTAGTTACTGCACTCTGTTTATCATTACTATTAGAACCTTCTACGGCAAAACCAGATTGCAGTATCTATGTTTTTGGGGTCAAAGGTGAAATAAATCATGATTTTTGACATCATCAATGCATGTAGAAATAAGTGTCATATCACTTATCTACATATAACCAATTTGGCTGGCCAGTTAAAACACGTTAAAAAACTTTAAAGCAGTTTTTCTCAGTTTTACCTTTTGCTAGTTACTGTAGTTAGGCTTTGTTGGGCAGAATAGTGTAAATCCATTTCTGGCATGGGGCAAAAGTCAAGGAGACAGTGCAGAGTGGCAGATCTGAAACAATTAATTGCCGAAACCAAGGAGGGGCAATTTAGTCTGGTGATGTCAGGCTCAGTATAGATTCTAAAGATGCTAAGAAAATAAGTTTTTCTTTTAATACTGACAGAAGATTTGATTGTATCTGTGTGTGTGTGTGTGTGTGTGTGTGTGTGTGTGTGTGTGTGGACAGATTCGTAGGCGACTGACAGCTCATGAGATTGATATAAAAGACCTAGAGGCAGCGGTTCGAGGCCCAGGGCAGGAGTCACCGCGGGAAGAAATTGCTCGCCTGAGACGGTTAACATCTGAACCAGAACCCTACAACCTGGACATCAGCAAAGACGTGAGATCATTCAGCTGATGCATTGCTCCCTCGTTCTCCTCTCATTCTGTTCAATTTTCTCACATCATGCACATGTCACAAGTCAGTAAAAAGTAAAAATGTTAAAATCAGGCAAGTTTACTGACAGCAGGCAAAGAAAATCATACAAATGAACAAGTTGATTGAAAAACTTTCTATTTTTTATGGTAAAATGTGGAATAAAATGACAATCTTAAACATGAAAAATCAACAGTGCTAGTATAATTTTACCGTAATATTACTTTTATTATTATAAAAGTTGCACCGTATTTATTACACTTAAGTTCTGGCAACCACAGCTGACGTTTTTTTACCGTAAAAACAACAGTTATTTTTTTACAGTGTGAGAGCCCTAAAAAGTCATCCACTGTTACACATTGGTGTATCACTGTGTTTGTGTGGTTGTAGGCAATATGTGTGTGGATCCATATTTATTTAGGTGCATTTGTTCTAGCTGATGACTCCTGACAAGGTTCTGATCCCGGAGCGCTACCTGGATGAGGAGAATAACACTCCTCTTAGCCCGGAGGAACAGAAGGCCAAACAGAAGAAACTGGAGAGAATCAAGACCCTCATTGCCAAATCAAAGTAGGTTTTGACTCATATTCACTATGTTTAAAGGTAGTATAAACCCATACCTATTGGTCCACTGCAGTATGTTTTTCTTGCTCCTTTCTTTACAACAAAAAGTGCTGATTTTTCTTTAAACTATGAATAAATAAAGAAATATCGGTCATCAGTGAATTTTTCCCTTTAATATTGCACTGAAAAAAAAATGTTTTTCGCCCTGTAATTATTATTTCAAACATCTATATAAATTCTACAAAGAAATACAAATTCAGTGTTTTTTCTTCAAAATAGCAGTTTTTAATGTAGTGCGTTACTTAGTGATTGTTTGTTATTATGTGTCCTTATGTGTTTTGTATGTAAATTGAATCATTCGTTCCAAGTAATATTCACTAAACCAGTTCATTGGCTAATTAGTTGATATTTCCAAGTAAAGTGTAATTGAGGGACATGAGTGAATCTGCAATTTACTTGTGTATTTTAATAAAAAAAATAAGTGGTTCTATTAAATAAATATTAATTTAGAAACAGCCTGAGTAAAGATTACAAACACTTTCTGTGTGGAAAAACTTGCCTAGCTTTTTTTAAGTAAATGTCACTCCAATTTTTTTGTGTGTAATTGGTCGGGCTCTTTTATTGGTGATTGTCACTGTAGAAAATGTGTACAGTAGTACAGTCCCCCCATTGGTTGCAGCGAGCTGCAGAGGAGATGAAAGTGTAGATGCAAGGACCTGGAAACGCTGACCAATCACAGCAGACTGGTTAGAACAGAACTGTCTGAGAAATGTTTTTTGTTTTTGTTTTGTTTTTTCACATGAAAGCATATAAACATGTTTTAGTAGAAATCCAAACTAAAAGTATATGAACCTGTAAATGAGTATAATAGCTCGTCTTTAATTGCTATTGCTGCTTTCGAGATTACTGCTCATTTTAGCAATATTCTACGCAAAGATCAGATTCAGATATTACACCAAAAATCCTCACATCCAGATGCTATTGCACTATATTTGTCAGATGTAGCATATCTGATCTCTGACTAACAAACTTTTTTTCTTCTTCTGTGTGTGCGTCCCCTTTCACGTCCCCTACCGACAGTTTGCAGAACATGGTTCCTCTTCTGGACGGCCCGGTGGAGGGCGGAGCTCCGGTCAACTCCCAGCAGCAGTTGCAGGAGCAGGAGAAGCGTATAGAGATCTCCTGTGCTCTGGCTGCTGAAGCCTCTCGTCGCAGCCGCATTCTCTCTGGTGAGGACGCAGCACACAGCTGCACAGCCACCATCACCATGTCACAGACACCTCAAACCATTATCAGACCATTAAATGGCTGTTGTTATCAGGAGCCAATACCAGGGTTCCCACAGTCAGGGAAAGTCTGACAATCTCATTTTTCAGGCCTGGATAAGTCATAGAATTAGTGAAGTCCTTAACCCTTAATAGGGCACTCATTGAAATACTCTAGAGAATATTGGAGGATATTACATACAGCCAGAATGTAAAAAAAAACATGCAGACCCGGGGGAGGGGGGTCATATTTTGAGAAAAAAGTTTACGACATTAAAGTGGCAAATCTACAAGAAAAAAATGTGAAGATTTATGAGATTTAAAGTGGCAAATCTAGGAGAGAAAAAATGTGCAGATTTATGAGTTTTAAAGTGGTGAATCTGCAAGAAGAAAAGTTGTTGTTTTTTTCACTTTTTTCTCGTAAATCTGCAACTTTTTTTCTTGTAGTTTTGCTACTTCAATCTAGTAAATTAGCAACTTCTTTCTCAAAATATTACAAATCCATATGGTTCTACGACCTCACAGAGAGACATGGGGACCCCATTTTGATATCTACTGAAGTTACCAAATATAGTTCTTCGCCCGATAAAGGGTTAAAAGTCTTTTCAATAATGTTTTTACATAGCTCAAATACCTCCATGTGTGGCATTTTGTTTACCTTTTTTCATTTCATTCACACATTGCGTCTTTTCCTCCATGTATGTAAGCTAGCTGAAATTATGTTTGAACAGAGTTTAAATCTGATATGTTTTGCAAGCAGGCCCAAATAAATAAATGTTGTGAGATTGAATCCTGAAGTTCACATTTTTGAGATTATGCAAGGGCATTTAATTGTCACACTGAGTGGCAATATGATCTTTGGCTTTGTTTTAACTACTCTGAAACTAGAGCATGGTAGTTTGAAGGAATGGAGTGTTTTTCTTAAAACAAGATAAATTAAAGCCGCAAGCAGCGATGAACTCGCCCGAGCAGAGTGACCTGACAATTATTTGTTTCTTGCCAAGATAAAAAAACCTTTAGATTTAGAAGTGTTAGATAATGTATCTTGTTTTAAGAGTTCATTTCTTATTTTAAGCGTTCAACATGCTTATTTCTTGATTTAACAATCATAATTTCACTTGACAAGATATCTTAAATTATCTGTCCATGCAGCAAGATCATTTCCCTCAGATTTAGTATTTTTATCTTGTTTTTAGACACACCTTTTTTGCAGTGCAGTTTAGTCCCCACAGACAGTTGGAGGGACTTCAGAGCTGCACTGTAACAAATGAAACTCAGGGCTTGAAGACCTCCGGCACGGTGCCGGAAATCCGGCTCGGGTTTTTTTTTTTTTTTAATCATGTTTAAAAAAAAAAAAAAAAAACCCCACCAAAAACCCTTAGTTAGATCTGGATATGACCGGGGAGGGCAGCATTACGATGGATAGCGTATAGCCTGCCGGAGAAGAAGAAGGCGGCTCATCGGCGAGCGTGCTTTAGACCCAAGTCATTACTATTTCTCAAGAAAGTGACTGGAGACAAATCCAGCGACCGGCTCGTTAAGAAGAGCCGCCGTTAGCAGCAGTTAGCTCTGTAGCAGTACAGTGTGTATGTGCTGCTGCTACAGGAGGTGTTCACTTAGTGATCTGTTTGTTTACAACAAGCACCAGACACTCTGTGCGCAGTTAGCGCGTACCGTTAATTCACGATCACTATGTTTATGATCAGCGGAGACACTTTGCATAATAATAAGCCATGCCTCTTTGTTTATGATCATGCTGTGCACAGTTAACGATGGCGAAAACCAAATGTCACCTCCAGAGTCTCTAAATCGCTGTGGGGGCTAACTTGTTGTGGAGACACGCAGAGTAAGCGGACATTTGAGAGGGTGTGGCATGAGACTTTCCCGGTGGTAGTCGAAACACGGCTATACGGTCCGCTCTACATGTGCGCTCTCCCACACGTCAACCTTACTGGGGATTTCCACCGGGCGCGGAACGGCTCCGCCGCAGGTTTGCTCCGTCCTCTGCCCGGCGTCAGTTCCCACCGTGCGCGGAACGGCAGCGTAGCGAGCCAGCCGTATACACCCGAGGTAAGGAGAACACGCGATAATCCTGAATGTACGAGATCCCGTGATAAACTGCGTATAAGGTAAACAACAACAACAACAACAACAACAAACAACTTACTTTGCTTCTCCGACGTGGAAGATCTGTTGATCTGACCATCTATCCTTATAGAAATAATATATTAAATGTCATAAATGATCGTATGCTGTTCCACTTCAACAATCCGACTCTTGTCGTCCATGTATCCGACCGTCTAAGACCCCCCCCCCCATGCATAAAAAAAAATTCAGGCACAGGATTTTTTTCTGCTTCAAGCCCTGGAAACTACTGATAACAACCAAAACGGCCATTTAATTAGCTGGTAACATTGGAAGTTTCTGCATTTCCGCCCTCTCCCATTCGCACACAGCCCATGACAAGCCACGATCCTCCATGATTCACCCAACCCACATCTAAAACATAATGCTGGTCTTCATGTGTTGTTTGAATTCCCAATATTTGCCAAAGTCAAGCAAACTGAATGGAATCAGTTTGGATATTTTTAAAAGCAAAACCTTTTAATGTCCAATTTTCATAAACTTTTTTATATTTTCAGAAAATGTATAGTTTTAAGGTATGACATTTTAATTGATTTACTCATTTAAAAAAAGGCTTCTAAATGTATTTTTTGTGGTATTGGCCAGTAACCTCGTTGGAGCATATGAATTTACATTTTACTGTACAAACTTGGAATCCTTCAGAACACCTCAGCAATGTCTAGGAAGGCAAAAAAGTTAAATATGTGTGTAAGTGTGGAAACTTTTCCCACTGGTATGATCTATAGCAGTGGTTCTCAACTTTTTTTCAGTGATGTACCTCCTGTGAAATATTTTTTCAGCCAAGTACCCTCTAACCAGGGCAAAGCATTTTGGTTGAAAAAAAAAAGAGAGTTAAAAACAGAGCACTGTGCCATCAGTGTCTGATTTATTAAACTTTGGAACTGATCAACACATACAAAATTCAAACATTTTAAATGTTAATAATCCATGACTAAATGTATTGCAAATATTTCTCATCACTAAAATGTAGTGATTCAAACTAATGTAGTAAAAACAGTGAGCATTTAAGCATTTAAAACTATAACTGCTACGCTTCAACCACGACTCCATCTTTGAGTTGTCAAGTGATTGACAGGTGATGCCAGGTGGCAAATGACAGGTTGGGTCCAACCATCCTGGTATGGGGGACACTCTGGGTTTTTAGGACCAGGAAATTGAATAGCCTACTGAATATAAAATTCATGTTAAACTTATGCTTATATTTTCCTAAAATATTTACTAAATAATTACTTTTAAAGGATTTTTGCATGCATGCTACTTGGATGCTACTCTCACGTACCCCCAGGGGGTACGCATACCCCCATTTGAGAACCACTGGTCTGTAGGATCACTGGTATGTTTCAGGTCACAGGCCTTAAAATCAGTCCAGAGCAGGTATTTGTTTGATCAGAACACTGATTTCAGGTGCACTCCTTTTCAGTTTGACCTCCAAACTGGTTTGTCGTCAGCTGCAAAGTTGATAAGATCTTATTATAGCAAATACAATGATGGTCAACACTGTGGAAAAAGAGCAAAGTTGTAAAAACAAAACAAAGACAAAGCTGTACATTTATACACACTATGATACCATTCCTATTGAATGCATTAATACACTCATATGATAATGCAGCTATACCACAGCAGTTACACAACCCTGATTCTAAACAAGCTGTGACGTTGTCTTGAACATAAATAAAACTGAATGCTACACTGCCCTACAAAGTCTAACTGCAGTAACTACACTTTTGGTCAAAATTGAGTTATAACTGAAATTGAACGCCTTGATGTCTGTTTTATCTTGAGACTAAGTTTTAGATTTAAGTTTTGCTTTTTTTCAGATAAATAATTATATATAAACCACTAAATCCAACTCAAAACCAAGCAGTAATTGCACTTACCACGGCCTGCTTTGGATATATTTACTAATTTAAACATAAAAATAAAAGAAAGTTTATTTGAAAGGGAAATTAATATCTAGATAATGATGAAGTAAAAAAGTGAGATAAATTATGTTAAGACTAAAATGTATACATTTGTTTATAATAATAGTCTAAAATACACAAATCTTTGAATAGAGTTGTTAAACACTTTTAAATACACTGATAACAAAAACAATTTGAAAATGTTTATTCACTGAAAACAAAATATAAAAGCTGAAAGAAGACAGCAACATTGTAGTTACTGCACTCTGTTTGTGCATTACTATTAGAACCTTTTACAGCAATGCAGTAACTACATTTTTGTGGTCAAAGGTCAAATAAATCATCATGATTTTTGAGCATAAAAATGACATCATCAATACATTTAGAAATAAGTGTCATATCACAAATAACCAATTTAGCTTGCCAGTTAAAAAACATTAAAAAACTTTAAAGCAGTTTTTCTCAGTTTTACCTTTTGTGTAGCTACTGCAGTTAGACTTTATAGGGCAGAATAGTTTGCTAATGATAATGTGTCCAATCTGATGAATATTTATTTTTGTGTTAATATGAACTCTATTTGATGCATTCTGCTATTATTTACGTTTAACAAAGCATCCCAACATGCTTATAATCAGGATTGTAGATACTCGCTCTTTCATTGCATACATTTTGAAGTCATGATGTCATCAGGCATTATTGCATGAGCCCATATTCAGCTTAACAACTGTATTTACACTCAGTTTGTTTCTTGTAATTCTGTTTTGTTTTGTTTTTACCTTGTTTTGCTCTAACTTTATGGTTTGTAGAACTGTACTACCGTGTAATTTATAATAAATTGTATTCAGGAAAAGATAAGGAGAGGCAGACATGTGTGACCAGGGTGACCATAGAAAGTGTTGCGGACTCAGCAAAAAACAAAACTACCCCCTCAAAGTCTTCATTTCAAGACCATAGCACTGGTAAGGCAGAGAGCCAGAGGTTTGTCACACCAACAGTAACTACATGTATCACCGACCAAGTCTTATCCAGTGAATATCGTCATGCATGGTTCCCAGAGGATACATTTGAATAGCTTTATCAGGTCTAAATGTAAATGTTGAGACAAATACCTGTAAAACTATTCACACTTTCCACCAGCCTAAGCTAAACACTGAGTTAGGTGTTAATGAGCAGATGTTGCATGCTGTCACAATGAACTGGATGGTAAATGTGGTAAGCATGAAGTGAGAAACGTCGATGTAAACGTTGTCATTGTGTGCATGTTAGCATTTTGCTCAAAACCTTATTTTCCTCCCAGAGCTGCTAGCTCTACTTGTACATAGTGATGTTAACCCTCGAGGCCTCTTTAAAATCACCTTACACTTTACACCTTAAGGTCCCGAAGCGGTCCCTCTCATACAAGTGTCATAAAAATGTGATATATAAATATTTGTTTTCACTTTCACCGCATCAAACCTTTTAGCAGCTTCCGATCTAACAATAGATATAAAAAGTTTTTATTTATTTTTTCTTATTTTATGTTTTAATGCCCTTTTTGTCATAACAACCCCTGATTTTCTTGAGGGCAAAAGCGCAAAATATGCAATATTTCCAAAAATAAGGTGAAATAAAGTGGAATAATTTGGGTAATGTTATTACAGTCTTGACTAAGTTAATAATTGATAACTCCTTTTATATCAATCCCAACACACCAAGAACATTTTTATGGTGTTCAGCTTTTTCATTGTCATGCATTTTGCAAGGTAAGAGAACCAGGCCTCCATTGAAACTGTATGTGATCTAGCTCTGCTGCCCCTGGTGGTTTCAGGGGGGTCATCAGACCTAAAACCTATTTTCCAGTTAATTTGAAGGGAGAGGCTTAGATTTATTAGGTATTCATGGAAAAAAGCATGATATTATGTCAGGATTACAGTGTATCAAAAATATGTGTTTATAATGGGAGTCAATGGGACCAAAACGGACCTTAAGGGTCAAAGTGTGAGTGTTATGTGTATCTCCTATTCTATACACCTTGCAAAATAGGAATTTGGGCATTTATTAAATTATAATAAAAAAAAAACCCTGGCCAAGTTTCATACAATAAGCCTTTACACTGACTGATATATTGAGAATCAAAAACATAAAATCAGCTGAATGAACACGTTTGGTCCCTAAGGTGCCTCGAGGGTTAACACGTTATACAGAAGAATGAATAAAATCAACAATTGATGTAGCTTTATGTGAATGCACAGTGTCCCTTGTCCTCACCTCCTTCCTCAATGTAGTTCTCTTTGATTGCTTCACACCTTAATTGTCTTTCCATTTCTCCATGTTCACTCCTCCCACCGCCCATTCCAGCACAGAGCGCCCCCAGTCCCCCCACCTCCCCGACCTGCCTGGCCCCACCCCCTTCCTCTGCTGACTTTCCCAACTCCACCCACATCATGAAGGCGTGAGTCATACAAGGTGAGTACCAGTCCCCTCCCCCCGTCCTGTTTAGACCCACTGCTTGTCCCGCTCTCTCAGACTGCTTTTGCACACGATTCTCCTGATCTGATCTCCTGGGATTCATGTTACATTTAAGATGACGACCCAGTTTTGGGTGCAAGTACTCCCTATCACCCTCAAACTTGTACCATAAATAAATGATCTATAGATTTCATTGTCAGACAAATGGAGTATATTTTATGTTACAAGTGGTATATTTTATGTTACTTTTAATGTAAGTCTTCTGCTTTACTAAAAGGCCTCAGTCTAACCTCTTTAACATGTAACAGCCACATTAATCTAGAAATAACCTACTGTAGGATCTGAAATTTGTCAGACATTAGAGGCTGTGGAAGAAGAATATAAACAATATAGGTTGTATCCTTTTAAGGTTAAAAAATAGACTTAGCAGCGTGCACGTTCATGGAAAAACGTGCCCTATACGTGGGGTGTGGGATGTTACAATTGAATTGTTTAAATGATCTAAAACAAACAGAAAAAGCAGAGAGAACTGAGGGCTTCATTGGACTTGGAGAAACCTTTTTTCAGCAGAAAAAAACTGACAAAGTTCTCCTCCGCTGTGTATTCTGATGTCTGGTAATAAAGAAAACTAAAAGGAACTTCGACTTGATCTTTGATTCATCTTCTCACTCAAGAGCGGTAGTAATTTCCACCACACAAATTTCAAGAGAAAAGCACCAATGAGGGTTTTTTTCACTTTTGTATTTGCTTTATGCATAAAACTTCAGTCTGAGTCTATTTTAACCTCCTTTACTCAGCTTCAAGGTACAGTCTCAAAATTGTCAACACAAGGTCCAACATGTTTTTTCCAAAAAAGCACAAAGGAAAGTCAAGAGAACTAATCTGGAACCTCTGTTGAGGATTTTTTAAAATCTCAAGCAGCTACCATCTGCTATAGATAGATTGTGTTGCATTACACAGTCTCCGATCTGCCCTTCCTGTATGAAATGTTCCCTGCAGCAGTGATGACAAAAAAGAAAATCCTAAAATGGTTTACAAAGTTAGAATCCCATTTATTTCCCATGATGGCAAACATGAATCAGTCCCCAACGACACAGGCAATCTAAAATGATTTTTGTATCTCTCTTCTCTGTCTTTCTGCTATACCACAGCAGTTATACAACCCTGATTCCAAACAAGCTGTGACGTTGTCTTGAACATAAATAAAACTGAATGTTATACTGCCCTACAAAGTCTAACTGCAGTAACTACACTTTTGGTCAAAACTGAGTTATAACTAATGATGAACTCCTTGATGTCTGTTTTATCTTGTGACAAAGTTTTAGATTTCAATTTTTCTTTATTTCAGAGAAATGATATATGATATGATAATGATTTAAAAACCACAAAATCCAACTCAAAACCAAGCAGTAATTGCACTTACCACTGCCTGCTTTGGATATATATACTCATTTAAGCATAAAAATAATAGGAATAATAATGTGTCCAATCTGATGAACATTTATATTTGTGTTAATATGAACTCTATTTGATGCATTCTGTTATTATTTACGTTTAACAAAGCATCCCAACATGCTTATAATCAGGATGATGTATCTCTCTTCTCTGTCTTTCTTTGCTTATTTTCCTCTGCAGCTCAAGCCCTGGCTGCTGTCAAGTTTGATGGAGCATCTTTCTGAGGATTCACTGGACAAACTGATCAATGAAGATCGCCCCAGACAAATGACTTTTATATTTTTTTAAGCACCTAAACCGAACTACAACGAAAGCACGGAAAGCTGTTAAAGGACACAACAGTGAATTTAAAACCCCCATGGAAGCTATGAAGACTTATTAGCTCCCCTAACCCCCATCCCGAAATTCCAGCGTGTGTGCTCCACGACACAAAGAAAGGCTCCAGATCTCTAACCAGCTTAAAGGTGTGAAATATTTCTATATAATTTTGCTCAGGACATATTCTACAAAGTAGAGACTGATGTACTACATTGATAATAAGATATTTAACAGTCATAATGAGAAAATGACAGTGAGCTGAGGCTCAGTGTTGATCAGTCTACAAGGGAACACTGCACATGAAGGGGCCACACTGAAGAGGAGCGAGGAAAAGAGCTGCAGAGATGAATCTAGGTTTAGGATGAGGCCGCATGAACGTCTCTGAGGGTGACTAGTAGACAAAAGAAAAGCTATAGAAAGGATTTGATCATGGTTCTGGGCCGCCATGGCTCGTGGTGACAGACTGAGGGCATTTACCCACACTGACATATTCTCACACTGATTGAAATAAGAGCGAAGCCTCTCATCCTTTATAAAAAGCTGAGGACTCTCCTTTGGAACTCACTGTGATGCCTGTTTCTCCAAGACCTCCACCCCAACACTACTCCCGTCCTAGTAGCCTTGTCCGTTACAGTAATACAAAACCATATATTACATACAAACATCTCATAGGGTCAAACATAATGTCACATGGATTATGTATCACCCATCTTTTCCACCAAACACACAGGAGCTCAGAGTTTGTTTTGCGAGACAGACCTGAAGAGGAAGAGCATTACATAAACCATTAACCAATCTAACGCCCACAAATGTAATAATGCCCAAAAACGTAATAAACCATAAACCTAATAAAAAGCTGCAGCTTCTAATGCAAACCCAATACATTTTCCGCAAACGTAATAAAAATTTGCAGCTTTTAATGCAATAATCCCACAAACGTAATACATTTTCCACAAACGTAATAGCCGCTGCCTACTACAAACGTAACACGAGATTTCCCACAAATGTAATAACTTTTACGTTTGTGGGGGAGTGAAAATAATAATAATTTAATTGTTTGTTAATGGTAAAGTAACTATCAACTTACATTAATATACCATCTATTTGCCATTTATAAATTATTTAGTAAGTTAAACATTAATAAATTATCTATTTACCATTCTAAATGGCCTATATACGGTTTATAAATGATGATTAAACATAATAAAGTATCTGTTTACCATTTATAAATGAGGGTTATTGTTCAGTGTTACAGTGTTAAATCTTCAACTTTCAATGTTGTAATAAGTTTCCACAAATGTAATAACAAGAATAATGGTTGTTGTGGTTGTTGTTGTTTGTTTATACACACACTACTAATACTGACCGTGGGTGCAAAATCCAGCTGCAATTCAATTATTATAGACTCCTTCTAGACATGTTTTAAGGTGTAGCCTTTATAAAATACCTTTATTTGAATAATAGGCTAATGTGACTCGTATAGCTTTCACACCCAAAAAGTAAAATTATCTTGTTAATATCCTTTTTCCTCATTAAAATCCAGATTCAAGAAATATGCAAATATATGGCATCCCAAAAGTTTGAAACTCAATCATTCAAGTACATTTGTTGGGACTTATTACAATATTTAAAGTTGACGATTTTTACTTCCCCACAAATAAGTCCCTGAAAACGTAATAGTTATTATTATTAATAGTTATTACATTTGTGGAAAATCGCATGTTACGTTTGTAGTAGGCAGCGGCTATTATGTTTGTGGAAAATGTATTACGTTTGCGGGATTATTGCAGATTTTTATTACGTTTGTGGGCATTATTACATGTGCGGGCGTAACAAGCCATCTTACAAAGCTGCTTGAGGCAACACATCAAAATCAAAGTCAAGTTTCATATTTGGTGGTCAAAAATTCAATTTTGTTGAACTTTTACCACAAAAAATGGAGAAAAATCAAAGCCATGTGCACAGCTAGAACTCACTCAGCTGCTCTTCATTGGAAATAATGACCTTGCTCTGTACTGTGTGCATTAACTATCTGGTGTGGAAGCCAGTCAGACTGTGAAGATGAAGTCCTTAACTGACTTTAGTTAAGTTCTGGATCTGTTGTCTCATCTGCATGGTGGAGTGTTGTTAGACACTAAGGCAGAGACATTCCCTGTGGCTTGGACTCGCTGTCTGTATGGTTTTGTTTGGTCTGAAGTGTCAGACAGGAAGTGACATGTTTTCAGTCGATGCTGTGGCTGTATCCCAAAGTCAAGGATCCTTCCTTGGTAGGATCCTTCCTTCAGAGTCGGGTCCTCCAGAGGCCAGAGTCCTTCCTTTCACTGGTATAACCACTAATGGAACAGCCTTCCGAGTGTGCAGGTGTGCGTCACTGCGTAACTGGACGTCCTGCTTAAATTCAGCGCCGCATTTTCTAAACCACTTCACAACATGATGTGTCTTTGGCATCAGCACTCTGACACATATTTGTGAAAATGGAAGAAGATGCTTTAAGGTTGAATCTCCACGATTTAACAAGTAAAAGCCACAAAGTGGATTAAACATGAATATTTCACGAATCCTAGCTGAATTTGGCCGCTACTTTCATAAAGCAGCAGAGAGAGTATAACTCACCATGGAGATGTGTTCTGTGATTTTTTATTTTATTTTACAGTACAGTACAAAAACAGTTATTTATAAATAACAATAACGGATAATAGCGGACTCTTGGTCCCTGTTAACACAATAAAGAAATGTATAACTTTCTGAATGGCATAGCTATATATACTTTGCACATAGTAAATCATCATCTGACGCATATAAATTATTAACAATAACTTTAGCGACTGAGGCGGCATTAATTAACTTAATGTTGTTTATGCATATATTTAAATTCATATTGTGCCGCCGGCGTTGCTGTTCCTACGCTCGCCATTTTTAAATCTCCAGGTAGGCTGGTGACCGCAATGCTTTATGGGTACTCGGGGCGCACGGAGGACACACTCATGCATCCTTGGAATTTGGGCAGAAGAAGGACTCTGTCCTCTGGAGGATCCAGGACATTGGGACAGTCCTTCGGTTGATGTCGATGACGTAGCAGCCTTCAAATTCAGCTGTTTGAGCATCCTTCCTTGACTTTGGGATACTGCGTGTGGCTCAAGCATTATAATAAAGAGCACCACCATATACTTTACTTCAACTTTCACAATAAATCGTTCAGAGAAACAGCTGGCAATGACACAATCCCCTGTCTTAGATGTAAAGAAACATCTGTCTGAGGCAACAGCAAAGACTAAAAGAAGAGACAAGTACAGAAGCTTTTTCCTCATAGAATATTTCTCCAATTCAGTATTCCTTCAGCATGTGTTCATGTCAGCTTTGAAACTAAGTGTTGCAAGACTTTTTCTAACCTCTCTTACCGTCAGAGAAAGATGGCAGCCATCTGGTGGTTAGAAAAGGAAATGGTGTAGAACCTGATAATGTAATAACTTCCCGATAATGTAATAAAGTGCATTTCCCAATAATGTAATACACTTTTTACCAATAATGTAATAAAGTATAACACCAAGCACCTTTAGATTTCAAGAAGCTGTTGAATGCATTCGTGTGTCATGGATACCTTGTTTGTGAAAAACGGATGAACGGGTCAAAAGTGAATAAACATTCAACTTTGACCTGTTGGTGGCGCTAGAGCTCTTGAGCTAGAGTTGATACACAGTATCACCACTTGGTCCCAAGTAATGGGTGGTCTGCTGTTAAATTATTACAATATTGGGGAATTATAAATTATCAGGACTTGTGAAATGAAGGCTAACCTGATAATGTAATAACCTCCCATTAATGTGATACTTTATTACATTATTGGTAAAAAGTCTATTACATTATTGGGAAATGCACTTTATTTCATTATCGGGAAGTTATTACATTCAAGTTTTATTACATTTTCAATGGACTCAAGTGCAGATTTTTATTACATTATCGGGGTTATTACATTATCGAGAATTTATTACATTATCATGTTCTACAAATGGTTAGCACAGATGACTGGTAGGAAATGGGATGAATACCAGGGAGTCTTGTTTTGAAGATTTATCCAGCCATCCACCACTCTGACCTCCACAGTACACTGCTCTATACAAACCTCATATTTCTTAACTTCGCCCACTGTGTGCACCACTTTTAGTAAATGCCTTTGCATTTAGCACCAATTTCAGTGGAGTTTGTCATAGTGTCATAGTGAAATTCCCCAGTGATTGTCTGCAGATATATAGGTTAAGTATGTTGAATAGAAATGGTACAGTGTATGTGGAAAGTGAAAATAGAAGTGACCTTAGAAGAGTAACTCTTGTCTGTGTGAAGATGAGTCAGCTTATGATGCAGTCATTGAGAGGAGTTATATACTGGAGAACACTGTCATCTAACATATCCCAAATACATTTCATCCAATCATGCAGTGCCATAAGTCTAAAACCTTTCTATGTTTTATATGTTGTGATGAATGGACATATTAATGAGGAGTTTCAATCTGGAGGACATGCTGTGATTGATGGTACCAGTGCGTGTTGCCAATATTAAAACTCAACTTATTATTATTATGAGATGAAATCATTTGGTAACACTTTACAATAACCAACTAAGTGATGTTTATAGATGGTTTATAAACCAGTTATTAACCATTTACAAAGTGCTATACATATTTAGTCTTTAAATGTTTTCAACCAATTTCTTAAAGGTATGTGAATGATTTCAAAATTATTAACATACCTATTATTGTGTTAAAAATGTTAAAATGACTGCAACTAAAACTATTAATTATAATTTAATTGTTTGTTAATGTTAAAGTAACTATAAACTTACATTAATAAACCATCTATTTGTCATTTATAAATTATGTAGTTAGTTAAACATCAATAAATTATGTATTTACCATTCTAAATGGCCTATATATGGTTTATAAATGTTATAAATCTGTTTACCATTTATAAATGATGGTTATTGTAAAGTGTTACTATTTCCATAGTAGCATTGATTTGTTGGTGTCAATTTCTTTTTAGTTTATAGTACCTTATATATAATTTAAAAAGTCTGTTTTACTTTTATTCCATTTCACTTGTATTTGAAGACACTGGTTGAACACTGTTATGTGGTTCAGAGGTAAGATGTAAATACAACAACAGTGTGACTGGATTTTATTAGTATCTGTAACTCAAAAAGGTCCAAAATGCTTTTGAAAACGTCCATACCTCTTCATTGCAACTTCCTCCAGATTTAAACACTGACACACCCACAGTACACACACAAACACACATCCACATAGAGTCATTTGCAACAGCAAATTAAGAAAATAGAATTTTATGCTGAAAGCAGTTAACAGCTGTCACAACGCAAAAACAAAACAAGGATTTAAGAGAAAACTTCTATTTTTTCTTGTTTAGATTTTTTTGTTTGTTCGTTTTTAGAAAGGGAATACATTCAAAAGAGGCAGTTCATATTTTTTTAGATGCACGAATATTTAATGACAAGTTGACAGGTTGAACTTTTACACTCAATTACATTTTGCATTTTTCACAAAAAAAAATACTTTTTTATTTTATTGCTCTTGAGGATTGTTTGAAGGAGCAGAACATAGATATTTTTCGATTAATTGGAATCTGATGTGTTAAGAATTGACAGCATAAAAAGGTGGTGTTCAATATTTGATACTAGATGTAGCATTTGTGGATGATGAAAATAAAGAATATATACATTATATACATTGGTCAATGTATATAATATTTTGGATTTCAGTTACAGTATATCCTACTATCACATGTAACCATTGCTATTTTGGGTAAAAAATAGACAAACTGCTTGAACTATGCAAATGATCAAAAAAATAAAAAAATAGACAAATAATACGCTTGCTTTCAGAAAACCTTGCAATAAAGTGAATGTATACAAATAACGTGTTTCTCTAGTTGCTTCTGAATTCATCACAGTATTTTGTATGATAAAACATGTCTCGCTGCCTGGAATAATGATATATTTACTGCTCTAATTTTAATCCACCTGTTGATGATGAGGTTCACTGCCAAAAAGACTACTGAGGTTAACTGTCCAGCCCGCTCATTACCAATAGGCTCCTTGATGATATTCTACAGTCTTTGTTATATCAAACTGTATGTCTGAATGAATAAAGTGCAGAAACAAAAAAACAGACTGGATTCTTTCACATCAAAGCTCAGTGAGGAAATGAACTGAAGACATCATAATTAGCACTATTATACAGAAATAAAATCAAGATGTATTTAACATATACAGTTAAATACTAGCATTGACTATCGCCTGACTCATTTTGCGTGATATATTATCATGTTCCCAGATCTCAGCTATTAATTTGGTGAGTAGAGTGTCATCACCAATCATGACTGGTATTACAAATTCAATTTAAAAAAAACAAAGTTGTAAAAACATAAGAATTACCCTTTCACATTTTACCACTCTTCAGCTCGAGGGATGCTTGCACAGGCGGCAACCTCCGTGTCTGAGAAGGGAGGCAAACCAGGAAGTGACTTAAGCTGCATTCTAGCGAAAATTCCAGCAGGGGGCGCTAAGTTTGGCTGCAAAAAAAATCTGTCCATTCATTTCAATGCAAAATTTGAAAACTTCTCACTTGATTTATTACCTCAGAAATTTTTTAGGACAACACTATGGTCTCAATCGCTAGTAAAAAATCTTCTTTAAGACGATTTGATGTTAATAGTTCTAATAATGGCCCCATTTAGAAGAAAACAGAAGATAAAGAATCATATGATTTGGGTCGTGGCTACCTTTGATTGACAGGTGGCTAACAAGGCGAGCCGTCATCAGGAGAGAAGCAGAACATCATGTCAATAAAGTTATATATAACATTATATAGATATAAAAGAGGACATTTAGCGGTTTGGTCTCATAACTTTGACCTCACTGTATTTTCACTTAATGACTTTTATTTGAACGTTTTGTTCAGTAAAAATGTCTTGTTCAGCGTTTGGTTGGACTAACAGACAAGTTAGGTAAGTAATGTACTTTTTTTTTTTTTTTGCTAGCCAAAACTAACATCCCAGTTAATGCTAACATGAATTAGCAGCAGCTTCTCTCAGTCAGGTTGAGGTGTAGAGAGGCTGTAGTCAGTGATCAGATCCCTCTCGCTCCTCCACAGTCCAGATATGGTCTGCTCGGCATCATCCCTATGTTCCCCTTTTTTTTTAGAAAAAAGGTCCTATGTTCCAGGTTTTTCCCAAAAAGGGTCCTATGTTCCCCTGTAGCAATCTATCAATCTTAATGGTAGACTCTCAGCATGGCCAGCAGGCCAACCGTCACATGGCCCACCTTAGCTCAAGCAGCCCAAAACTTAAATTTGTACAGCAGCTACTTTCTGGTTACTTTGCAGTTCATTTTTTTGCTTTTTAAATAGGGTTAGGGTTAGGCCTATTTGCCATGGAATTTGGCAGTAATGGTGGAAAAAGTAACAGACCGGGGAACATAGGACCCTTTTTGGGAAAAGCGGGAAAAAGGGTCCTATGTTCCCCAGTCTCGTACAAAGAGGGGAACATAGACACGCTCCCGTCTGCTCCCCGTATCGGAAACAAGATGGCGACGAGTGTAACGCTGAACTCGAGGCTTCCAGTGAGCCACAAACCAATGGGTGATGTCATGGTGACTGTCCATTATTTATATACAGTCTATGTGCTCGCACTAAACATTTTGTAAGTTTCTTTTCCAGTAAAAATGTACATGGATATGAGTAATGTATAAATAGGCCAGGCGCTCGTCTAATAATTTCATCAATGTACAAAAACATGATTAAAAAAAAGGAATCAAGGTGCAATGCATGGCAGAGTGTTCTGTAACTTCAGAGTATACTCACATTTTCTAAAAAAAAAAAAATGTAAAAATTCCCCACAAAGATATAATTTTATACATTTTTTAAATTTATATATATATTTTTTTAAGGGAGGTGGGTGTTAAACAGGGAAAAATGATCCCACACGCTTAGGATTGTGCTTGTGCTATGAACTAGCTACTATCACTGCTGCTGCATGCTCTGCACTGTATATCTTCTAATCTGTCATGTGAAAATGGAAACAAAGTATCTAATCTTGATTTATTTGCTGAATAAAATGATTTCACTGAATTTAGTGCAAATATAGTCAGTCCCAATGTGGTTAGTTGTTTTGCTTCAAGTGATTACTGGAGTCAAGTGATTGCATCACACTTCAAATGTACTTTAGAATGTCTGCACAATCAGTAATTATTATCAACCTACAATTTTACAGCACTGAAATGCCTGAGAATATAAATACTAGATACTGATAAGGAACTTTATTCTGAAGAGAAAAGACATTGCAGTTATAATTGTATACAGCCTGAGTTGATAGAATTGGACATTTTCCACTCAGTATTACTATTAATCAAACTACTACTACACTGTAAAAAAAAATGTCTGCAGATTTTACGGTGTAAAACTGTTAAACCATGACAGTAAAAGACCATAAAATAATAAATGGGTTAATTCAGTTTCAGTAACAATGAAACACCATAAATGTATATATCAGCCAAAACAGTATTTTTTTTACTTTTTTAAATATGTTACTCCACTGTAAAATACACTGGCACCATGTTTGTAACATAATATGTATTGTAATATATATACAAGCCATCATTTTTTTATTAATTTTTTTGTAAAAATGCTTTTTCTCATTGTTAAATGTACTAAACACCATATCTCTAACAGTAATATACTGTAATATTTAACAGTAAAAATCTTTAATTCATGCAGCATTTATAAAATATTTTCATGTCAATCATATGGCAGAACAGCATTTCTTTTGATGGAAAAACTGTATTTTTCACGGTAAAATATGGAATAAAATGTCAATCTTAAACGTGAAATCAACAGTGCTAATATCATTTTACCATAATATTACAAAAATTTGCACCGTATTTATTACGGTAAAGTTCTGGCAACCACAGCTGTCGTTTTTTTACTGTAAAAACAACATTTTTTTTTTTTTTTTTTACAGTCTAGCTACTGAAGGGCAAAGCAGCTGATTCATGGTAACTTGTTGACTCGATGCAAACATTAGTATTTGCAAATGATGGAAAATAATGGACTAAACTCTGCCAAAAATCACCCAGCAGTCAAAACTAGATAAGGGATAAATCAATGAAATGTCTTTGAATGGCTGATGACATCATTCAGGTAGTTGACCCTGTGACACGCCTGCTCTGGTTAATGTTCACCTCACACTCTGACAACATCAATGCACAAAGGTCACTGATGAGAAAAGGAAAGGACTCATTTGTTCCTGACATTCACAGAGAAACAACCAGCGGATTAAAGTGGAAGGAAGACAGAAGTATTTACCATGGTCTCCATCACAGAGTTCCAGAGTAAGTCTTTCAACAGTTGTTCTCTTCTAAAGCGTTAGGGTGAAGCTGATAGAGCAGAGCATTGGTCGGATTCAGGATACCACCATTTGCTTGTGAAATGAAATCTCCAGATAAAAGACACAGGATAATAAAAGAGTATAGTATATGACAAGGTCACCACTGAGGGAGATTCACTTTCTTCTTTTTGATCAGTCCAGGTAACTCATCTATCACAGAATCAGCACTGATATAATATCTGATATATAATCTACACTATATTCTCTGTACTTTTTCTGAAAATTAAAACTATACACAGTAATTGCATAACTTGAGTCAGAACCAAGGTTATTATAGATAACGAAAACTAACAAAATAACGAAAACTAAAATTGAAAAAACATCTTGTTAACTGAAATAAAAATAAAAAAACGAGAGTTTTTAAAAAAACGATTAGTAACTGAAACTTTATTTTGTGGTTACAAAACTAACTGGAACTAACTAAAATTACAATGAAAATGTCCTTCGTTTTTGTCTTTGTCAACTTTTTCCATACATAAACTTTTTTGGTTGATATGAAATCTATTTCATCTATCTGGTTAATAAGACAAAGGAAATAAAGGAAACATTTATTGTGACCTTATTGAATCTCGCACCCAACAAATACCCGATTACAAAAAAACTAAAACTAAAAAAAACTAAACTAAAACTAGGCATTTTCCAAAAAATAAAAACGAATTAAAACTAGCAAACACACTCTAAAAACTAATTAAAACTAACTGAATTTGAAAACAAAAATTGACAGCGAAATTAAAACTAAAACTAATGAAAAATCCAAAACTATTATAACCTTGGTCAGAACACATCAAACCCTGTGACCTTTGTGTAAATGTTTAATATGGTCTAATGAATGATGATGTCTTATGGATTCCTCAATAGCTAGACTCTGTAAGGCTAAAAACAGAAATTATCATCACACAAATAATGTTTCCTCTCCTTTAAATGGCTAACATTGTTTGTCTGTTTATTGTAAAATATTCAAACCTGCTCATCTCTGCAGTTTTTATTTAGGTATTCACACACACACACACACACACACACACACACACACACACACACACACTCGTCATTCACATGCAAATCATTACTGTTGTAGTTATATAGGCACATTCTTGTATTTTATACTTATTTATTTGCACCATAGGAAAGGACAATTACAAAAAACAGAAATGAAATAAGAATAGAAAGTGCAGGAGAGGTTAAAAAACCCTATATGGGCTTATAAAAAGCACCTCCCCAAGAAAGTATATGAAAATTCAAAAATAAAAACAACAATAATGAGAGAAAGCAACAACAAATAACAACAAAAAGAGAGCAATACAAGTGCCATTTATAGCACACATACACAGAAAAGTCAGAAATAAAAACATGGGTATAAACGTAAAATACTTGTATTAGAGCATGGGTCTCAAACTTGCGGGGCACAGGCCAATTGCGGCCCTTGTGACGATATTTTGTGGCCCCCATCTTGATATGAAAGTTTAATGTGAGTTTTATATGAATGGCACTTTACCGTGTAGTGTGTGAAAGGTCCCTTTAATTACTTTTTTTGTGGTAATTTTGTGTCCTTTTTTTGTAATTCTGTGTCTTTTTAAAATAATTTTCTGTCTTTTTTAATAATTTTGTGTCTCTTTTTTTGGTAATTTAGTGTTTTTTCAGTAATTTTGTGTCTTTTTTGTTTTTTTGTGTCTTTTTTTTAAAATAATTTTGTGTCTTTTTTAGTAATTTTTTGTCTTTTTTTGTCATTTTGTGTCATTTTAAGTAATTTAGGTTTTTTTCTGTCATTTTGTATCTTATTTGAATAATTATGTGGTTTTTTTTGGTAATTCTGTGTATTTTTTGGTCATTTTGGGTATTTTTTTAAAGTAATTTAGTTTTTTTCTGTCATTTTGTGTCTTTTGGGGGTAATTCTGTGTCTTTTTTGTCATTTTGTGTCTTTTTAAAGTAATTTATTGTTTTTTTCAGACATTTTGTGTCTTTTTTGTAATTTTGTGTCTTTTTTTGGTCATTTTGATACTGCCTTCAGCGGCCCCCAGGTAATTTGAGTTTGAGACCCCTGTATTAGAGTGTGTGAGTATATGAGCATGCATAAGAGATAATGATCCAATGACAACTATACTGGAAAAGAAACTATTAGGAGTCTAGGTTTAACAGGTAAGCTTTCAGTCTTAACTTAATGGAGATAGTTTAACCACATGAATATGAGAATTCCTGCTGTATGAAGCTTCTGTAAGCAAAAGAAAACTGAGTATGTGTAGTAGATGAAGTTTATCAGTGTCTCTTGTGTTGTAAGAATGGAGAGTTAACTGTAATAAATTAATGAAAAGATTTGAACAACAAGATTTGGGCACCTTCTTTTTTTTATCCACCAAATGAGCTAAACACTTTGACTTTGTCTTTTTTTCCATGTTCTCACTGTGTATGATTGACTTTCAGAGATTGGTGTTGGGCTGATGGGATTTGGTTTATTCTTCCTGCTCTTTGGGGTGCTGCTGTATTTTGACTCTGTCTTGCTGGCCTTCGGGAATGTGAGTAATCTTCACACGTGCTCTGTGTCGACATCTCACCTTACTATCAACATCACTGGCTCATATTCACATTCAAAACCAGTTTACACCTTTATGGGACAATGCATCACACATGTATAAGTAGGGACTATAGCAACAAACAAATGGAGTGCAATTAAAAGTGCATTACTGTATTTCCATTTGAAGTGTAGCCAAGTAGAAGTATAATATAACAAGTATATACTGTATTCAACTACACTGCAAAAATGTCCCGAAAAAAACTGGCAGCTGTGGTTACCAGAATATTTCCGTAAAAAAATACATTATGTCAACATCTTTACAGAACAACTTGTAAATTTTACATCCTAAAACTGTCGGGGTTTTTTTTTAAACTACATTTTAAAGTTGTAGATTATACCGTCCTTTACTGCTAATTTAACAGGCTGATGCTGCTTATATACTAATTATTTATGCAAAATTTTCATGCAGATTTAGTTTATTGTGCATTGAATACCAGTAAATTAACATTCAGTTATTATTTGTTGTACACTGAATACCAGTAAAATGTACAAGTTGTTCTGTAAAGTTGTTTACATTTGTACTGTATTTTTTGCAGAATTATTATGGTAACCGCAGCTGACATTTTTTTTCTGTAAAAGCAACAGAATTT
Source organism: Centropristis striata (assembly GCF_030273125.1). Classification (NCBI taxonomy): domain Eukaryota; kingdom Metazoa; phylum Chordata; class Actinopteri; order Perciformes; family Serranidae; genus Centropristis; species Centropristis striata. The sequence goes on from NC_081519.1 coordinate 30,727,769, forward strand.
TTTTACAGTGTACATTACTAAAGAAAAACTAAATTACTTGTGTACAAATAGACACCAAAACACCAATAGTGGCTTTTGTGTCTATTTGATTGGAATTACTGTATTTGGTAGCTAAAGATATTGTTTTATATTATTGCTGCAAAATGTTGGAAAAAAACAATCACAAAAGTCCCTTTCCATAAAAAAAGGATAAAAAGGATTACCACATTATCGCATTATGAGTAACACTTTACAATAACCAACTAAGTGATGTTTATAGAGGGTTTATAAACCAATTATTAACCATTTACAAAGTGCTATACATATTTAATCGTTAAATGTTTTCAACCAATTTCTTAAAGGTATATGAATAATTTCAAAATCATTAAAATACTTAATATGGTGTTAAAAATGTTATAATGAGTGCAACTAAAACTTGTTAATGGTAAAGTAACTAGAAACTTACATAAATATACCATCTATTTGCCATTTATAAATTATTTAGTTAGTTAAAAATTAATAAATGATGTATTTACCATTCTAAAGGGCCTATAAACGGTTTATAAATGATGATTAAACATTAATAAACTATCTGTTTACCATTTATAAATGATGGTTATTGTAAAGTGTTACCACATTATGTTTTACACTGGGTTTTTTTAATCTGGGTTGTACATGAGTATTCCCTGATTTATTCAAGGGAGCAGAGTAACAATAGATATTAAGATTAAGATCCACTTATTAATCCCACAACAGGGAAATTCAACCTCTGCATTTAACCCATCCCTTTACACATGGGGCAGCACATTACTCAAGGGCACCTCAGCCGTGACTTGTCAGCCCTGTGATCCGAACAGGCAACCCTCCATTTACAAGCCAGATTATTTTACCTCTAGGGTTAGGGTTAGGTTATAGGATATAAGATATAAAACACAGGTCAAAATAAATACCGGATAAACGGAAAAAATCAGATTTTATTATTAACAGAAATTGATATTTTCAAACTGTACGGCAAACTTTAAGCTACTTCTGATACAAAAACTGGAGGAAGCTATTTTAATTAAGAAATGAAATCAACAACACAACAAAGGGACTCACTAGAGGGAGATATAGCTATAGAAAAAAACCTAGGTCATGCTATATAATGATGGATTAACAGCAGACGTTTATATAAAATGTATTGATATTCTTGCACCAGGATTACTTTAAATGTATCAGGATGACGTACGTAGAGGGCACATACCAATCAGTACAAACAAGTATGAAATCAGCCGTGATAATAAAAAAATAAAAAAGTGTGTCTAACAACAAGATAAAAACAGTAAATCTGAGGGAAATGATCTTGCTGCATTAAGATTATTAAATCTAGAAATAAGCATGTTGAACACTTAAAATAAGAAATTAACTCTTAAAACAAGATAAATTAAAGCTGCAAGCAGCGATGAACTGGTCTGAGCAGAGTGCACTGCAAATTATTTGTTTCTTACCAAGATAAAAAAAACTTTTAGATTTCAAGTGTTTTATAATTCATCTTGTTTTAAGAGGTCATTTCTTATTTTAAGTGTTCAACATGCTTATTTCTAGATTTAATAATCTTAATTTAAGAAATCTTGTCAAGTTAAATTATCTGTCCATGCAGCAAGATCATTTCCCTCAGATTTAGTGTTTTGGTCTTGTTTTTAGACACACCTTTTTTTGCAGTGTGGTAACTATAGACCAGTATCTTTAATCAACATGGATAGTAAAATATTAGTAGAGATTCTTGTAACTAATTGATAATGTTTTACTTTGTTTGATCCATCTGGATCAAGTGGGACTCATCTGATCATTTCCGCAGATTATATGGAAGTTAAGAACAATGCTTATAATGTGGCTGAATTTAGGTTCCTCCTACATGCTTTAAATGAGTTTGGTTTCTAATATTAAAGGTGTCCATACTTAAGGATAAAAACTGACACCTAGTCACCATCCTAAGTCCTTGTTAATGTAATGTTTGGATTTTAATACTGGTCTCCTCATCATGATTTGGAACTGAAACTTAACTTTCATGTGGTAATTATTTGGAATAATTCACCTGAAAAGGTGTAGAAATAGATGATGGTGGAAGTTAAAATAAATGAGTTAAAATAAAAGGTTAATTAAGTTTGTAAATAGGAGATTAATATCTAATTAAAACATTCATAGTGTGAGAATGTGTTTGATATTTTCTCACATATTTTTATTTGAATGCCAACATATAGATTCTGTTTCTGACTGGTTTGACGTTCATCATTGGCATCAGGAGGACAGCCCACTTCTTCTTCCAAAGACACAAGTTTAGGGGATCTTTGTTCTTCTTGGGAGGCATTTCTCTGGTGCTGTGCCGTTGGCCAATCATTGGAATGCTGGTGGAGATTTATGGCTTTGTGCTTTTATTCAGGTAAGTCCAGTTAGGTTGGCAAATAAAACATTTTTCAGTAAAAAATATGTTTGTGGAGATACTAAAGGTCTGGTTGTATTATTACACCAATGTTGTCTGTTTTATTTGGAACACCATGATGTGAAAAATAGATATAAACTAGAAAATTTCTGAGGAGATTTTGATTGTGTGCTTGCATCTGGACCGTTATTCTCGTGGCTTATCAAAAGGGGCGGGGGTTAAACAGGAACTCTCTGCTGAGTATACAAGTCTGTACGACAAACGGTTCATAAGTTATGGAAAAGGGGGCGTGGCAAATCAAAAGAGAATAAGAAGACATAAGCCTGCAGAATAACAATTAGTGTGCTTTTGCAAGCAAGCACACAAAATAAGCCTGCAAAATAACAATTAGTGTGCTTTTGCAAGCAAGCAGACAAAATAAGCCTGCAAAATAACAATTAGTGTGCTTTTGCAAGCAAGCACACAAAATAAGCCCACGAAATAACAATTAGTGTGCTTTTGGAAGCAAGCACACAAAATCAGCCCGCAAAATAACAATTAGTGTGCCTTTGCAAGCAAGCACACAAAATAAGATTGTGGAATAACAATTTGTGTGCTTCTGCAAGCAAGCACACAAAATTAGAGAATGCAATTTCTGAGGAAAATGTGGTGTGAATGCTGGAGGCTGAATCTTTGACACTACTCTGCCACACTGGCTTGAAAGAGTCAGAAAAACTGAAGTAGTAGGATCAAATAATATGAATGCCATTGAAAATTTAATAACAACAGTAATGTATTTAGATGATTTTAAGGGTTTTTGAAAAGCTAACACTACACTGCAATGCTGGCTTGTGAGTCAGAAGAGGCTGAAGTAGTAGGAATCGGTAGTAAAGTGGGAATGGGTCTTATTCTACGTGGGCTCCGTAGGTTGAAGCTATTTTTTTTTCAGAATATTTTACAGCTCCTCTCCACTCTCAGCTCTGAACATTCCATGCAATACACACTAATGTAAAAAGATGAGAATGGCATTTTTTACTAATAGTCAGATGGCTTAGCTAAATAAAGGGGACAGGCTGGACAAAAGCACCAAATTTTTTTCCACATGCTCTCTATCACCATAGTTTTTAATTTTTGATAGGAGCCACTTCATCAAGATTGTGGATTGAATATCACTAGATGATTATTTGATCAAATAGGTATGTTCATTTTCACCCAGACAGGTAGGCCTTCAAGTGCTGCAGCTTTTTTGACACCAAGATTGACCTCTCTAAGTGACTTGTAAGATATATTGGTTCTCATAGACTTTATATGGCTCCAATCCACAATCTTGATGAAGTGACTCCTACCAAAAATTGAAACCTATGGTGATAGAGAGTATGTGGAAAAAAATGTGGTGCTTTTGTGAAATGGGATTTGAAAGACGTGCAATGTGCAATATTTAAAGATTGAATGTAGTTCCTACATGAATGAATGAATGAATGAATGAATGAATGAACGAATGAATGAATGAATCAATGAATGAATGAATCAATGAATGAATGAGTGATATGAAAAAACATGAATTCGTGTCAGATTTGAACATTTCGTCCAGAAAATGTGGAATATTTGGGAAAGGTTGAAAGGTAAAAATGAGGAATGACGTAGCTGGAATGTCTTTCAAATGCCTCCAGCATTCACACCAGTAACCTCCCCATGCAGTAAATGAGTTATAATCCACAATACAATCAGTACAACAACAGTAACTGATAGTCGTTTAGTTGATAGTCAATGTTTTTAATCTCTGTCATCTCAGTAATCCTCTGTATCTCACACTATAAATGATCACATTAGTTCGTAATAGATGCCATGTTTTGCATTTCTAACTGCTAAAGCATGACAGTAAAAGACCGTAAAATGATAAATGGGTTTATAAAGTTTCAGTAACAATGAAACACCGTATATGTATATATCAGCCAAAACAGTATTTTTTACTTTTTAATTTTTTTTAAATACATTACTCCACTGTTAAATACACTGGCACCATGTTGGTAGCATAATATGTATTGTAAAATATATATATATACACATATATATACAAGCCATCATTTTTGTATTTCTTTTTTGTAAAAATACTTTTTCTTACTGTTAAATGTACTAAACATCATATCTCTAACAAAATTATACTGTAATATTTAATAGTAAAATATTTAATTCATTTGGCATTTATAAAGTATTTTCTTGTCAATCATATGGCAGAACAGCGTTTCTTTCGATGGAAAAACTTTTAATTTACGGTAAAATATGGAATAAAATGACAATCTTAAATGTGAAATCAACAGTGCTAATCATTTTACCGTAATATTAGAAAAAGTTGCACCGTATTTATTACAGTAAAGTTCTGGCAACCATAGCTGCCATTTTTTTTACTGTACAAAACAACAGGGTTTTTTTTACAGTGTGCCAGAAATGTCAGAAAGCAGCCTATGTTACAGAGAGGGGTTTTCCCATCACACTCTCATGTTTCTCCTGTCAGGTCCTTCTTCCCCATGGCCTTGGGGTTTGTGCTGTCAGCTGTGAAAATCCCTTTCCTCGATGCAGTAAGTTTTGTTCTTGTTATACGTACCTTAACCCTCTGAAATCTTGGGCTACTATGTCTTAACTTTGACTTGATCAAAATTTTGAACCCAAAAGAAACAAAGGAAAACGTAAAATCTGATCTTGAAAATGATGTTCCAATACACAGAATTTTAAATGTTGCAAATATGAACACAGGTTGCAAATATAACATATAAGAGGTACAATGAGGATAATATCTAGTTCTGTATTTTTATACTTAATATGTTTGACATTATCTCCAATTTTATATGGCTGAATATCATCAAAAAAAATCTGGTATGGAGTTTCAAGCCAGAACTTTAGAGGGCAGCTGATGGCAAGGCTTGACGTTGCTTCATTTTTATGTCTTCACGTCATGAGGGTTAATATACTTTAACAAGGTTTTTTATTATTGTAAATAATAATTAAATCTCTTTCTGTTAGTTCTTCCCCAGCAGCTCCTCCATGGTGTAAGCAGAACACGTTGCAGAAGGGAAGGAAGCTTGATGCCCTTTGACTGTTGCCTGTTCATATATATATATATATATATATATATATTTACAATGTACTGTATTGTGTGCCATATAGGATTACAACCAATTGCCAAGCAGTGAGAAAATAAGTTGCCAGAAAGCTACACCAACTTAAAACTTAAAACAGCATTTATTAAAATCTTGCATTTGTACAGCATGTTATACATTTAATGTATTGTTTTATCGGAATCAATAACGTTTTTAACTTATCAATAACCTTGTTAGTATCTTGTTGAATATAATAAATGACAAAATAAATGTGTCTTTGTTGAGTTTAACATGTTATTTTATAACATATATTATTTCTGGAGGATGTGATTATGGCACTGTCATTCCACATGTTTCAAAAAATAGGAAATAAGTACATCATAAAAGTTCCTGAACACTAAAGCAGGATCCACAAAATCAACAGAACCGAACCAAACAGACAACCTCATGTGAAACACATTTCATACATAAAGCTAAAAATATTTTTACACTTGAATGGCCTTAAATGTAACACTGTATACCACACAGACAATACAAATGAGTTACATAAGATTGCAAAATTACAGCAGCAGAGCTACCTGAAGTCCCTTTGTCTCTGTGTCCCTCTTCCATTCTCTCTGTCACTGTCTAATAAAGCTTGAAAAATGCCAAATAATAATAATATATTAAAAAAAAAATTGAAGAATAAAATTAAAGAATAGTTCATTAAACTCTCGTCACCTAACTCGTCATCATCATTACTCCACAGTTCATTTTCTGATGGAGCTACTTAGGTTGCTGTTTGGGTTTGATGATCACATGAGTGTAGGTGACTTCATCTTCATCATCATCCTCTTTGTCCTCAGAGTACCCTGAGCTACTCTGAGCGCTGCCCTGAAACTGTTTCTTGGCTTTGTTTGTCTTGCTCTGAGCTCGGGCTGCTCTCCCAGGTTTAACCCTGACATAATCTGTTTCCTCTTGTATGACGCTGGAGGACGTCTGTGGGCGAACAGGCAACTCCTCAAACTGGAGAACAACAAGAAGAGGGAATCATTGAGCAGGAGTAACAGAGAAAAATGTATATGCACTCATTTTAAACTAAAATTACAAACTGATAATAACATATTACATATTTTATGCATCATATCCTGTTGTATGACTCACCTCATCATCTGAGCTACTTGAGGCCTCCTTGTCGTCCCCTATCAAGAAAGACAGAAAAGCTTTTTATTAATTATTAATAATCATGGTCAAACAGTTCAAATATTTGAATTTAGTCTAAGGACTTGTCTGCTGAGACATAGAAGTGAAACGTTGTTTCAGAGAGATCAGCTTTACATTGGTAGGTATCTATGTTGCACTTTATTTTACAGCACTTTAATGAGACATAACAATATAATATATATATATATATATATATATATATATATATATATATATATATATATATATATAACAGAATGTAGAGAAGGCCCCTACTCGCCCATACCTCTAGGATGATAAGCGCTGATGAATACCCATTTAATAGTGTGATAACATCCAGATGTGTGTCCCCATCAATACTATAATGAAACGTACATCTTTTCTTGAAACAGAGTGAAATTATGTTGGATAGAGGTCAAATAGTACATGTTGTGTCCTCTGACTCTGTGTTTTGTCTGACTATAATTAAGACCATACCCGATATGATATATATAATCTGCTTCTCACTCATTTTACCATTAGTGGGGCGGATTACCTCAATATTTTACAACAATCGTTCACTTTGTGATAGAAGCATGAAATTTGGTAGATGTGTTGGTGAATATGTTTCAAACAAATCTGGATATTGGGCCACCTCAAAAGCACCCCCTAGTGGCCGTGGCAGGCATTTGTTATACGAATAAATCAATTATGAATAAAAACTGCCCTTTTAATAATACCAACTGGTGATGAATTGTATATTGTTGGAAAGCCTGATTAGTCACCTTTACAACGAGGTACAGCTTGTAAGGATCGTGCATTCATGGAATGAGCAACGGGGCTAAACGTGTGGGTAGCACCCCCCAAAAATGTGCATCCCCTGTGGGGCGGATTAGCTCAATAAATCACAAGAATTGTTTATTTTGTGATAGAAGCACACAATTTGGTGGATGTGTTGGTGGATATGTTTCAAACAAATCTGTATCTTAGGCCGTCGCAAATTCGCCCCCTAGTGGCCATAGCAGTCATTTTCTTCGTTAAAATTACTAAAAATATTTAAATTATTTCTTAAAATATTTAAAAAATGTAAACTAAATATACAAACGTAAATTAAAAAATGTAAATACACATATTAAATTAACAAAAATCCAGTTAGACACTCTTTCAGTTATTTTTCCTGCCTCACCACAATCCGGCTAGCCATCGAGCTAGCTAGCAAATGAGCTAGCTAGCATTTGCTTCCTGGGACAAGCAGTGCAGTGGACTGTCCATCAAGGTATGTCTAAATATTTTATTTCACCTGTTATAATTATGAATAAAATATGTTATGAACATCATAAAGGCTAAAGAGAAAAACAATCATCATGGGCCTTGGCGGAAAAGTAAATTAGCAAGATAGCAAAAATAGGTACTTAAGCTAGCTAGTTAGCTTGGAACATGTATCAGTGGCTGTTGGGTGTGAAAGCTATAATAAGACACTGTTAAATTATGTCCTGTGGAATGTGGACATCCCTCTCTGCACACACACACACACACAGGCACACACACAGGCACACACACACACACACACACACACGAACACATACACTATATGTCATATGTCTCCTTTGCCCATGTGGTTCTTTTTTTAAAAATGTATTTTATAACTCCATCACAGTTAGTCAGGCAGCTTAGGACCAGATTTGAGAAGAAAGGGAACACGCCGGACAAAAGCACCAAACATTTTCCACATGCTCTCTATCACCAAAGGTTTCAACTTTTGGTAGGAGCCACTTCGTCAAGATTGCAGATCGGAGATGGCAGCCATATAAGCCATAAGCCATAAGTCTATGAGAACCAATATATCTTCCAAGCCACTTAGAAGGTCAATCTTGGTGTCAAAATATACATTTTCTGGGTCAAAGAATCATTTAAAGCTATTGAGAATATCACTAGATGAGTCACTGTAAATAATTTGTTGATCAAGATCTGACGCAGCCTGTGAATGGGAATATCAAGACCTAATAAAATGTTATACAAAGTTAATGTTCTTTTCTATTAGACTGTAATAAAGCTTTTGTCACTTTAACATGTCTCTAAATTATATTTGTGGTGCTGAAAACATGAAACAGCAGCTGTAGGGTAGGCAAAGCATTCCATGCCAGTAACCACCGGCGGCCAATTTTAAAAATGGCCGCCACAGCCATCAGAATTTTTTTTGCGATGGCCCAATATCCAGATTCATTAAACATGTATTCAGCAATGAGTGTACCAAATTTGATGCTTTTATCACAAAATGAACTATTGTTCAGCTAATCCGCCCCACTATTAGCCTTTATGATGTTCATAGCATATTTTATTCATAATTATAACAGGTGAAATAAAATATTTAGACATACCTTGATGGACAGTCCATTGCACTGATTGTCCCAGCTTTGAAAGCCTGTGTAGTTCAGTGTATAGGGCAGATTTGTGGAATGGGTTGGTGGAAGAGTTAAAGGGTAGAATGACAAAACATCAGTAAACATCCTTTTACTGATGTTTTGTTTGATATACAAACATGCTGTTTTTCTTCATTATTTTGTTTTGCTCAAAATAAATAAATAATGCATTCATTCATATTGCATTATATTTGTCCAATTGCACCCTGTATTGTCTAATCAAGCTATAATAGGCTCTTTTTTGTACACTGTAACAAATTGCTGTAAGAAAACAGCCAAATTGTGACAGTAACATACCGTTTTCCATTAAAAAGGTATTATACTGTAGAAAACAATGCATTCTGGGCAATATTTGTAGGTAGCTTGCCATTTCCCATAAAATATATGATATTTTAATGGCTGTATTTTACTTAACTAACTCATTCAGTATATGGTATATTAAATTTACTGAGGTTACAGTGAAGACAGCGCTTAATTCATAGTAATTGGCTTTCAGACAGTAATAAGTTCTATTTACAAAAAAATGACTGCATTGTATACTGCAACAGTTTTAGTCTACTATAAAAATCTACTGAACTTCTTAACAAAAAAGACACAAAATTATTTTTTTTAAAAAGGCACAAAATGACCCCAAAAAGAAACAAAATGACCAAAAAAAGACACAAAATTAATTTAAAAAAGACACCAAAAAAGACAAAAAATGATAAAAAATAAAAATAAAAAAAAATTACCAAAAAAGACACAGAATTACCAAAAAAAAGACAAACAATTTTGCATCTAGCTTCAGCACTATACTGTGTTTTAGTCTACTGTAAAAATCAATGAAATGCAGGATTTTGCTGTAATTCAGTATGTGGTTTTATCACAATAACATACTGTAAAGTAGATTACAGTAGAATGCTGGCAACCCAGCTGCCAGTATTTTATTGTTAATTCACAAGACAATTGTTTACAGTGTAGCTTTAAATATGGCTAATGTTGGATCTGATATCTACATTGTAGGCCTATTTTTTTATTTGACTGTGACTTCATAAAATGGTGTTAAATATTGCAAAAACTCCTGTTTGGTTTCCAATTATAGTATAATTTGGCATAATAGAGTTTAGTTTGGGCCTAATCAGGGTTGCAAATTAACTTTTTTTTAAAGTAAGGATATACTTTAACTATTATTACTGTCTAATAAAGGGCATATTATTCTTTCTTTTTGTCCAATTTGATACAGATTGTTAGGTCTTATTGGTGTCCTGGTGTCTTGGTCCTGTGGACTGTCCTGTCCTTTGTGTCCACCTGACAAATGTATGTCCAACATTTACTCTTCATTTAGCTCAAGTTTGTCTTCCACCCAAAAATATCTGCCTCTTTAACTGCTAAAAAGCAGCCATAAGTTATGTGCGGCCCCTTTAAAAAATGGACACAATGGCAATGCCTTCTGACTGCCATTGTAAAAACACAAAATAAGTGTATTTAAGTGCACCCCAAAATATTGAAGTAAGTATGGCTTTAATATTTAAAATATTAATTGTGGTCAGATGAGAGAAAACATACATACCTTCTTCCTGTTTATCAGGCAGCGGCGCTATCCGTCGATTGTTACTATAATAGTTGGCAACTAAGTTGGCGTACATATTAGCATGGGCGTCAACTGCTGTCAACTCTGTTCTCCTTGCAAACAGCCTTTCCCTGATATTTTTACCTAAAACATAAAATTGTAGTTCGTTTTTATTCATTTGTTGCAAATATGACACACACAAGGTAAAGAAATATTTTCAATGAAATACAACAATAAAATGGAAGCAGCAGTATATTTGTCTCTTTGCCAAAATATGATCATAATACATCAGAGGCTCACAAATCATCCTGATCAATGCTTTCCTTAATGCACTTAACCCTCTGGAGTCCATCTATTTATTGAAAATACACATGTTTTATTTACAGTAATAACTTTATTTATATATGATATGTAGAAAATCTGAGAAAGCCAGTTGAAAGTGCATCATAGGAGCTTTCACAGTGTGTCATTTATGTTTCTAGACCATTTTAAAATTGTGAATTTTCTTTCTACAATAAAAACTATTGCTATTTTTAATTTACATGCAAATAGACTGTTTTGTAGTTTTACTATTTATTTATTTTATGCTGTTTTGTGTGTATACATGGTTTTTAAAAAATAGTACATTTCCATTGACACCTGTGTCTTTTGTTTGTATTTTCAGTTTGTGGCAGTTTTATACTTTGTTAATTAAAATAAAATGAAAAATCTGACTGATAGCCAAGTTTGTGACGAGAAAAAGGAGCCATGCATGTGATGTAAGGACAGACTGAAAGATGCTAAACACAGACAGAAATGAATAGGAAGTTGACAAATTTGAACCAAAATCTCCTGGACTTCAGAGTTTTAAAGTCATAAGAGCATTGTAGAACCTGATAATGTAATAAATTCCCGATTATGTAATAACCCAGATAATGTAATAAAAATCTGCACTTGAGTCCATTGAAAATGTTATAGAACCTGATAATGTAATAACTTCCCGATAATGTATTAAAGTACATTTCCCAATAATGTAATACACTTTTAACCAATAATGTAATAAGGTATCACATTAATGGGAGGTTAACACATTATCAGGTTAGCCTTCATTTTGCAAGTCCTGATAAAATAATAATTCCCCAATATTGTAATAATTTAACAGCAGACCACCCATTACTTGGGTTCAAGTGGTGATACTGTGTATCAACTCTAGCTCAAGAGCTCTAGCGCCACCAACAGGTCAAAGTTGAATGTTTATTAACTTTTGACCCGTTCATCCGTTTTTACAAACGAGGTATCCATGACACACGAATGCATTCAACAGCTTCTTGAAATCTAAAGGTGATTGGTGTTATACTTTATTACATTATTGGTAAAAAGTAGATTACATTATTGGGAAATGCACTTTATTACATTATCGGGAAGTAATTACATTATCAGCTTTTATTACATTTTCAATGGACTCAAGTGCAGATTTTTATTACATTATTGGGGTTATTTTATCGGGAATTTATTACATTATCAGATTCTACAATAGTGGGGCGGATTAGCTGAACAATCGTTCATTTTGTGATAAAAGCATCAAATTTGGTACACTCATTGCTGAAGACATGTTTAATGAATCTGGATATTGGGCCATCGCAAAAAAAAATTCTGATGGCTGTGGCGGCCATTTTTAAAAATGGCCGCCGGTGGTTACTGGCGTGGAATGGTTTGCCTACCCTACAGCTGCTTTTTCATGTTTTCAGCACCACAAATATAATTTAGAGACATGTTAAAGTGACAAAAGTTTTATTACAGTCTAATAGAAACAAACATTAACTTTGTATAACATTTTATTAGGTCTTGATATTCCCATTCACAGGCTACGGCCTCCTCTTTGGCTTGTATTCTTCTGTTAGTGGAGCGGCTAAGTGATATAATCTTTCAGTTTATGATACAAGCGTGAAAATTGGCATGAACACTCTCCATGGGTCACTTGACAAGAAAATTGTCTGAGACATTTAAAATTTTAAGATGGCGGCCATTTTTCAAGATGGCCGACACCCAAGTGGAGCGGTTAAGTGATATAATGGTTTATTTGTGTGATACAAGCATACAAATTGGCATGAGCAGTCTCTGTTGGTCACTTGACAATAACCCACCCACAGTTACTTGAAATTCTAAGATGGCGGCCATTTTTCAAGATGGCCGACACTTTAGTGGAGCAATTGAATGATATAATGGTTTATTTGGTGATACAAGCATAAAAAATTGGCATGAGCAGTCTCCATGGGTCACTTAACAAAAAAATTGTCCGAGACATTTGAAATTGTAAGATGGCGGCCATTTTTCAAGATGGCCGACACCTTAGTGGCGCAATTCAATTATATAATGGTTTATTTGGTGATACAAGCATAAAAATTGGCATGAGCAGTATCTGTAGGTCACTTTACAATAAGCAACGCACAGTTACTTGAAATTCCAAGATAGCGGCCATTTTTCAAGATGGCTGACACCTTAGTGGAGCAGTTAAGTGATACAATGGTTTATTGGGTGATATACGGATAAAAACTGGCATGAGCAGTATCTGTGGTCACTTGACAATAAGCCAGCCACAGCTACTGGAAATTTCAAGGCGGCAATTCTTTTTTTCAGGATGACTGCCGCCTGCCATGTGAACCTTTAAATTATGAATTTCCTCATAGAAATGTATTGGGTTCCTCAAGAGAGGTTGTTTGACTGTGCTTTGTCTGACTCCTTGCCCACGACCTGTCCAGTTTGGTAAAACCTGACAGGAGTTCCCTCCCACCGGCGTAGCTCTCCGGGTTCACCAAGGTACACAGGCTCCCTTACCATGAGGGTTTTTTTAAATACTTTTTTAAATTACTTTTTTTATAACTAACCATTACTACTGCCATTAAACATGCCAAATAAATACTCAGGGGTGGGGAAACACAGTTGTGGTGCTGAACGGACAGTGCTCCAAAATAATAATTGAGCAATGGTTAATACTGAATGGCAATAATGACAGATCCAGAGGCAACAGCAGGGCTGGCTGACACGGAACCATGACAAACAGTATCTGAAACTATACTAGGGAACTAAACTGAAAATGTGAAAGCAATGTTACAAAGTAAAAACTGAACATGTCACAGTAATAGGCTGGTGACAAAATAGAACATAATGCGCCGATGTGGCGAGGGGAAGCCAAGCCATAGGCCTACACTTCAAAACACAAAAGACAACAGGGAATAACACTGGCAAAAGAAACAAGCAAATACGTTCTAGCAGGGGCAATACATAGGCATGTGCAACTGAGTCCATATCTGTAGCACTTACACTTTCCAGTACAAGCCTTGGTGCACCCACATTTTGTCAACTCCCAACAACTCTCCGCAATAGGTGGAAGTGGAGTCCAGAAGACTTTCCACTCCTTGTCCTGTTTACCCATCCCCAGTCGGACGGGCTTGGCATTTGTGGATGTCTCTCTTCAATGCCTGTCCCCACACATATCCAGCCTCATAAGAGGTCTGGGATCTTCTTGACCTCTTGACATGGATATCTTTGGTATCTTTAGTGTCTTTAGCAGCAGTAGATGCTCTCTTTTGGGCCCTTTCCAGCTGTGTGTTATTGAACATAAGTTTACAGCTTGAATGATATTTTGCTCTGTTTCTTGTCAATGTGCTTTCTATGCCATCACCTTCATCTAGTCGGGTTGGACTACGTAAGATAGGCAGAGCATTTGTTTTATGAAATAATGGAACATTTCTTGCAATGGGATTATAACCAGTATGATCTTGGTGTCCTGCTGTTTGTTTTCTCAACTGTTATGATGGCTTCTGCAATGTCTGCAGCAAATTCAAAGGCAGAGGCCGAGGGTTTATCCTTTTACCACCTTTTAATAAGCACTTTGATGTATGGGATACAACTAAGTTCATGCCTTAACCCTACACTTAGTCCAATCGTTCATCCAATGCCATTTTTACCCTGTACGATCTGTACACCACCCGGTTAACTCAAACTACTCAGAGAGTTGTCGTCTCTTCTTTGACTAACTTTACAATTGGCTGACATTGAACCCCACTCTGATTAACAGCAATCATATATCACCAGTGTGCCCTGGTAGTGCAGACACTCACTCTTGTCTAATCTGTCTGTGATCAACAACTCAACACAACTGTATTATGATGTTTTAAAACTTGTTTTCCAGAATAATCTAAATCCCAATACATTTCTATGAGAAAATCGATCTTTTGAGGATCCAGGGGGCGGCCATCTTGAAAATAGAAATTTCAAGTGACTGGGAGTGTTTTTTTTTCAACCCAAGTAACTGTGGGTGGCTTATTGTCAAGTGACCCACAGATACTGCTCATGCCAATTTGTATGCTTGTATCACCAAATAAACCATTATATCATTCAATTGCTCCACTAAGGTGTCGGCCATCTTGAAAAATGGCCGCCATCTTGGAATTTGCGATGGCCTAATATACAGATTTGTTTGAAACAAATCCACCAACACATCCACCAAATTGTGTGCTTCTATCACAAAATAAACAATTCTTGTGATTTATTGAGCTAATCCGCCCCACAGGGGATGCACATTTTTGGGGGGTGCTACCCACACGTTTAGCCCTGTTGCTCATTCCATGAATGCACTATCCTTACAAGCTGTACCTCGTTGTAAAGGTGACTAATCAGGCTTTCCAAAAATATACAATTCATCACCAGTTGGTATTATTAAAAGGGCAGTTTTTATTCATCATTGATTTATTCGTATAACAAATGCCTGCCATGGCCACTAGGGGGCGCTTTTGAGGTGGCCCAATATCCAGATTTGTTTGAAACATATTCACCAACACATCTACCAAATTTCATGCTTTTATCACAAAGTGAACGATTGTTGTGAAATATTGAGCTAATCCGCCCCACTACAAGCATCTTTGGGCATGTGGAAGATTTCAAGCCACGCATTTTCATCTGCTACTCCTTCCACAAAGTTCTCCACCATCCACTAGATCTCCCAGCTTTCACTGATGAGAAGGCTGTGTGAAGCATTAGTTGAACCAATGATAAGCCACTTCTCTACAATCACTCAGAGCTGAATCCATAAACCTCAACTATCCATCTACTAGGTTTTGCAGTTTGTACTAATTGTTTTGAGAAATGCATTAACGGTTGTGCAAATGTAGTGATGTGAGAAATGCACCAAAGAGACTGAGGAAAACTGTAATAATCTATATAAATGTATTGTTTGAAACTTACCCTGGAATTTGGAGACAGCAACCAACAAAATGATGATAAGAAGAATTACTGTGACCACAACTATTATGATGCTTGCACTGTTGGGTGGAGAAGACAAAAATATATGTCAGATAGATGGATGGATGGATGGATGGATGGATGGATGGATGGATGGATGGATGGATGGATGGATGGATAGATAGATAGATAGATAGATAGATAGATAGATAGATAGATAGATAGATAGATAGATAGATAGATAGATAGATAGATAGATAGATAGATAGATAGATAGATAGATAGATCGATAGATAGATAGATAGATAGATAGAAAGAATAACAAATAATACAACCTTGTTGAGTTTATAATATTTGGATTATGAGTAGGAGGAGGAGGAGGAGGAGGGCGAGGTCTAGGAGGAGGAGCAGGAGGAGGAGGTACTGTAAAATGACAAGTATAATGTGATGTCATTGTACATAGAATGCATCTTTGTTGCATCAATGGTTATCAGGATTTCAGCAGTGGAAAATTGCCAGCAACCCTACTCCCATGTATTTTGCCAATGATTTTACATTTTAAGTCATGTGAAATGTACACATCCAATGCAGGAATTAGTGTGCCCTTTATGTGTCAAGACAGAAGGTTAGGCTGTGAGGTGGGGATGTTTCAAAGGATGTATAGCATGTAGGTCTTTCATATAGGCGACAAGGCTTGTAGAACCTGATAATGTAATAAATTCCTGATAATGTAATAACCCCAATGATGTAATAAAAATCTGTACTTGAGTCCATTGAAAATGTAATAGAACCTGATAATGTAATAACTTCCCGTTAATGTAATAGAGTGCATTTCCCAATAATGTAATACACTGTTGTTGTTGTTTTTTTTTACCAATAATGTAATAAAGTATCACATTAATGGGAGGTGATTACATTATCAGGTTAGCCTTCATTTCACAAGTCCTGATAATGTAATAATTCCCCAATATTGTAACAATTTAACAGCAGACCACCCATTACTTGGGTTCAAGTGGTGATACTGTGTAGGCAACTCTAGCTCAAGAGCTCTAGCGCCACCATCAGGTCAAAGTTGAATGTTTATTCACTTTTGACCCGTTTTTCACAAACGAGGTATCCATGACACACGAATGCATTCAACAGCTTCTTGAAATCTAAAGGTGCTTGGTGTTATACTTTATTACATTGTTTGTAAAAAAGTGTATTACATTATTGGGAAATGCAATTTATTACTTTATCGGGAAGTAATTACATTATCAGGTTTTATTACATTTTCAATGGACTCAAGTGCAGATTTTTATTACATTATTGGGGTTATTACATTATCAGGAAGTTATTACATTATCAGGTTCTACAAGGCTTGCAGATGCCATAATCAGGTACAAAAGGCATTGGCATTAGGAGAGTAAGTAATATACAAAAAGGAAAAACATAGGGAAAAATAAATGGTTATTTGGAGAGTATAAAATGTAACATATTGACAGCTTGTGTGGTGATAGAGTCGGTATTAGCTTATGTTGCAGAGAATTTAAATAAGCTGCTGTTGTCGTGGTTTGAGAAATCTATACTTTTGTATTTTAAGTCTTCATATGTAGATGTCATAACAGATTTGTTATGTTTGTTTTGTTCCCAAACAATCCTTTTGCATGTGTCTGAACAGTTCATGTGATACTATCTTACATTTTTTCATCCATCACAAACAATGTAACAAAAATAAATAGAATAAAAATTAAATCTTTATGTACATACCATTGACAACAATTTGAATCTCTGTATTCCCGCTGCAGCGATATCTTGCTCCATCGTCGTTTGGAGTGACACATATTTGTAAGTTAAGTGAAAATCTTGTCTCTACTACATTCTCTGTAACTTTCGGACAGTAAGAGATACCACTCAGTCGACACCAAGTAATTGGGGGTCGAAAAATATGTTCGTATTTTGGACCAAATCTATCATAATAGTCATAATACCTATCACGTTTGTAACAAATGAGAGTAAGCTGGGTGTAAATGTTTACTTTCACTTTTTTACTGTCAAACCTCACATAAGAAGGTACCTCCACATCTAAAACAGGATTTCGGGGCAAGGCTCTACTATAAACATTAGACTTTATATAGCGTCCTTTGTTCTCTGCCACACATTCGAAAGACGTAATACTTGAGCAAGCTGCATGATCAATAGTCAATATTAGGGCAGACTGGAATCTGTCATCTACACTCCTTACTGTCTCGGGACATGCAGCAGAATTACATAGCCAAGATTTTTGATAGTCTTGCAATTCCTGGGAATACTGGCATTGGATCTGAAGCTGAGCATGCTTGATCAGAACAGGACTGACCTGCAAAAAATCAGGTTTGTCTTTTACTTGAAGTTCCACTACATGGACCTTTGTCTGATTTTGAAAAGTCTGTGTGATTCTGTAAGACCCTGTATCGTTGTGTGTTAGATTACGCTTCTCCAGGCTGAATGAGCCGTGACACGCACTGGCGTTGGCCAACCGGCACCAGTGATTCCCTAAGGAAGTCATGTTGTCCAGCTCAGGGCAACATGATAGGATGATGGGTTGTCCCACAGTCCCGATCACAACAGTTGGGTTTTTATCTGATAAAAAAAAATTAAAGAAAACCATTAGCAGGCTCTGAGCACAGTTTGACTGGTGACATCCATTTAACAACTTTTATTCTGCTGTCAACAATGTGTGCAAACAATTCACAGCAGAAAGAGACAGCTTATACATTCAATCAGGTGACTGAGCCTCACTGAAACCTTGCATTGCACATATCTGATGAATCGGAGTGAGTGATTATGGGAATAGGTTAGCTATGTTGTTTTTATAGAGACAATTTTGGGTGACTTATCATACAAATACACATTTTGAAAAAGTTACGGTAAGGTAAAAGATTTTTCACACGTGGTAGAGGAAAAGTGAAACGTTAAAGGACTTAACATTTTAACAAATTTTGAAGTTTTAACTAGCCTGGGTATACCCATACTGCCTTGTGAGCTCGATTTCATTGCGAACTGCAAGACCATCTGGTGTCCATGGCAGATTCTTAGCCCTGTTTTAAGGATCCAATCACAGAACGGGGAGGGACGGCAAGACGATGATGCGTACTATTGGACAGATGGAAGCTTGTAGTTTTGTAGTTTGCTTACAGATCAAACATGGCTGCAGCAGAAGCCAAGCTCTCTTTGGATCAAGCTGTAGACAGTGTTCTAGATAGTTTAAACCCAAAGTTGATTTTAAAAGAAGAACAACGTTTGACTTTACACTCCTGTTTCACCACCAAAAAGGATGTTTTAGATGGTCTGTAACGCCGGTGATCTGGCTACGAGCCGGGGGACAGCGGAGCCGCCCAGAGACCCCCAGCAGCTCGTCTATTGACCATAAAATCAGTGGATGTATGTGGCTGAATTACATGAGGGGGAAATAAGGTGTAAAAATAAATAATCTTGCAGAAAGCGAGAACTGGAGAAGCAAAGCAGCAAGCAACACTCTCTCATAGACACACACACACACACACACACACCAACACTGCCGGTAGACTATGAGCTGAAACTACAGAGACATGCTGCAGAAAAACATTGCAGAAGCAGAATTAAACATTTTAGTCTCAAAGTAGAGATGGGCTAGTCCGGCTATGTAAACATCAATTTCTGTCGCTCTACATGCGTCATCTGGTATAACTGATACGATTGGCTCTGGAGGATCGTAAACCATGCCTCCTCTATGGAAAAATGAATAGGTGGTATCCAGACTATATCTCATTTGTGATATAGTCTGGTGTTAGCCAGGCTAACACGGAGCAGCAGTTCAAAGATACCAGATAGAAACTTTGGTAACACTTTCTATGAAGACTACATCTATAGTGCATTATGAGCGCATTCATAGTGAATTATAATGCTCATTATAATCAATCATAATGCATTATGACTGCATTCATAAACACATATAAAGCTTCATGATGCACTATATCAACAGTTATAAATATAGCTTATAATGACTTATAAATCCAAGTGTCTTATGAGTGCTCTTGACTGGTTATAAACTACAGGCTGACTGATGAGGCTTATAATACATTACAACTACTCATACCCCTCTATACACACACCTCAACAATCAATTGTTATAAGGACTCATGGGATGCCATAAGTATAAATTTAAAAGAAGCTATGCTGCATCATAAGTCATTTCGTCAGATACCAAATATAGAGAATTACACTAAGATTAGGAATGTAACGGTAAAGCTCAGTTTCAACCTGTAGGGGGCAATCCACATGCATATTTTGTCCACAAAATGTATATTTTTAAGATTCACAGATTTATTAAGTAGTGTTGGTGATTGATTGAGCTCCAAATCTGTGAATCTTAAAAATATACATTTTGTGGACAAAATATGCACGTGGATTGCCCCCTACAGGTTGAAACTGAGCTTTACCATTACATTCCTAATCTTAGTGTAATTCTCTATATTTGGTATCTGACGAAATGACTTATGATGCAGCATAGCTTCTTTTAAATGCATGAAAATGTGTTACACTTTACTTAACGCCAACAATGAAACATCATGATTAGCTATACTGCATTATAGATGCGTCTATATGAACCTCAATTTACTTAAAGCATACATTGATCATTTATTTATACTTATGGCATCCTATGAGTCCTTATAATTGATTGTTGAGGTGTGTGTATAGAGAGATGAGTAGTTGTAATGTATTATAAGCCTCATCAGTCAGCCTGTAGTTTATAACCAGTCAAGAGCACTCATAAGACACTTGGATTTATAAGTCATTATAAGCTATATTTATAACTGTTGATATAGTGCATCATGAAGCTTTATATGTGTTTATGAGTGCAGTCATAATGCATTATGATTGATTATAATGAGCATTATAATTCACTATGAATGCACTATAGATGTAGTCTTAGAAAGTGTTACCGAAACTTTAAACTGTCTCTGCTATCATGTTAATTCTAAGATCACAGCAGAAAAAGTGACAGTGTTGTGAGGTTATGAGGGCTGTTAAATCAAGCACTTAAAATACAAGAAGGTGAGTACTGCTCCTACACTGCCCCTACTCTTCATGTGTGTATTTCATCTTGCAAATGTGTAGAATTAATTCCTGGCGACATGCAAAACCAACCCTCCAAACAGCTGCAGGACACGCAAGGTCGCTATCATGCACACAGTGACATGCAAGTATATCTCTGTCCTAATTGGGGCTTTAAATTGAAGTTTTACTGTATGAAGTGGATCACTTGTTGTTACTGGTGAAGGGACAACGAAGCTTTGTGAACCATTTGTTTTATTTACAGGGCACACTAGATGGCACCCTTTGTTTAACAAAGGGCTGTAAACACACTCAATTACCATTGCTAAAGCCTTTTTTTAAGCCAAGACCGCCATCTATGGGGTCAAAAAATAAAGCAAATGCTTCACAAAGCTTCATTGTCCCTTCACTAGTAGTTACATTCTTCTAACATCACTTAAATATCCTTAAACTAGACACCTGAATGTTAAAGTTACCAGCCATTCGACAGACATTTGGTCAATGTCCATCTGAGTTTCACTAGCTGTTTGGACCAAAAATGGAACTGTGTGAAAGAAATCTGATAGACTGCGTTGGTGGAGGCATGTGGCTTGTTGAGACAAATCACAAATCAGATCAGGTCGGTTTAGAAGCTCTGACTGATCAAAGAACTTCCTGTTTTGCAAACAAAATCACTTATCACAAAAATATCAACAACAACATATAACTTACCTTCAATCACATTTAGCCTGTACTTCTTCCCAAGATTTCTGTGTGACCCTAAGCATACATACAGACCCGAGTCACTGGGTTTGAGTCCAGACAACATATTATATTTATATCTGCTATAAGTTACAGAGGGGTGGTTCAGTGGTGCAGTATCTGTACACTTGGGGCAATTCTGAGGGGTTGAAGGGCAACACTTGACTAATTTCTCGCTGCTGTAACATTCAAGTGTTACAGAAGCATTCTTCCACACTTTGATGGTGAGCTCTGATCCCAGAGTACCTGGAATGACAAGTTACAGAAATATTAACAGATAATAGTTACAGTTCACAGAATTCAACTTCTCACATATTTCTCTCTCTCTCTCTCTCTCTCTCTCTCTCTCTCTCTCACACACACACACACACACACACACACACACACACACACACACACACACATTCTTGTACTTCTATCTTTGTGAGGGCCCTCATTGGAATAGTGAATTCCCTAGCAAGGTTATAATAGTTTTGAATTTTTCATTAGTTAGTTTTAGTTTTTTGTAATGGGGTATTTGTTGGGTGGGAGATTAAAAGAGGTCACAGTAAATGTTGCCTTTATTTCTTTTGTCTGATCCATCTTCATTATGTATGAAAAAAGTTGACAGACAAAAAAGAGGGACATTTTCACTATAATTTCAGTTAGTTTCAGTTAGTTTTGTAACCACACAATACAGTTTCAGTAAGTTAATTAATAATTTCTTCAAACATGAACCTAATTGTAACCTGAACCCTTAAAACAAAGTCGGAAATCTCAAAAAAGCCTTTTAAGAAGTGAGGAATGTCCTCACTTTGCAAAAATGCCCTCACTCTGTTGGTTAAAAACGTGTTCTTGTCCTCACTATGTGGGAACTACAAGAAATCACACACACACACACACACACACACACACACACACTCGGCTCTTTGATCAAGATATTGTGCTCTCTCTTCTTCGTCTGGCTTGTATCTGAGATGCAAACCATGATGTCCCACAGAATTGCAGCACTTGCACATTTCCATTCTATATCAGATTCAAGAAGGTGACAAGACTAGTGACTCTATTTATAGACCAGTGGAAGATTATCATCTTTATCATGCACTGGAGTCATGTATAATTATATTTGTTTATGATGTTAGTTGGTGCAAATAGTTAATAAAACCTAGTAGGAATGTGGTAGTGGAGCGAGTATAAAGCCCTGAGGGCCGCTACAAGAGGAGGGAGCCTCCACACCAACAACCAACCTTGTCTGCTCAAGTTAAGTTTGGGTTCTAATTTACTTCGGCCAATGTGTTTTGGAGGAAATATTACAGTTTTTCTCAGTCACTTTGGTGCATTTCTCACATCAATATAAACATTTGCACAACAGTTAGTTCAACCTCCACAACATTTAGTCATTTATGCTCATCATAGTAACAGTTTCTCATTCCTTACAACACATTACAAATGCTTTTGGACATGCATCAAGTGCTTTCATACAACTCTCTGCTGTTTTATAACATTATCATTGCTTATGTCATGTCAGTCAAAATTCCATATAAAACTAATAGTCCTCATTTCATTGCTTGAGTCATTACATACAAAAATGTTGAACTAGTTGTCAAGCAAATTTTCTATACTTTTTTCTAAAAAACATGTTTACTGAAAATGTCTCCTAAATTGAATACATTTCTCTCAGGTGAACCTCAGCTTTCACTGATGAGAAGGCTGTGTGAAGCATTAGTTGAACCAATGGTAAGCCACTTCTCTACAATCACTCAGAGCTGAATCCATAAACCCATAAACACTTTACAACATATATGAACCAAGCAGGACATAGTGATGATCATTTCTGCAACACTGCAGAGGGTGGATTCACCACTCGAGGAGATACTTTCCTCGCTGCATTGCCAGAGATGATATTGGCCAATATGTACTGCTATATTGTTTACAGCTCTACCCAAAGGGACTTTATGATGTGGTAAATAAGGGTGTTTTTTTCCTTTTGCCCAATGCTGTAAACAAATTAGAATTGAAAAGAGAATATAGTAAAAATGTGAAACATACATATTCAGTGTGTTGTAGTCAGTTACCTCACTAAATACAGTAATGTGTAACTTTACTGTAGTTTTCTAATGGCTGTGTAAATAGTATATAGTGCTGTCTGGAGCATTTTCAGGTAGCGTCACCAAGATCAGATTTTTTTGCATTGAAAACATTTCCAGAGTAGTGTGTGTCATAATGAAAACATGACAGAGACATTTGACTATCTCGTTCATAAACATGGTGTCAGGACTTTTCATCTTGATGTCACTGACTCTTTCATTGACATGAATACTTGCTTTTGAGGAATGAGCTATGACTCCATTTTGAGCAAGTGACACACTTTTACAGGTTATCAACTGGGTTTTTCAGTTTGTACTAATTGTTTTGAGAAATTCATTAACTGTTGTGCAAATGTAAATGGTCATGTGATAAATGTACCAAAGATACTGAGAAAAACTGTAAGCTGGATCACACATCCTGTCTCATGTGTCGAGCAGAGGCTCAGAGTAGAGGCCACATGCAGAGACCAACATGGTCTCACAGGAATAAATGCAAGGGAAATATGTAAAATTAAAATGTTAAGCTAGACGCATTATGGTACTAGTGTAATAAGAAAATGTAAAAATAAGAAATGCACATTAAAATAATGAAGTTGATATAAAAATATTTGTGCACAACATTGTAACTTTCGTGTTACAATCCATGCAAACCTCACACTACATGACTTTGGCCCTGATTTTCCACTCCTTTACAAAAGCCTGAGATCAAATTTGCATTGGCCCAACACTGTTTAATGCATCATAGATGGATGTCACATATCTAGCAGGCTAAAATCCTGACCTGTCAGGGATTCTGTCGGGCAGCTACACCAATTAAAGCACAAGACACGGGTTAAGGGGAAACCTTGACATGATCTACAGCAGTGGAAACAGGTTGTTCTTTTTATGATCTTTACAAAAATTATTTAGCCACTAGAAGAAACACATTTAATTGTGTCCTTCCTTCCTGGACTTTTTTCCAGGGTTATCTGACTTGTGTTGAGTTCAACCAGTCTTTTGACTATGCAAACCAAACCAGTCAACATGGGTCATGACACACAAATTTAATGCTGGCCTTTCTCCTTTATGCCCTAAATGTAAAGTCGAGATAGGCAGTCGGACTCATTGCTTATGGTCCTGCAGGAACATACAAAAGTTCTGGCACATGGTGGGGAAGGAGATTAATAGGATTTTATCTAAGAATCTGCTATGTGACCCATTATGCATGTTGCTTGGGATATCAAATGGCTTTATTGTTGATAAATATGAGACGAAATCGTACAAAATGTTAACTTTCTGTGCTAGAAAATGTATTCTATTAAACTGGATAACAGATAAAACTCCCTCTAGAACACAATGGCATAATTTTATAATAGAATATATACATATACATATATATATATATATATATATATATATATATCTTGACTATCTATGTATGCTACATGATAAAGATGACATCTTTCATAGAATATGGGACCCTTTTATGTCATACATTGGTATGAATATTTCAACCATATTTACACAAGGATTTACATAGGACTGGAACATGTGGGGTGCTTAACTGTAATTTATTTTTGTATCTATATAATTTCTGAATCATCTGTCGGTATGTATTTTTCTTTGTGTCTGTGAGCCGAGTTGTAGTGTAGTATAGCCCAGTGTGTTTTTTATTTTATTTTTTATTCTATTTGTTTGTTTGTTCTTTGTGTTTGTTTGTTTTTCACTGTGTGCTGTGAAAATGAATAAACATATTGTTTTAAAAAAAAAAACATGGGTCATGACAATGGCGAGAGGTTTACATGTCAGAATATGATGCATCTTTTTGGCATATTATATTGTAAATATATTGTGGTTCATAGAGCATTTTTACGTGTAAATGAAATATATAAATATATAAAGATATATATATATATCTATATATCTATATATAAAGATAACTAATGATAGTTAATTATATTATACTCTATGGGATATTTGTGTTTTATTAGCTTAATCGTTTTACATAATGATCACTGTAACGTATAAACCGAGATCTGACACGGTGACCCACCTGCCATAAATCAACCCAGCATATTAATATAAAATATAAAATATTAATGACCCTGATTTGCTTCCATAAATAATAAGTTGTGCACGTTATGATTACAATGATAATGATTAGAATTTTTTTTTTGTCTTAGATTTGTTGAGTGAGTCATGTAAAGTCAGGCCTATTTTTCAGGCCTTTTTTTGTCTATAGTATAATATAATACATGGTTGTCCATAAAGTTGGAATAATTTTTTCAGACACAATCCTCTGTTAATTGTGTTTTAATTTTCATTGTGATATGTTTGGAATAGATTCTTTAAGTTAAAAAAAAGTTCTTTATCTGTCAAGAATAAATCACATTATCACAATCATTTCATGGAAAGAGGTGAAAAATATTTAATTCCAACTTTATGGGCAACCGTGTGTGTTGATTGATTGATTGATTTTATTTGACCATTCTTGCTATAAAAAATTGAAACAGCAACCTGTGCCATATGTTATGTAAATTTAAAAAAATAGTCAGGGATGACACAATAAAACCCTAAGGCTTATTTCCATAGTGGTCCCTATAGGGCAGGAGACAGGGGCAAGTAGCAGCATATCATACATACATGCATCATTTATACATACATACATACATACATCAATCATTCATAAGACACATAAAAACATAAATTACAGTTTCAAATATACATGACAAATACAAATTGCAGTCTAAGATTGGTGTCTAAACCATTTTTTTCAAGTTTTGTTTAAAACTGCTTATGCTTCTGACTGATTTGAGTAACCAGGTAACCTGTTCAAAAGAATAGTTCCAACATAAAGAAAGGACTCTTTACCCATGTTCGTTGGCATTTTTTCATGTTTCTGCTAACCATAGATACTTTACGTAATAGAGAACATTTCCGTCACCCTTTAGCATCTGTATGACATGCAACAGGCTTTAGCCTATGTAAGTAATGTGATAATATCAGATGTTCTGAGTAAACGCTCCGGAAATAAGAAGATAGCGTGATATAACGAGCGTCACACTTTATGAAGGGAGGGGGTCATGGTCATGTCAAACAGACATAGATTTACACACAGGAAGCCTGTTTGTGTCCCACATGAAAGCAAAAGGCAACGTTTTAAGAATTTTACCCGTAAGAACCCAGACCTATTTATCCTTGAAGGGAAATTATGGGGGATATACCACAGTGGACCACATAGAACACATTTATGATGTGTTTTTTTTTTTAATACTACCAATATCTGTCAAAGATCTGTGATGTGACATATATGTTACATTGGGCGTTTATGGAATTTATGTTTATTATTTTTTATTTTACAATAAATTAACTAGACACCTTTTATGCTTACAGAAACACAAGTTCGCCTTTTTCTTTTGCATCTCCTCAACATATATCAAAATTGTGACAGGATAGGATAGGATTATAGATTATATATAGATTATTTTTTGATTATTTTTGGTCAAATACACTTTAAATTTAACAGCAGAGCATATATATTAATTTAAAATAATTTAAACAGAGAAAATAATTGAGTGGCCTATTACCATTTTTGTTATTGTGACAAATGCGTCACATGAGGTTTTTGATTTTTAGGTTAAAAGCCCGATTTGACGTATACGTCACAGCGATATTTTTGTATCTTGTTTTTATATTAATTTGTTCAGGAAATATGGTCAAAACATTTTAAATGCAATACAGGACATTGATGGATTAGAATTGTTAAATGGGTTTAAACTTAGACTAGTAACAAAAAATAAGCTTTTTGAAATTAGCTACTTTTTCACATTTCTGTTTCCAGTCACAGCCACATTTTGGAGAAGTCTTGCTTCAGGACTTAATGAGTTAAGGTGAAGCATAAAGCTGTATACGGGAGATTCTAGAACATTTAAAGTGTTTGTTACACACGTGTCACCGTAGGTTCTTATTGGTTAAGTTGAATTAAAAGTTAACTTCTGTATATGTAAATATGTCACATTCTAAGTCATATTTTATGTCGCCTTCTTAACTGCATCAGTTTCTCTGTGCAACATGGTGATGTAGCTGGCACGATGCTGGGCTCAATCCAGTGTTCAGAAACAATAACCAGTTCTAAGTAAGTGAGATCTTTCAAATTGTGAAAGAGATAAACTAATCATGGCGAGGTGGATACTCCAGATGTCAGATGAATTGGGAAGTCAATTAGTCAAAAATAGTAAACTTTCCTCCTTTCAGCTATCCAATATGAAAATGACCAATACAATTTTGGTCATTTTGTGTCTTTTTTGGTCATTTTGTGTCTTTTTTGGTCACATTGTGTATTTTTTTAGTCATTTTGTGTCTTCTTCTGTGTTTTTTTTGGTCATTTTGTCTTCTCATTTTGTGTGTTTTTTTGGCATTTGTGTCTTTTAGTGTCTTTTTTTTGGTCATTTTGTGTCTTTTTTAGTCATTTTGTGTCTTCTTCTGTGGTTTTTTTGGTCATTTTGTCTTCTCATTTTGTGTCTTTTTTGGCATTTTGTGTCTTTTTTTGGTCATTTTGTATCTTTTTGTGTCTTTTTTGGTCATTTTGTGTCTTTTTTAAGTCATTTTCTATCTTTTTGTGTCTTTTTTGGTCATTTTGTGTCTTTCTTAGTCAAAAAAATGTATTGACAGATTTTGACAGCTATTTCAACATTTTTGTATGTAATGACTCAAACAATGAAATGAGGACTATTAATTTTATATGGAATGACTATTCAGAATTCACGAGTATAGTTAATATTGACTGACATGACATAAGCAAATGATAATGTTATAAAACAGCAGAGAGTTGTATGAAAGCACTTGATGCATGTCCAAAAGCATTTGTAATGTGTTGTAAGGAATGAGAAACTGCTACTATGATGAGCACAAATGACTAAATGTTGTGGAGGTTGAACTAACTGTTGTGCAAATGTTAATATTGATGTGAGAAATGCACCAAAACGACTGAGAAGAACTGTAATTAATTAATTAATTAAATTACTTACACTTATAAAGATGTTTAAGGGTTTAGAACATTGTGTGTATGAATATATGCAGTGGTTGCAGCATTTTTGGGTTGATTCCATTTGTTTCACACATTTGTTGCTGAATTAGGCCAATTTTTTTATACTGAAAATGATTAAAAATTGCTAAAAACCCCTCTAGAATATTACATCAATATACCCAGACTTTTGGGGACATAGAAAATTCCATGACGTCATTTTGTTTAATAAGTATTTAGTATTTTCCGCGCTTGGCTGAGAGCACTTCTGTTTTGGAGACTGCGGAGAAACCCCCTTTTGTCAGTATATGATTAAATGGTTACTATGGGGACGAACATCATTACATATGAATAGAATTGGGCTCAATGAATTCACAAGTCTTAGCTTTCTAGCAATACTCAATTTATGTAATTTACAGACTGTTTAGGGAGCACAGTAAGCATGAATATTCAAATACGTTTTCATTGGGAGGCCAGAGGGCTGTTTTTGAAAAATGCCATGTCCTCAATTAAAAATAGACAAACTTTGATGTGTTATTTCAACCCGTCCTGACAAGTAACCTTGGCTGGTATCAATGTATTCCTAAAATCTTCTAGTTTCATATAATATCTTCAATATAGTCTCAAAATTGAGTCTGCAAGACTAATTTCAGAAAAAAAAACCCGAATATCTCAGTGAATAAGGCCCAGTAGTTGTAAAATAAAGTGTATTTAGAGTCCATTTATATCATTTGCAGTGCTGGACAACATTTTATTGTATTTTGAAAAATGTACACGATATGCACCACATATTTTTTTTCTTGTTCATCGGTGAAATTCTGTTTTCAGGGTTTCTTTTTTCTTTTGCTTTGGCCTTTTGTTTCCCCGACCCGGATCATAAACCTATTTTTGCATAATGTTGCCAAAAATGTGATGTTTCTTTTAATTACAAAAATAGCTTCATAAAATATTGTAGTTACCTGTCTGTGTTTATTTTAATGAAAAAGTCAAGTAAAATAAAATTCACTTACCCTGCACTGTAAGGAACAGAAATATGCAGATATTCACAACACAGCTGTTCATCTTCTTATCACGCAGATCCAGACTTGAATATTAAATATTATTATATGAGTAAGTGCGGTAAGTTAAGTACTTCTGATGTACTTCTCGTGCTTCTTCTTCTATAAGCTACAACTTAACAGTAAATGATTTGTGCAGTACTGACAGGAAATCCTATCATAACTCAATCTAACTTGTTGCCTCAGTGGAAAGTTGTGGTTTACCTCAGAGGAGGATGGGGGAGATGCAGATTAAAATAGACATGAAGAGATGCCATTTCAGCAGGTTGAAAATGTCTCATCAGCACAATAATGACTCTTAAGAGCAAGGTAAAAGTCTGATTATGTTAATAGAGAAAAACTAATTCTGAATTCTGCAGAAAGTTGGGGTTTCTGTGAATGAACAGATCATTAGACTGAACATAAAATGTTTCCACTGACAGTCAGCATTGGTTTCACAGTCAATCCATAATCATAACCAAGACATTATTAACCCATAAGAACCCAGACCCAGTAATCCTTAAAGGAAAATTATGGGGGATCTACCAGAGACCAAGTGGACCATCTAGTACACATTTATGATGTTTTAAAAAAAAAAAAAATGTATCCCTAAAGATCCATGATGTAACATATAGGATACATTGGGTGTTTATGGTTTTTATGTTTATGATATTTCTTATTTTTAAATTTAAAAAATAGACACAAATTTGCCTTTTTTTCTTTGCATCTCCACAACATTTATCAAAATTGTGACATTAATAGTGCTGTTTAACAACAACTTGTTTTTCAGATTTGTTCTTAAGTAACGAAATAAGAATAAATCAATAATAAATAATAACAAATAACCATTTACCTATATCATATATCAAAATTGTGACTTTAATTTGTTCAGGAAATATGGTCAGAACAAGTTAAATGTAATACAGGACACCCTATTAACGGATTAGAATTGTTAAATGGGTTTAAATTTAGCCTCATAACAAAAAATAAGCTTTTTGAAATTAGCTACTTTTGCACATTTCTGTTTCCAGTCACAGCCACATTTTGGAGAAGTCACTTCTTGTCACAATCACAGTTATTTAGCTTAAAGAAAATCGATTAATCTATTTTAATTAAGGAAAATGATTTAGATTAATTGCTATGCTCACATTTGAATGTGTATTTATTTGTAAACAATAAGTTTCTCCAAACCAAGCAGTAATTGCACTTACCACAGTCTGCTTTGGATATATATACTAATTTAAACATTAAAATAATAGAAATTATAAGCTTATTTGAAAGGGAAATTATTATCTAGATAGTGATGAAGTAAAAAAGTGAGATAAAATTATATTAAGACTAAAATATAAGATTTCTTTACAATATTAAGTCTAAAAAATGCAAATCTTTGAATAGAGTTGTTTTTAATACACTTAAAATCAATTTGAAAATGTTTATTCACTGAAAACTAAATATAAAAGCTGAAAGAAGACAACAACATTGTAGTTACTGCACTCTGTTTATCATTACTATTAGAACCTTTTACAGCAATGCAGTAACTACGTTTTTGGGGTCAAAGGTCAAATAAATCATCATGATTTTTTTGCATAAAAATGACATCATTAATACATGTAGACATAAGTGTCATATCACTGACCTACCTATAACCCATTTATCTGGCCAGTTAAAAACGTTAAAAAACTTTAAAGCAGTTTTTCTCAGTTTTACCTTTTGCGTATTTACTACAGTTAGACTTTGTAGAGCAGAATACTTGGTTGGTAATCTGTGCTTCTTGAGTGTAAACTCCCCCATTCTTCTGGGTCCCAAAAAGGAAACAGATCTTATAAATCTTCATAACTTTTTTTTAATTGAGTCTTTAACACTTACATTGTTTTTTTTATTTTTTATTTTCTCTCCCCACTCTGTATGTACAAATACAATTAAAGTTAGTGAAAATATCTCCCTCTCTAACACAGAAAAACAACAGACAGAAGGCTTCCTGTCATTTTCCGTAGCGTAGACCGAAGGAATTGAGATTGTATGAGGACACATCTTGACGTTTCTTGACAGTCTGAGGGAGAATCAGCTCTGACATCCACCATGCTGTTAGAGGAAACTTCCCATCTGCTCCGTAGACTTTTTCACCAGGCGAATTCCCAGAAGTCTTTGCAGATGTTGGTAGTGACACGTGGCTTGACTCTCTCAGGGCTTTGAGTATGGCCTGATCTAAAGAACAAACAAGACAAACATGTCTGGCTTCCACCTTTCTGACTGAGTCAACATGATTCAAACTGAAAGCAGAAGAGAAGTTATGCAGCTGGAAAAAATCAATCATCAATCAGACTTTGGTTGTATAGCACTTTTCATACAAGAGAGATGCAACACAAAGCGCTTTACATAAAAAAGAAAATAATAATAATAATAATAATAATAACACCCCTACACCCCTGACCCTCCATCCATCCATCCTATTATAAACAAGCATAAACTGATGAAGCTCTATCTCAATGTGGAGCAGACTGGAGGCAGCTTAGAAATTAATTAGATAAAAAATAAAGTAAGGTAAGACAAGATAAGATTAAATTATATTTTTTTTGGGTAGGTCTATTTGTTTAAAATTACAGTAACACTTTAGATTAGGGCTCATTTTGGAGGATTGGATGAGATTGTAATGTCAAATGCAATGTCAAAGGGGCCACCAGTCAGGTCAAAGGTCTGGAGAAGGTGACTATTTGCCGTTTCCATGGTTTCGTTCACCGCTATGTAGAGACTTATAAAGTCCATATTAAGATCGTAACTCATATACAACAACTTCCTTACTTACTACTAATTAGCAATAATTCTGAGGTTATTGAGGGGAAACTCTTAGTTAATGTCTTACTGGTTGTACAATAAGGCCATGCAGAATGAGGCATTAATAACTACTTAATAATGACTAATTAAGAGCCAATATGTTACTTATTTGCATGCTAATAAGCAACTAATTAATGTTGAATATGTGTTCCCTAATCTAAAGTGTTACCAAAATTACAAATTTGAATGTAAGAAACTGTATGATACTGTAATGTCAGAAAATATTAGTATCATATTAAAACTAATAATGTAAGGCACCTATCGGTACCAACCATGCCATGCTTACTTGTCTGAAATGAATTCTATGGATACCCATGAGTCCCCCCTTTTCAGACATACACTTTCTGCTAATCCCATGCACTTTGGGGGGGAAATCATGCCGTTTTGGCATGTATCATAGTTCTAAAATGGTATAATTGAATATGTCCTATGTTGTTCTGATGTGTGCATTCATATGCGCATACTTTTTGCCACCCCTGCATAGGTCAGAGCCCCACTAGGGCGGCCCAAGTTAAAAAAGTCGAGACATGCTCCTGAAGGTGAACAAACACCAGGAGAAACCATTTGTCATTAAGTGGAAATATCAGTGAGGTAACCCTGCTTAAAGCTGATGGAAATTATATTTGATTTTGCAGTAGTGGCGGATACAATTTCAGGGAAGTTGTAGGGATGTATCCCTGCCATCTCTAACCATTTATTACACCTATGATAACAAAAAAAAGTACTTTCAATTTCAGTTGATGTTTTAAAGTGTAACATTAAGACACAAACTCAATAAACATAAATAAATAAGACTTAATAAGTTTGACTTAATTATAGTAGAATATTGCGGGGTAGCTTAGTAGACAATACTGCCCTGCAAAGTCTAACTGCAGTAACTACATTTTTGGTCAGAATTGAGTTATAACTAAAAATGAACTCCTTGATGTCTGTTTTATCTTGTGACAAAGTTTTAGATTTCAATTTTGCTTGATTTCAGGGAAATAATTATATAAAAAAACACAAAATCCAACTCAAAACCAAGCAGTAATTGCACTTACCATAGTCTACTTTGGATATATATACTAATTTAAACATAAAAATATTAGAAATTATAAGTTTATTTGAAAGGGCAATTATTGTCTAGGTAGTGATTAAATAAAAAAAGTGAGATAAAATTATATGAAGACTAAAATATAACTTTTTTTTATAATATTAAATCTAAAATACAGAAATCTTTGATTAGAGTTGTTAAACACTTTTAAACACACTGATAACAAAATCAATTTGAAAATGTTTATTCACTCAAAACAAAATATAAAAGCTGAAAAAAGAACAACATTGTAGTTATTGCACTCTGTTCATCATTACTATTAGAACCTTTTACAGCAAAACCAGAGTGCAGTAACTATGTTTTTGGGGTCAAAGGTCAAATAAATCGTCATGATTTTTTTGCATAAATATTACATCATCAATACATGTAGAAATAAGTGTCATATCACTGACCTACATATAACCCTTTTGGCTGGCCAGTTAAAACGTTATAAAACTTTAAAGCAGTTTTTCTCAGTTTAACCCTTTGTGTAGTTACTGCAGTTAGACTTTGTAGGGCAGAATAGGTGACTGTGCATGAAATAACATCCAGCCTTTGTTGCATAGGTTATATCCCCCTCACACACCCTCCTCTCTCTTAAAGTCCAATGGTAAGAGTCATTTTCCCACACCTGTCCAAGGGAAAATATTCCCCCCAAAGCTGACATTCAACTGTGTCTCCTTTGTCATTGCTTATCACTACAATTCCCTTCAATTTTTACATGTACCAAGTAGGGTTGTCAAAAGTATCGATACTCATAAAAGTATCGACACTAAAACGTTGTATCCGGATACAATACTCATTTTCAAAAGTATCGAGTATCTGAAGCTTGTTATCATAGTTGCAGTTTCTTTTTGCACAACTGTTTTTTTATTATAAATATTTAACCTGTGGTTCTGTTAATTTTTACATGTTGCATTTTTCTTGTTAATAAAAATATTTCTGGTATCGGTATCGGGTTGAAAATTTTAGTATCGTGACAAAGCTAGTACCAAGTGCAATACTATGAACGTGATGAGAGACTGACAACTAATGTGTCCTCTATCTCCATTTTTAAATGATATTGCATAGCCTCTCTCACTCAGCTTGCCTTTGAGTGTTGCTGTGTGAAACAACAGGAAACACTTAATTTCCTACGTGGTCAGACAACCTCAAAACTTCTTGTGATTACCCTTGTAGTATAAATTTACTACCTCTCTGAGTGAGAAAAGTGGATTAAAGACCAAGTTGAAGTTCCTTTTGGTTTTCTTTATTATCAATCATCAGAATACACTGCCGAGGTACAGCCGAGGAGAACTTTGTCAATTTCAAGGCTGCTGAAAAAAGGTGTCCGGGAACTTTACAATAACCAACTAAGTGATGTTTATAGATGGTTTATAAACCAATTATTAACCATTTACAAAGTGCTATACATATTTAATCTTTAAATGTTTTAAACCAATTTCATAAAGGTATATGAACCATTTAAAAATCAATAACAGACTTAATATGGTGTTAAAAATTGTATAATGAGAGCAAAACTATTAATAAACTATTTATTATAATTGAATTGTTTGTTAATGGTAAAGTAACTATCAATTACATTAATATACCATTTATTTTCCATTTATAAATCATAGTTTAACATTAAGAAATGATTTATTTACCATTCTAAATTACCTATATACGGTTTATAAATGATGATTAAACTTTAATAAACTGTTAAATAAATAAATAATAATCTGTTTATCATTTATGAATGGTCTATTTACCATCTATAAATGATGGTTATTGTAAAGTGTTACCGAATTTTCTCTCTGTGTGTAAGGTTATTTATTCAAATGTTGAAGCCCATACGCAACGCCTGGGCGCGTCTTCCCGGGCACAAGCACACTGCTAAATCTACTTTTTACCTTAAAAGGATACAATCTATACTTTTTTATGTCCACATTCCAACGCCTCTTCTGTCTGATATATCTCTGACCCCACAGCCCCCGGCTGGTACCTGAAGACTCTGTTCTGAACAAAGGTCAGGGTGAGGCCCCTCTTACTAAAACAAAACTCTTATACCACATGTAACATAAATTATACCATTTGTGGCATAAAATATACTATACCCTGGCACTTCTGTTTTACCCCTGGCGACACATTGGCAGTAAATGAACACTGATGACTGACTGCTGTTGAGGAGATACATAGACAATATATAATTCAAGGTGATCTGTAATTGCAGAATGATTTTAGTGCCTTCAACATGTGACTGTACCTTCATTGTAGTAGGTGGATTTAAAAATGCTGGTGGTGTAGACGTCTGTTGACAAAGCAGCAATCATCAGAGCAACAAGGAGTCGTGGCATCATGACAGCAGTATGTTAAGACTGCTGCGATCCCTGTGCAAGCAGACAGAAACGATTAAAATGTCAATAATCCCAGTGGAGGTTAGGTTTTAAGGTGGAGCAAAAATTCTAACATTTTCTTTGCAGCTGACAGATTTAACAAAGGCAAGGCAAGGCAAGTTTATTTGTATAGCATAATTCAACACAAGGTAATTCAAAGTGCTTCACATAAACATTAAAAACAGCAAGACACAATTGAAAACAGTAAAAACAGTCAATAAAAACTGGGAAATGGAAATAAAAATACAAATAACATAAAATAAGATACAGCAGGATAAGAAAATAGATAAAATAATAAAAAGCACAAGTCAAACATTGCGTAGTTAAAAAGTAAGGGCAGTAGAGTAGAGCATGTTCGATACCACCAATTTCCTTTCCGATCTGATACTGAGTAAAATTCAGGCTGGTATCGGCGATACCGATCCGATACTTTGTGCAAATACACCTAATGTGCCTGGATAATCTAAAAAAAGGAGTGTATTTCAAATAGTTTAAGAATACAAGACATCAGAGTCACTTATTTAGCTATTTATTTCAAACTCAGAAGTACACTGAGGTAGCAGCCTCATTCACAATATATATAAGGGGAATAAGGGGATACAAACACTTGCTTTTTTTTTATAATCCTGGGTCACTCAAAAAGTGCCAGTAAAATATTTAATTAAGTAGATGCCACAATGTTTGCACAAGTTGGTAAATACCAACATTTTGAAAAATGTATTTAACAGTTAAAGCAAATTAGACTCATTGTAAATAATAATATATTATATAGTTAAAATGTTTTTTTTTTTATCCATCTTTTCCAGTAGGCTATATATTTTATTAAGTTCACCGTGGCTGTTTTATCACAATTGCTCTGTATAATTTAATGACACCTAGTCTATATAATCCACTTTAAATGATCGATATTTTAGGAAACCTTACCTGAATAAATCTAGGCTTTATATGTGAGATTATCTCAGTGATACACATATTAGGCTATTACTCCAAACTGAACTCATGCAACTATTTGTTGAAACATGTATTCATTTTTGTTACTTGTCTCATAATCCTATAAAAACTCCAACAGCAACAGTGTTTAGCGGCGCTGAAAGCCCCGCGTTGTCTCTCTCTTTACCTGGGTAACGTCTGGCTGTAGCACCGAAGGACTCCGCCACAGACGTCTGCCTTGCCCTAGCATCTGTCAAATGCCTCATATTCAGAGTTATGGTTTGTTCTTAAGTGTTTAACCAGGTTTGTTGTGTTACCACAACTCTTAACACTTTTCCAACAGATGTCATACACTGCATCCTGGCTGTTTGTGGAGCTAAAATAACTCCACACACAACTTCTTCTCCGCTCCGCCATTCAATTACACACACGGAGAGAGAGAAGAGTGAGCAGCAGCGTGCCACCGTGCCACTGCGCTTACGTATAAGGCAGGCGGAAGAAAAAGTAGTTCCTACCAGCAGCGTGCCATTTAGACAAGATCTGAATAGTTTAGTTACTTTCCACCGTATTCCTGTTAATAATATACATTACCACAAATGACTGAAGTATCAAAAGTATCGATATTTTCATTTGAGAATCGATTTTAGAGCATACAGATCTTGTATCGGAAGTATCGATATTTCAGTATCGATCCGCACATCACTAGAAGAGTACGCTGCAGTAAACTGTTTTTAGTCCTGATTTAAAGGAGCTGACCGTTTGTGCAGACCTCAGATCTACAGGTAGTTTGTTCCACAGGTGAGGAGCAGAATAACTGAAAGCTGCCTCACCCCGCTTAGTTCTTGTTCTTGGGACACGCAACAAGCCAGTTCCAGATGACCTAAGGGGTCTGGATGCTTCCTAGAGAGGTAGCAGATCAAGCATGTAATGTAAAAACAAAGTAGAAAGTTTAGCTGCAATTTTTCCGACAACTTCCATGAGTAATGTAATTGCAGAGCCAGTGTTAGAATTTTAAATTTCAAATCCTGACATATTATTAAACTTATTTTCCCTTTACTTGACAAATTTAAACCTAATTTTGGCACATTATTAAAACACCTTCCTCACATTATAACATGACGTTGGTAAAAATGGATCTCTTAAGCAATATTTAAATCAAAACTGAAATGAGAATGGAGTGTTTAAACAATTTGAAAATGAAAACCTATTCTGCTGTACAGTGGACAATATTCACATGTTAAAACAAATGTGAAAATTAAATGCAATATAAACAATGTAGCCTATTTTCCAATTTGTGTAAATACTATTTAAGTCACAATCAAAATGAAACTGCATTGAAAATGAAACCTGCATTTGACTTGTCACTGATGTACAGTGGACAATATATATATATATATATATATATATATATATATGTGTGTGTATATATATATATATATATATATATATATACATATATATATATATATATATATATATATATACATATATATATACATGTCTCCACAACCCTTTGGTGTCAGAATGTAAGTAAAAGTGCAATCTGTCAAACCTCTCATCAAGGCGGGTCTTCAGTAAGGCTGTCACTTCCTCAGTTAATGACTTTGGTGACTGTCAGCTTTGACCATGAGGTCGCTGTTCTTGATAAGTAAGGTTCTGATATAGATCTGATAAAAGCCTTCAGTGACTGGAGTCACAAGAACTACCTCCTACTGACATAGACGGATTACCGCATGGGCAAAGTGGGCGTGTGCCCAGGGCCCTAGAGCCAATAGGGGCCCTTGGCCTTCAGATTTTTTTTTTTTTTTTTTTTTTTGGTACAATTTAAAAATATATTGGAATGAATGTGGCTTTGAAAATGTAGAATGATAATAAAATCAATCAAATGCTATAGAAATTATAAGATTAAATCAGTAATGTGTGATGACACAATACGCTGGTCGCTGGGGTCAAAATTGAAAAAAGTGCGTTTTTAAAATGGAGACGTGGGCGCTCAGTGGATCAGCTAAAAAAAACAGAGGGAAGAAAAAGCTGAAACGGCTGAAACCACACTATGTAACTGGCCGTAGAGGCCAAACTGGTCAGAGAGTTGTGATTACTTTATCAAGGACTTTTCCTCGAAGAAGGCCAGAAAGAAGCCGTTGGTTTAGGTGAGTAGTTTCTAGGACTGTAGCCGGTATCTGAGTACTCGGCATCCGAGTGTCGTGTTCGGTCGGATGGTCTGAATACATTAGCGCAATTTAGTGCATTTTTTTTATTACCATTACAACATGACTCCTCCATGGCATGTGCCTGTATGTGTGTGTGTAAGTGCGTCTGTGTGCGCCGGCCAGCGCGAGGGAGAGAGAGAGTATTAATGGAACACTCTGGATGCGCTGGTTGATAGTTTCGTTTTTAAAAATAGGTGGTTACCTATATTTTTAATTAATACTACAAGGGCTGGCTATTTGAGCTTTCTGTCTCTCCCATAATATATATATATCGTCCTGTACATGGCAGGTGCCAAACAAAACAGACCTAAACTGACAGTAATGTTGTGTGGTTGTGTGTGCCCGTGGTGTTACGTGCGTAATGGAAAGAGCGCCGTTGCACGCGCACATAATGCGTGTGTAGACAGGGGCCCGTGGTCATGATAATCCGTCGATGTGTATATCGTCCTGTACGTGGCAGGTGCCAAACAAAACAGACCTAAAATGACAGTTATTTTGTGTGGTTGTGTGTTGCCCGGTGTTGTTATGTGCGTAATGGGAAGAGCGCCTTTGCACGCACACTGTTTGCGTGTGTAGGCAGAGGCCCGTGGCGAGTTTGTGTCCAGGGCCCGTGGTCATGATAATCCGTCTATGCCTACTGAACACCTCAAAGACTAAGGGCGCTTTCACACCTATCTCGTTTGGTCTATCTAGTTTGATCCAAACCTAAATTCCAGGTGTCAAAGGTACCACGTCCGCACCAAAGGACTGAAGTTTGGTCCATCCAAAAGAGGTGGTCTCGGTCCGGACCAAACCAACCAAGGTCCGAACCTTTTGCAGTGTGAAAACAACTATTTTTTATAGTTCGGACCTTCGTGTCAATGACAGGAAGTTTTTTTCTTCTTCTGCTCTCGAATTACGGTACAGGAAAAGACTTTGCCATAACTGGCAGGATTGCGAGCCGTTTTCTCCTCCTCTCCTGTCGACGGCGATACAGTTTTTACTTGGAATACCAAGCACTCTCACGTATTGCTCATTAAGCTGGTGCTGCTGGTAGCAAAAGACCAGCAAAAGTATTAGCACAGGTAAAAGGTGGCTCTCTGGATTAATTTTGTGTCAACACGTTAAAGGAAGTGGGGCTACACGGTGGTGAAGTGGTTAGCGATCTCGCCTCACAGCAAGAGGATCACTGCTTCGCCTCCTGCCTGCGGCAGGAGTGTGGAGTTTGCATGTTCTCCCACGTGG
Source organism: Centropristis striata (assembly GCF_030273125.1). NCBI lineage: Eukaryota > Metazoa > Chordata > Actinopteri > Perciformes > Serranidae > Centropristis > Centropristis striata. The sequence goes on from NC_081519.1 coordinate 30,768,135, forward strand.
GTTCTCACCGGGTACTCCGGCTTCCTCCCACAGTCCAAAAACATGCACTTAGGTTTAATTGGTGACTCTAAATTGCCTGTAGGTGTGAATGAGAGTGTGATTGTCTGTCTCTATGTGTTAGCCCTGCGATAGTCTGGCGACCTGTCCAGACTGTACCCCGCCTCTCGCCCAATGTCAGCTGGGATGGGCTCCAGAATGCGCCCGAATGCGGATAAGCGGTTAATGGTAATGAATGAACGTTAAGGAAGTAACACTGAGGTCAGATGGCCGGCCTAACAACGCATACAGCGTATACAATGGAACAGAACACGGACATTGGTTCGGACTTGTGAAAACGCCCTAACACACACTGTAGTGACTAGGTTTTGATATGTGGAGATGATGATGACATGTGAAGGTTATAATGTTAGTGTGGACAGTATAACTGGTCTTTTTTCTGTAACATGGACCAGTACAGTCCACACACACCAGCTCAATGAGAGCAGCTGGACACTGGTTGCTGGGTAACGCATCGCTTTGACGTCAGCACCAACACACCACACAGAGATGAAAAACTCACAATGTTTTTGATCAATAATTCATCAGTGCCTGTTGTGTTCGTCAATGGTCATGTTAGGAATGTACAACCTGGTTGGTAAAAATGTTTGGATGCTTTGAAAAACAGAAAAACAGAATGCTATGATTTGCAAATCCTTTCGACCCACATTGACTTCAATACAACACAAAGACGAGTTATCTAATGCTCAAACTAAAACTTTTCATAATAGATCACTCATTCTGAACTTGATGAATTCTGTTTTAATTCGCATCTTACACTGAAATATTTTTTTTCCATAGTTCAATTATTACTTACAGTACCTGGTGGAAGCTAAGCAATGTACTGCTATGCAATGGAGGCAGCAGTAAAACATATGTAAGCCGCCTAAAAAAAACCAATATCCTAATATTCACTTTGGTGAATTTGACCTAACCATTAAAAATAGCAAAGTCACACAATAACACACAATCAAGAAATCAAGAAAACACAAAGACAAATCAAAAAACACAATGGCAAATCAGAAAACACAACGGCAAATCAAAAAACACAACAGCAAATCAGAAACGACAACGACATTAACCAAACCGCAAAAGGTAGGTACCCTCGGGCGACATCGTCGAGTCGTCACTGATTGGACTGGTGACTACGGACCACCAGTCCAATCAGTGACGATGATTTGTCGTTGTGTTTTCTGATTTGTCGTTGTGTTTTCTGATTTTTCGTTTTGTTTTCTGATTTGTCGTTTTGTTTTCTGATTTGTCGTTGTGTTTTTTGATTTGTCTTTGTGTTTTGTGATTTGCCGTTGTTTTTTTTGATTTGCCGTTGTGATTTGCACTTCAGGGCCACCGTACTTAAGCCTGCATTTCTTCTAACAAGACGAGCTGTCATCATGATAGAAGCAAAACAGTGTGAATCCACATCACTGTGTACATCCAAAGGGCCGTGAACCTGTTTTCCGTGTTTTCATCTCAGAACTTTGACCCTTTCACCGTGTGTTTTCAGTTCATGAAAGTTTATTTGAACATGTTGGGCATTTTAAAAGTGTCTTGTTCAGCGTTCGGTTGTAATAGGGCTTTTCGACCAGAGCTGGTTCCTGGTTCAACAGTGGCACCAACTCTTTGCTGGTCTTGAACTGCGAACCACTACGTCAGGGGCTGGGGGTGGGGTTATCTGACCAACAAGACCATCTCGATGCTGTCGAGAGAGACCAACTAAAGCGTGTATCATTCATTTAATTGATTTGTTTAACTGCAATGTGATTGATATGGGCATGCGGGAGCGTGTCTATGTTCCCCGGGTCCTGTGTTCCCCTCTTTGTATGAGACTGGGGAACAGAGGACCCTTTTTCCCGCTTTTCCCAAAAAGGGTCCTATGTCCCCTGGTCTGTTACTTTTTTCCACCATTACTACCAAATTCCATGGCAAATAGGCCTAACCCTAATCTAGCCCTATTTAAAAAGCCAAAAAATGAACTGCAAAGTAAGCAGAAAGTAGCTGCTGTGCAAATTTAAGTTTTGGGCTGCTTGAGCTAAGGTGGGCCATGTGACGGTAGGCCTGCTGGCCATGCTGAGAGTCTACCGTAAAGATTAAAAGATTGCAGATTGGTATGTATTGCTACAGGGGAATATAGGACCCTTTTTGGGAAAAACGGAGAACATAGGGATGACCCCTGGGCATGCTAGCGTGCTAACATTAAAAGGCTAGTGTTAGCTTACAAAAAAGTCCAACATTAACATCTTAGATTAAGTTTTAATAAGAATGTATTCGGCATCCATAGTGATCAAGATGAGCAGTATAGATGTGTTGTAGAGATATATGTAGTCTGCCGTTGTTATTATACTTGACAAGAGGGTGGAGACATACGTTAACAGTGAAGTAGTGACGTGGCTGTAGAGCCTGTGGAAAAGCAAACAGGTTCAGAGCTGGTTCGCAAGTTGAACCAACTCTGAACCACATGCAAATATGGCCCTCTTGGTTAAAAAAAACAAAGATGTTGATGGAGGAAATGCAAGTTTCAAAAAAGTAAATTCCGAATAATTTATCTGATGGTGGAGACACACATATTAGTGTTAAACTCACATATTTTCTGAAATGAATTATTGCAGCTCACATGTTGTCGCAGTCATCTGTAATCATGACGTATTAGACCTGCTCTATTCAAGTATGGGGCAAACAACAAATGTACCATGAATAAAAATAAAAGAGAAGATACAAAAGCTGAAAATTCCCAGCTTCATCCAGGAGAGATGAACATGTTATGCAAGAGCAGGGAGAAGATGACAATAGCAACACAAACTCACAATCAATTGTGCAAATTGAAATTAATTTATGTGTTTTATTTTAGTTAGACATATTACTTATCTTAAATGTCATGTCATTCAGAGAATATCAATGTTCAAGATAAAACTATGGCCAATTCTGTAGCCAATTATTGCTATTATTGTATTTACTGATTTTTTTTAACCTCAGTGTGGTTTCCTTTACATTGCAGTCACAGAGTGCAGCATCTGTTGATTGTTAGTCTAGTTTTACTGCCCTTTTTTTGTTTACATCTTCATATCACAAAACAAAGACTTCCTGGAGACAGAAAAAGGACATAAGTTGAAATAAAATGCGATGATGTGATCTTACCTGCAGTGTGCTGAAGGCGAGATCTGAGTGATACCCCCCTGCCCCTCCTCCGAGGCCACAGGTCTCTTTTATAGGGTGACACCTACTGCGTCATCATCACTGACCACTGGTTGGTAGTCTGTGTGTGTGTGTGTATGTGTGTGTGTGTGTGTGTGTGTGTGTATGCACCAACATACACACTACACTATTACTGCTTTTCATCCTTTTCATCCACCTGACTTTTGACATTTGGTCCTACAATGATTTGTAATATTCCCATGTGCACACTCAGATATGATTTGGTTACTACTTTGGTCTTTCTATCATAGACCTGAAATGAGGTTTGTAGTGAAGACAAAGGCCTGGAGGTCATGACCATTAATAAGCACACAGTGGAAACTGACGGGACATAGCATTTTATTGAGCTCAAGAAAAACATTTTTTTGTCTTTTTCTGTGCTCATTTTATTTTGAAATTATAAATGTCTGAGAAAGACATATGAACATTAATAAATAAGAAAAATAGCTTAATAAAATATGGTCTAATTTTCCATGTATAAGCATGACAGATATCTTAAAGCTCGTTCTCACTCCGAACTTGTCAGATACCAACAATAACTTGCAAAAGGTACACTTCACAGTGTGTATGAGACGCACTATCAATCAATCAATTAATCAGACTTTGAATTTGTAGAGCACTTTTCATACAAGAGAAATGTAACACAAAGTGCTTTACATAAAAAATGAGAAAGTAATAATAATAATAATAATAATAATAATAATAATATATAATAATAACAAAACATAGAAACAAGCAAGCACTCTCCACCCTGACCCTCCATCCACCCACCCTAGCACAGACTGAGGAAGCTCCATCTCAACATAGAGCAGTGAGGAAACACTGGAGGCAGCTTAGAAATTAATTAGATTAAAAAATAAATAAATAAAATAAAAGTAAATAATAATAATAATAATAATAAAAAGTTAAAAAAAGCTAGATAAAAAAGATAAAAACAATAAATAAACAATTAAGAAGTAGCGCATGATACTATGTATATATAAATAGTAGCAATAGATAAATAAATAAAAGAGAAGATGTTATAACACTAATAAGCATGAGCAGAAACATCTCTAACAATGGTTCAAGTAAAAGCCAAATTAAAAAGATAAGTCTTAAGGTTGCTCTTAAAAATATGAACACTAAGCATTCCACTGACCATTACGTTACATTTAAGTTTGTTTTGAAAATCCACTATCCATGTGACAAGTGGGAACTGACTCACTATCTATGGCAAGTGAAACAGAAACAAAGGGGTTCCATGTGCGATATCACACACCAAGGGCCATGACAAAGCATCGGTATCTGACCAGTTGGGATGTTGTGTCTTCTTATGCCCTATAGTTACAATTTGTAATTTCAGATAATATTATTGTGATCATCAGCATTGACATTCAAGCAATTGTGTCTATTAAACAATATCAACAGTATAATTCATGAATTTCAGCATGTAAGTCAAGTCTGGCCTGTACCACTTGGCTTTTAAAATTAATGGTTAATTTCACACTTTAGACCAGGGGTAGGCACATGTGGCCGCCTGCAGGGGCTCCCCGTGGCAGTGACAAAAAAATTATATATATATTTTTACATTACAATTTTCATTTATCAGTGGTGTAGGCCAAAAACAATTTTTATTCTTCAATTGTAAAATTGTATAGCCTTTTTACAGAATATTAAAAAAGCTTTGACATTTAAGTCAACTAAAATGTGCTTCATAGCTTACGAAAATCTGCCTTAGCCTTTAAGTTTTGCCAGCTTTTAGTCTAGTTTTGAGTTTCCTTAGATAGACTTGCTTTCAAAATCATATTAATAAATGCTCAATATGACTATTAATAACGTTGGTAGGCTAATTTAGACTTGTTAGGGTGTTAAATTTTCATTTTAGGCTCAAAATAAGGTTTGCGGCTCCTTTCCGCGATTTTTTCTCTTTTTTGGCTAACAGTGGCTCTTTTGTTAGTAAAGGTTGCCGACCCCTGCCTTAGACGATGCTCTATATTCCAATTCTTGCTCATTTCACCATACAGTGATCATGGAAATATGTGACCAGCACATGACAGCTGCAACATCGCCATTGTATCAAAGCAGCAGGTCATCAATCACGCCTTTGGTCTCTTAAAGAAAGGTTCTCAAGACTGAGGTGGGGCATTGCCAATATGGATGAACATAAATGTAAATGTACATGGATGAAATAAATTAAATGATCGTGTATGCCTGTGTCCTGCACAATATCCACATCCAGGAAATGACCCCAGCTTTGAAGAGCAGGTTGCTCTATCTGAGACAACCCATATCTTGACCCTGAAATAGTGTAAGTCATGAAGTACTGGGCCAAGATGTACATCCACACTCTCCTTCCGGAGTATGCAGCAAAAAGCTTAACATGAAGACATTTTACATAGCCTTAATTGTCATCTTTTAACACTTGAAATTCTATATCCATAGCTAACACCACAGAGAAAGAAAGACAGAGAAACACTCCACTCCAAAGCCCTCCAAACCCAAGAGCTGAGCCCAGTAATAAGTCCCCTATGTCAGCTGAGGATTCTGAGGCTGGCTGCCCCCTACTGGACACACAGCAACACTGTCCTCTACACACCAACCACAGTCAACCAATTATAACTGAACACAAATAAACCTATTGCCAATAAAGCAAATCTAATTTAATTAAAAATTAGGAGATAGATAGATAGATAGATAGAGAGAGAGAGAGAGAGAGAGAATGAGTGAGAGAGAGAGAGAAAGACAGAAATAAAGAAAGAAGGAAAGAGGACAAGAAGGAAGGAAAGAAGGAAAAATAGAAGGAAGGAAAGAAGGAAAAGAAGAAGGAAGGAAAGAAAGAAAGTAAGACAGAAGGAAAGAAAGAAAGAAAGACAAAAAGAAAGAAGACAGAAGGAAAGAAAGAAAGACAAAAAGAAAAAAGAAAGAAAGAAAGAAAGAAAGAAAGGAAGAAACAAACAAACAAACAAACAAAATATTGTAATCTTGTATTCCTTAATAATCGCTTTATCCTAAAAAAGGCCAACTGAGTTAAATTTTCTTTTCATGTCTTATGTCATGTATATATTTTAGAGCCCTCTGCTTGATGCTCTCAGACTTTTGGTACCTCCATGAACTGCAAGTTGACAATAGAGGGCAGCAGACTGTACCAATCCAACAGACTCACTACATTGTTGAAAGAATGTTCACTTGCACAATACACTTGCGTAAACTGTCTGAGTGGCAACACATGAAATGCACGCCGACATTTTCCAACCCAGCACATGTGAACACAAACACGTTCCCATTCTTTTCACAGGGGCTTCCTGACTAACACACCTCTGATTCTATATTAATGTTGTGTTCAGTCCCATACTCCCACTGTACTAATGTGTCAGACCAAGCTATTAGTGGATGCTTATCATGCAGACACTGTGTGAAACCATGAGTCAGCTTTTCCATGGATAGATATGATGTGTTTCTTCCAAAGCAGATAACACCCTCTGTGTTTTTTTAATTATACATTATTAATCTTGTATTCGGGTTGATCACAGAGATTATGCTGCACCATCTGTGTGTCCCGAACAAAACCCACAGAGAAATCAAAGAGCTTCTGTTTGTGTAAAGTCCTCATTTTGTTTACCACACTGCATATAGCTTGTGGGCACACTCATGATTAGTCATACTTAATAGAGTATTGCCAGGTTTACTGTGTTGTCTGCTGTGATTCATTCTTGCAGTGAGATTAATTTTTCCTTGTCATAACTGCAGTCATCATCACGCTATTTCAGGTAATAGAGTATTTTTCTTGGAAAGGCCGTTTATGGAAAATTCCTATAATTGCGCCCACTGTTACTTTTGATTATATAGTAGGCCCATATGTGGAAAGGTACATGGATCAAAAGTATGCAATTATACAAAAAGATAACATGACTAATAAGATTTGTATTTCTGTTTGAAAAGCAAACATCAAAGTGCATTATGTGGAATATTCACTGTTGGAAAATGTGGTGAGTTGGATTCATCAGGCTGAATACTCACTGTAAAAAAAAATGTTGTTTTTACGGTGAAAAACCAGCAGCTGTGGTTGCCAGAAGTTTACCGTAATAAATATGGTGCAACTTTTTCTAATATTACGATAAAATGATATTAGCACTGTTGATTTCACATTTAAGATTGCCATTTTATTCCATATTTTACCGTAAAGATAAATCCAATAAATAATATGCTTATGATTATTGATTTACAATATTACTGATGTGAACCACGCAGTCTTTTAGAATGTTTAGTCCCCACGTCATGTCATGTTGCTTTTAAACCTGAATCTGTGGTGACGTTTTTCCCTGGTGATGAACTAGTTGCACTCCTGCAAGCCTGCATGGAGTTACCTTAAGAAGCATTTAAGATGAATTACAGAGTAGATATTTCTCCTCCGCTGAGAATTGGATGCCGACTTGCCCCTAGGCTGCCACAGAAACAGGAAGAAAAGGTAATGTGAGCAATACTGAGTATAATACTGAGAAATTCACCTGAAGTGGCGCTGACAGCAGCAGACAAGAGAGGAAATTTTAAACTTAGACAGCAGGGACATGATTGGCTGGTGATCTCTTGGCACAAAATTGTTTGGTTTAGAAAGTAAATGCCCATCGTCAGCTGATTGAGATGAATGATAGAGAGAAAAATTGTCAATGAATGAGGAAAAGGTTAGATCACCTGTGAATTTCCTATAAATTATACTCAGCCAATAAAATATTACTGATTGCTTCAGAGTAAAAACTTTCTGAAATCATTGCGCTCCATGAACGTCCAATGCAGAAATGAGTGGAACATGTAAAACCCTGTCTGTGAACTGATTTGGTGTCGTGTGAACAAGAGGAATGAGTTCCAATACATCATGTACATGGATATATGACCGGGGGAAGAGAAAGAGTGTCCCTGACATACCAGGCTCTGACTTTACCTGCGGCACTGACAGTAAAAAGAGAGCAAAATACTTGAAAGCTCACTTCATCATTCCTTAACATACTTGTTTTCAGCCTTCAGGAAACCAGGCAGACATATAGGTTATCATTGTTTGGTTCCAACATGGATTATAATGTGAGCATAGTCACTAAGTGGTGGGGGTGGGGGGGCTTTAGGATATGCTGAAAAAATAAAAAATCCCCCATTGAACAAGACAATATTTAAAGTCTGATGCCAAAATGTGATTGACATCCCCTCAAACCCATGGAAAGCCAATAATCAAGTATTTCCAAATACTGTTTTATTAAAAAAACTACAACTCCCTAGACCTCTCTTCAGCACTTATGTCGACATCAGCACCATAGTTGTAGTTCTTCCGTTTTAGGGTTGTGAAAACCTATTTCTACCCAATATATCGAATATCACACACTTTTTAATAAATAATTTTACTGCATGTATATTATCTATGCTTAAAAAAAGACATCAATGTTTGTTTAATGAAGATATTTTAACTAAAACAGGAGAGCAGCATTTACAGTGGAGTGCGCCTCAATGAGATTGCGCCACACATCCGGTATATTACAAAATAAAACAGCGGACAAATTTGATCGTAAGTCGTCACTTTGTCAACGTCTGCAACAGAATAATAATATGTTGATCAACAAATCAACCACAGGCACAAGGCATGTCATGGGCGAAGGTTTGATCCATTAAATACACAGAAGATCGGGGAGATTTCAAAATTAAACACAGCGGATCGTCTTTTTCTGGCGAGATCTTCGTCACAAAGTGATTATGTATTATGTAATATTGATTTTTTCACTAAAAATGAGAGAACTGTCCGCAATGTTTTTTGTTCTGACCGCGGGGACCTTAAAAGTCACGTGACTTGGAACAAACCAATAGGAAAAAATATCCATGGAATAGCCACAGGATATGACTGTTATTTACTTGCATTGTAGCGAAATCCGCGTCAGTTTCACGGAAATTTGAGTGATTCCGTGGCTATTCCACGGATTTTGAGTTAAGAAAATCCGTGGCTATTTCAGGGATTGCTGTGAGACCAGGTTGTTTGGTTCATATGTTTTAAATATACAAGACTGTTTAAAGAAATTGTCTATCATACCTTTCCATATTTAGGTAGCTAAAATATTCTAAAAGAGAAACAATTACAACTGTTACTTCATAAAATACTGTATGTATCATTAATCAAATCATTAGTCATTATTAATCAAAGGGCTTAATTTGATTCTTAAGGCTCATTTACAGGGGCTCATTTAGCTTTAATACAATAAGGCTTAACTCTCAATTCATTATTTTAGCTTTACAGCAACTTTATTGTTTGATTCAGTCTCAGTGTTTTAGCAAAAAGGCTTTAAAGCTGCTCTAATCAATATTTACAGAGCTTAAAGCAAAACATAGACTGCACTAATTGCATGAGGATTTGTCTCATTTTTCTATAAACAAATATCATTTGACACAATTGAAGTGCCAAGAATGTTATGTTATTGCTGAGATCGGACATAACATTACATTACATGAATCAATGAAAGAGTGAGGGAAAATACAAAATTCATTTTTATACACAATTCTGCCTTGTCATCTATCTATAAAAGCAAGAAGCATGTATGTGTGTGTGTGTGTGTGTGTGTGTGTGTGTGTGTGTGTGTGTGTGTGTGTGTCTAGGGCATATCTTGTTGACTGTTAGTCAGACTGACCTCAGATTTGGTATGTGGCTTGTGCATGACACGAAGGTGTGCATCCTCGATTTTGAAGATTTTTGAATTCATTTTTCAAAATATCATTATTTACATAGGATGTGTTGCAGCATTGCACTGTTTCCGATCGGACGCCTTTTAGGGGAGCTCCGCCCCCTTTTAGGGGAGCTAATTCCAATATGGCAGCAATTTATGGACTATTATACTGAATGTAATCCCATGAAAAATTAACAACTGCAAATTTTAGAACACTTGACATCCTCCAAGTTGTATTATTACTAATTAAATCTCCTTCTTTTATTTTTAAACCTTATTATTACTGTTTTGGTATTTGATTTGACTCCACCTGGGTTTTTGTTTATTTGTTGTTGTTTTTTTTTATTGCTTTTATTTTTCTACTATCATTCAGTATTTTCGTGTTGATTTAAAGCATAAATTAACATGTATCTTCTTTATTTTTGTATGTAAACAAAAGAAAAAAAACATTAAAGAGAAGTTGAAAAAAATGTTCTTTGTTTGTTTTTTCTTTTCTTTTTTATACTCTATGATTTTAAAATTCACTTGCATTTTCTTGTTATTTGAGATAAATATTGCATTGTTTTGCATTTATTATATCCTACCTCTGAAATAAAAATCAAAAAAATCTTCAGTTTTAAAGAAAATATAAGATAAAATATATTTTTGTCTGAGAAACATGATTTTTTTTTCATTCACATTTTTTCCCTCAATTTCATTTTGTTAAAAAAATACAAAATTGTGGCTGTATGGTTACATCCCTATCAAGGTCATAATAGTTTTGGATTTTTCATTAGTTTTAGTTTTAATTTCGTTGTGATTTTTTCTTTTCAAATTCAGTTAATTTTAATTAGTTTGTAGAGTGAGTTTGATAGTTTTAATTAGTTTTTTATTTTTTGGAAAATGCTTAGTTTTAGTTTAGTTTTATTAGTTTTAGTGTTAATTTTAGTTTTTTGGTAATGGGCTATTTGTTGGGTGTGAGATTCAAAAAAGTCACAATAAATGTTGCTTTATTTCCTTGTCTTATCCATCTCAATAAGTTTATTAAGTCATAAAACCAGATAGATGAAATAGATTTCATATCAACCAAAAAGGTTTACGTATGAAAAAAGTTGACAAAGACGAAAACTAAGGACATTTTCACTATAATTTTAGTTAGTTTTAGTTAGTTTTGTAACCACACAATACAGTTTCAGTTAGTTATCGGTTTTTTTTTTAAACTTGTTTTTTTTTTAAATTTTAGTTAACGAAAACGTTTTTTTCAATTCAAGTTTTCGTTATTTTGTAAGTTTTCGTTAACTAAAATAACCTTGATCCCTACTATGTGTTCCCAGTACGTCTCTTCAAAATCTGTAAAAATGATGATATCCTGATATGGTAATAATACAAGGAAATTGAAAATGATCACTTCTTTGTAGATGCAGGCTTTGTTCTGCAGTGTGCAGCTTTGAGCTTCATAATCACAGCTCTGTAGTGGCCGCTGTGTGATTCAGCTGAGCCGAGGATCAAAGCAGCGCTGCCTACCTGTGCCTGAGTACAAAGGGCCGTGCTGTCAGGCCGACCCTCCGTGTAGCTGACCTGTAGCACCCGAGCCGACTGAGACGTGAACCCACCCAGCCTCAACAAACACACTGTTGGACAACTTCAAACACAGCACTCAGCTCTGAACTTCATTACCTCACATGAAAGAGAAAGATTCATCTTTCTTTTGAGCCAGACATTTCGTTTGATGCAATGCATTGACATATATGGGCACAGTCAGACTCAGGTCTGTCACATCACATCACCATAATGCATCTACAGTACAACACAATAGGATCTGTATAAACTGGCATTGTTCTCTGTTGGCTTCCACAACGATGAAACTCTTCTAAAGTCATATGACACGGGTAATGTCCTCATCACACACTGTGTGGTGTTTTATTTTGTGTTCTGGTCTTGTTATTTCCTGTTTTATTTTGAAATAGTAACTCTCCTCTCGTTTCAGGTCACTTGCCCTTCCCTGTGTGTCATCTGTCTGATTTTCTCCCCTAATTACTGATTGTGTTCACCTGGTGCTCCCTTCCCTCCATGTGTTCCAATAGTCTGTGTTTTCCCTTGTCTTGGTCCAGTGTGTTTGACCCCGTCACCATACCAACCAGTTATCTCCTTCTTGTCTCAGCCACAGCTTTTCTTGTTTTCGCCCTTTTGGATTCCTCGCAAGAGTGATTTTTCTTTGTAATTTATTAGTTAAGCGCAGTTCTGTAGGTGTTATTTTTTAATAGTTTTCCCCTCGAGAGTTTAGTTAGTATTTTCCCCCTTATCTTAGATTAGGATTTTTATATTTAGTTTTTAGTGTAGATAGTTTTATTGTTTTTCCTCCCTTGGAGCGACTTTTCTTTGTTTAGTTTTTTCTCAGAGTCAGGTGTTTCATAGCCCTTTTCTTTCTCTCTGTGAGGACTTACCCTGCTGCATTTTTTGAATAAAGAAACTTTTAAGTTCACCTGCTCTGCATCTGAGTCCTGATTGAGCCCAACAGTAGGCATAAAGGCAGGAGCTCACTTCCTGATGTTTCTGTTACAGCAGCTTGTACGAGGGGGTTATTCTTCCGTGAACTTGAGAAACAAAACATTTCAAAGTTGGAGGAAGGTAATCTTTCTCACTTGCAGCACAGGGCTTTGTGAAGCAGAATGGGTGTGAAATCACCTGTCAAGCCACCATGTATCAATGGAATCCACCTTTCCCAGCCCTTTAGCCAGACTGGTCTCCCTTTAAATATATCAATATAAGGCGTTTGTACACTGTAAAAAAAAAAAGAAGTTGTTTTTACGGTAAAAACAACGGCAGCTGTGGTTGGCAGAACTTTACCGTAATAAATACGGTAGAACTTTTTCTAATATTACGGTAAAATGATATTAGCACTGTTGATTTCCCGTTTAAGATTGCCCTTTTATTCCATATTTTACTGTAAAAAATAAAATGTTTTTCCATCAAAAGAAATGCTGTTGTGCCATATCATTGACAAGAAAATACTTTATAAATGCTGCATAAATTAAAGATTCTATCATTAAATATTACAGTATATTTTTGTTAGAGTTTAGTAGGCTACATTTAACAGTGAGAAAAAGTATTTTTACAATAATAAATGCAATGTATACTTTTGTTACAAACACGGCGCCAATGGAGTATTTTTTTTTTGTAAACTGTAAAAACTGTTTTGGCTGATATATATTTATGGTGTTTCATTGTTACTGAAACTAAATTAACCCATTTATCATTTTACGGTCTTTTACTGTCATGGTTTAGCAGTTTTTCATCGTAAAATCTACAGACATTTTTAACAGTGTACAGGCAGCAAAATAAGACTCACATTTATGTTTTAGACTGTCCTCTGCTGCCATCTTGCTGATGTAGTCGTAATGATTAATGGCGATGCAGAGTTTAAATGGCGGATGGGAGGGAGCGAGAGAGGGGAGGTGGATGGGTCCAACAAACAGCAGACTTTCACCCAGGAGAATGGGTTCATGTCCTGTGTGAAAACAAAATGAAAGCGTCATGTGAACAACTTTTTACGTAACTTCTGTTTTTTACTTAACTTCCGTGGCTCACAGTTTGCAAATTACATTTTTTTACGTAACTTACGTGGCTCATGTCTCGTAACTACTTCACTTCTGGCATTTAGGTACATTTATTTACTGTTTAAACTGTCTTTTATAACGTTTTACCAGGACGTTTTTTGCCTAGGTCAGTGGTTTTGTAGTGTAGATTCACAGAAACTGCAGCCTCTTTTACAACCGCGAAATGTATGTATGTATAATGACATGCGTGCTATTTTAGCTGCAAAACTCTCATTTTGACAAACGCTCATAAGCATTCATTTGTAGGTGTGTTTCTTTCCACCTGCTGAACTTCAATCTCCTTTAGTCTCCACAAACTCCTGAGGGAAATATTGGGCTCTTTACCATAGACCAGGGATGGGCAACTGGAGGCCCAGGGGCCGCATACGGCCCTCACCCTCACTTGAAGTGGCCCTCAGTACAACTACATGCATTTGAGCATGAAATCTTAAATATGCAGTGTAAAAATACACAACATTACTTTTATTTTACCAATTAATGTTGGTCTGCTGTTCTTGCACTGAAAAAAGATTAAATCACAGTAAGTGTATATTTTTTATTTGTTTCAAACCTTTTTTATTCCTATTTATACTGTTAAACATGCATTTGAGCATGAAATATGTTAAGTTACTGTCCTGTAAACATATTTAAAATTGCAGTTTCATCATATCTGGTGAAGTGCACGGTCCTATATGTGGCCCTGCAACCTGGTCTTACAGAAATCCGTGAAATAGCCACGGATTTCGCTTAACTCAAAATCCGTGGAATAGCCACGGAATCGCTCAAATTTCCGTGAAACTGACACGGATTTCGTTACAATGCAAGTTAATGACAGTCATATCCCGTGGCTATTGGTTTGTTCCAAGTCACGTGACTTTCAAGGTCCCAGCAGTCAGAACAAAAAACATGGCGGACAGTTCTCTCATTTTTAGTGAAAAATCAATATTTTGACTTAGTTTCTGCATAAAAATGGATTTTGATCACATTTCTAGCGAGAAATATATGTTTTATTTTCTAAATCTTCACTCAGTGAATGTACATAATCACTTTGTGGTGAAGATGCCAGAAAAATATGACTGATGATGTCATTAACTTGCATTGTAGCGAAATCCGTGTCAGTTTCACGGAAATTTGAGCGATTCCGTGACTAATCCGTGAAATAGCCACAGATTTCGCTGAGACCATGTTGGGCCCTGTGGTAGTGTCCATGAAAAATTGTGGCTCATCCCTGCCATAGACTGTATATGCTAAATGCTCCACTATGTTCACCAGTGTTGTTGTTAACTTTATCTGTTTGCCATTTGTGGCTTAGAAAGTACCACACAGTGGATTTATTATTATCTAATCTCAGATTCATAGCAGCCCAAATAAATTTCTGAATAAACAAAACAATACTCCTTGATTTTATGACAGTAAGTGGAAAATAATTCCTCACTTGGCCTTCAAAGCTGATCACATTTTTCACATGGCAGCAAGAAACTCCAGGTAATTTTTTAATTACTCCCTGCATGCTATGATGAGTACAGTGCTATTATCAGCTGTCTCAGCCCCTGAGGCTTTGTGGTAATTCCCTCTGCTTTTCTTCCAAAAGCTTTTAAACTTTACAGGACATACACAGCGTGAGTATGCTGTGATGATAACAACAGCGGTTTTCTTTATCTGAACAGGTCGTCAATATTTCAGCATTTTGATTACTGTTTGATTACTACCAGTAGCATGTTCATGGAAAAATTGGTGGGGCAACAACTCCTTGGGCAACAAACTTTTACAGTATGCCCTATTGTACATTTCCCACTACTGTACTTCTGCTCAAGTCATAGTTTGTATGTGCTGTCAGTTTGGGGAGCTTTGTTTGTTCAGCAGAACAAGCCTAGTTTTACTAACCTGAAGTTACCATTTACACAGAATCAGAAGCCCTCAGTGGAAACTGTTTGGATCAGAGCAGTTGATTTAAAAAAAAAAAAACAGGCAGGTGATTGGATGAACCATCCAACAGTTAATAACAGTGAACATTCTCTCTCAAACAGAGAATGGGAGTGTGGTTAATAGTCACACATCATTATGGCAACCAGATTGCAATGTTTTTCCGGCCAACACCAGCTAATTTACCATAGTTTGGAACACAGACTTAGGCTACGTTTACATGATGGCGGTCCTGACAGAAGATGCAAAAGTGGCGTCGCGTCTTCACTTTTTATTCTGCGTTTAGACGAGCGTTTTCGGGAGGAATGGGTGCACACGGTGACGCAGAAGTGTGTGAATGTGATTGGGTATGCATGCCAGGCGGCATCACTTAAAGCGATAAGAGCATCTTTCGGCATGTGGAAGTTTTCACGCCATGCATTTTCATCAGCTACTCCTTCCAAAAAAGTTCTCCACCATCCACTAGATCTCCCAGGTCTCGTCCAAAGCCGTCTGGCTCGCCTCCCACCAATTGGTGCATCCAGAATGTGATAGAGGTAATTACAGATCCTTCTCTGTTCACTAATACTATCTGTACATATGCTGTACATTTGGTGGAAAGACTCCTACATTTGGTGGAAAGACTCCTGTAAGTTTATTAGAGCTGCCAGAGCAGCTTGAAGGTCCGACTCATGGAAATAATCGCACGTTTCTTTATTTCCCTGTACTGGAGAATGTATGTGACGTAAACGCGTACGTGACGTGAGCAGATCTGAGCAGAGTTTTGTGTCTTGGCAGTGTAGACGGACACGCTACGGCGGAGCGGATTACAGTTTTACACTCTGGAGGCTGGTTTCACATTTTTGCGTTTTTAAGCCCACTACACGGTGGTGTAGTGGTTAGTGCTCTCGCCTCACAGCAAGAGGGTCGCCGGTTCGCCTCCCGCCTGCGGCTCTTCTGTGTGGAGTTTGCATGTTCTCCCCGTGTCAGCGTGGGTTCTCACCGGGTTCTCCGGCTTCCTCCCACAGTCCAAAAACATGCACTTAGGTTTAATTGGTGACTCTAAATTGCCCGTAGGTGTGACTGGGAGTGTGATTGTCTGTCTCTATGTGTCAGCCCTGCGATAGTCTGGCGACCTGTCCAGGGTGTACCCCGCCTCTCGCCCAATGACAGCTGGGATCGTCTAAATGAAAGGCACTTCCCTTAAAATATTTTGTTGTTTTTACCCGCAAGCGTCCTCATGTAAACGGGACCTAAATTTGATTAAATTACCATTTATTACGCCACAAATATGTGTTGAGGATAAGTTGCATGCCAGGCGGCATCACTTAAATGGAGGTTTTCTCGGTCTACCATCGGCCCCTCAGCTACCAGCACCAACATCCATTTTATTTTCTTATTTCTCTAACAGGATGTTTTTCTTGTTGCTGGAGACGTTCTTCATTTCTTGGCTGAAAGTTGTGGTCTGTAAGAGGCAGGTGCTTACTCTTTAGGTTCCCAGTTTTCAGATGTTGAACCACTTCTGTGTGGCATCTACTTGACCTTCTCTCTCCCCCTAAAAATCCTTGTGGATTTCACGAGCAGTGATTGACACTGTGTAGGAGAATCCTGGGCTGTGATTGGTAGTTTTCCTGTGGGAGTGGCAAACTCTTGCAAGGCTACTGCAAGCACTAGAAGCAGCCAGATTTTCTTTATCTGTCTCATGTACTATCGTTATGATATAGTGAAAGTCTGAGCAAATTTTCAAAGGATTTTTCTTAAAAATTAGAAGAATAAAAAAATAGATAAACACAACAGTGCCTCAGAATTAAATATTAAAATACCGAACATTAAATGATAAAATGTGTGCAGAAAATAGCTTTTCATTTCAGGATTTCAACTGTAATGTTGTAGAGGTAAAAAAGAAAAAAAAAGAAAAGAAGAGAGACGTGAATAATCCTTGTTGCTGCACATGAAAGGTGAGTGTGGGTGTGGGGTCAGGGCAGAGACGACACCTGACCGGCCAACAAAGCACAGCTCTGCTTCCGTTCATCAGTTGTCTTTCGACGCGTGACTTTGTGTTTCCTGTTATTTCTCCCTTTAAGAACGGCCAGACAGTTTCTCCCCTCTGAAGTGGCAGATATTTTACCAAGCTCTCTGTTTGATAAACAAAAAGGCTTCAAAAGTATGTTTCATCTGTTCAACATACACACATCAGAGGTGATAACTAATTTAGGGGTTTAACCTGTGCACAGACACTTCAAACACTTTGATACAGAATTCATGAAGAAAGTTAGTGTAGGAAAGGTCATCTACAGCTGTTTTGAAACCTGAAATAATTTTGTGTCAAACAGTCAGTATTTATCAAGTGTTAATACTGCCCTACAAAGTCTAACTGCAGTAACTACGCAAAGGTAAAACTGAGAAAAACTGCTTTATTTTTTTTTTTTTAACCTTTTTTTTTACTGGCCAGCCTAATTGGTTACATGTAGATAAGTGATGTGACACTTATTTTAACATGTATTGATGATGTAATTTTTATACTCATCATGATCATTTCTTTGACCTTTAAAAATGTAGTAACTGCACTCTGGTTTTGCTGTAAAAGGACAAACAGAGTGCGGTAACTATAATGTTGTTGTCTTCTTTCAGCTTTTATATTTTGTTTTCAGTGAATGAACATTTTCAAATTGATTTTGTTATAAGTGTATTTAAAAGTTATTTAATTTAATTTAATTACTGACATAAATTAACTTTTCTATGATATTCTAATTTATTGAGATGCATCTGTAACTGCTTTTAAATTATTAGACCTATATATTATTACTTTTTGATGACTTTTCATTTCTAACAAATGGTGAGAACATGACATTTTCTTCTCTTGATAAACAAGCTTTACACTGTCCAGTAACATAAAAGCCCTTTTTTGATTTCAAAAGGAAACTTCCAACACCTGCCTTGGTTTGCTGAGCTGGTCGCAGCCGTGGCAGACTCACATTGTGAATAGCGCTTTGATTTGATTGGCTGACGAGAGGCGTTGCAAAGTCAAGCAATAGAACCAATGAAAAATAGTGCTCAAAATTTTAGCACATACTGCCAAAGCGATGGAACTTATCTGGATGTCATCCTACCTCTCTGAAATTTGTCCCAACAGCTTTGCCAAGCCACGTTGCCTGCTTGGAAAAAACATGCAAATAAACAGAAAGAAGGTTATATTCTACATCCTACATGCTTTTTATCAAGAAGAATTTATTTGCCAGCACTCCAGCACTCATTGGGGCGGTTTGCAGCCGAATGCGAAGTGGTTGGGATGAGAGTCAGCACCTCAAAGTCTGAGGTCATGGTTCTCTGCCGGAAAACGGTGGACTGCCCCCTCTGGGTGGGGAGAGGTACTGCCTCAAGCGAAGGAGTTCAAGTATCTTGCGGTCTTGTTCATGAGTGAGGGTAACGGAGCGTGAGATGGACAGGCGATTTGGTGCGGCGTCAGCAGTGATGTGGGCCTTGTACCGGACCGTCATGGTGAAGAAGGAGCTGAACCGGAAGGTCACCTATGGTCATGAGCTTTGGGTAGTGACCAAAAGAACAAGATGAGTTTCCTCCGTAGGGTGGCTGGGCTCAGCCTTAGAGATAGGGGGAGGAGCTCAGACATCCGGAGGGAGCTCGGAGTAGAGCCACTGCTCCTTCGTGTTGAACGGAGTCAGCTGAGGTGGTCAGATGCCTCCAGGGCGCCTCCCGTTAGAGGTGTTCTGGTGAAGTCCAACTGGTAGGAGGCCCCGGGGAAGACCCAGAACACGGTGGAGGGATTATATCTCTCTCCTGGTCTGGGAACGCCTCGGGGTCCCCCAGGAGGAGCTGGACGTTGTGGCTGGGGAGAGGGACGTCTGGAATGCCCTGCTTAGCCTGCTGCCCCCGCGACCCAGCCCCGGATAAGCAGACAAGAATGGATGGATGGATGGATTTGGATTTATTTATTTAATTACAGATTTTTTTACTAAGTAACTGTAATGGATTTTGATTAAATAAGAATTTAAATATTGGAAATTAAAATAAACAAATGGCATGAATTCTGGGAGTTGAATACCCATTAAACAATTCCTAGGAGTTTTTTCCTCTGATCCCTGGACCAGATTACTAGAAAGCTCCAAAAATATGATTCCTACCTGGCAGTGAGACGAGGACCTGTAACTGGTGTGGCAGACTTTACAGAGGAAATGTTGACCAACTGCCATCCACACTCCCAACAGTATTTACAGTGTAAACTAGGAGGCTGGCAGAGGAGCGTGTTCTTATTTATCTTGGCTCTGGGCTTATCAGTGGAGACTGGAGCTGTTATGAGAAACATTTTTGTGGGTGGCCTCTTATGTGTTTGTGGTTTGGTTGTGAGGCTTTGAGGGAATTAACTGCAGCTTTGCATGAATCTGAATCCTGCTCGTACCCTTCTGCACACTCACCTCGTCTCAGCTCTTCCCTGCTGCGACAATGTGAATTCATGAGCAGAATGATACGAAACTGAACAGAACAGATAAAGTGGACAAATACATGGAACTTGGTTGTTATAGATGCTTATGTCAACAGAAAATAGGTTCCCACCTAGATGCTGAAATGGGCTGCTACTGCTGTACTGCTGTTGAAAACACTAAAAAGACTAAAACACATTTGTGAAGGTTAGGAAGCAAAATACGGAAGAGGATTAGGTCCAGGTAAAAGAAAATAATAAGGAGAGGAGGTTTTTTATGAATATACTGTAAGATTATGAAGAGCTGATCCTGTTAAACTTGAGACTCAACAATGCATGTGTAACAGGTGGTGTGGTGTGTGACGTGGGCTAGAGTAGTTCAAGGATGGCGGTCAGACTGGAAGCAACTGCAACGACTGAGCAGCAGCAGCGCCTTGCAGCCACACAGTGGAGTGCAGCAGTCCTTAGCAGCACAGCATGAGGCATCAGCAGCAGTCGACCAGCCGGATCCAGCCTGCCAGCCTCGTGACAGTGAAGCCCGGCCACTCACCAGGCAACGCAGAACCGACACCTCCAGCTATCCCCCTCTAGTCTTTTTAAATGAATTCCCCTTGGACTCCAATTAACTTTTAGATATTTATGCATAGAAATAATAAAGGAGTCATTTAAATCATCTTGTTGTGTCTTGCCCACTATCCACTGGCTGGTCAATCACTCGAACTAAAAGAACACTTTACGACTGGCGTTGTCAGCAGGATTGACCAATAAAGAAACCAGTGGTGGGCAAGGCCAACATGACTGATCAAAGTGAGCTTCAACCTGGTCCTATTCGAGAAAACTCTTAGTGCAGTGTCCAGACCGGTTGGTATGGTTCCTATGTTTAAATTGATGACATCTAGGTTTAAAGGAAGAGACTCAGATATTGGTTTAGGAGAGTGGAAGAGTAATCTGAAAACTACTTTTGCTTTGCAAGGAGTCCCAAACGATTTTAGAGCTGAATTAACACTATGCTGTCTAGAGGGGAAAGCTAAGAGAGAGACTCCGTATTTCACTGTCCACTGTAATGCACCCACCGCCATCTTGCTGACGTAGTAGTGATTGACAGCCAGGCGAAGTTTAAAACGGCGGATTTCCGTGTTTAGATGGAGGTTGGGGTGGTTGATGGGTCGAACAAGCAGTGGACTTTCACCCAGGAGAGCAGGGTACTCATCCTGTGTGAAAACAAAAGCAAACCATTTTTCAGCCTAACTACTTCACTTCCGGCATTTACGTTCATTTATTTACTGTTTAAACTGTCTTTTATAACGCCTTAGCAAGTTTTTTGCCCTAAACCTAAGGTCAGTCATTTTACAACATAAATCCACAGAAACTGCAGCCTTTTTTTTACAACCACAGACCGTACGTGTGTGCTATTTTTAGAACACAATGTTGTACCGCGAGCCGCGATACGTACCTACGTGCAGTTATTTGTGGTAGTGACACACCTCCTGTGCCGTTTATGCTGGAGAACTTATTGGCTCTGCAGCTTGGCCCAAAGGTAGGTCCGCTCAGAGAACCACTATGGGAGACGCCCCAGGGATTTGCTGTGTAGGCAGGACCATAGTGGGGAGTGTCCTGGAGGACGACAGTTTAGGCAGGAACCCTCTTGAGGAAGACCACGACAACTGGACCCAACTGATGGGTGGCCGTTGACTGCTTGAGCTCAGGAACAGCTCATGGAACAGTCATTGCTTGTGTTAATTCCTCACAGAGAAAAACAAGAAAAAACTCACAAGAATCATCAAGCAAGCAACCAAAATCACCAGCACCACTCAAACTCTACTCGCAGACCTTTACAGTCATGCAGTTAAAAAGGAAGGCACATTCCTCACCAAGGACCCTTCTCACCCCTTCACAACTCCTTTCACCTCCTCCCATCAGGCTTCATTTTCACAGCACCCCTGGCCAAAAAGAGAACTTACAAAAACTCGGTAACACTTTAGATTAGGGAACACACATTCAACATTAATTAGTTGCTTATTAGCATGCAAATAAGTAACATATTGGCTCTTAATTAGTCATTATTAAGTAGTTATTAATGCCTTATTCTGCATGGCCTTATTATACAACCAGTAAGACATTAACTAAGAGTTTTCCCTCAATAACCTCAGAATTATTGCTAATTAGTAGTAAGTAAGGAAGTTGTTGTATATGAGTTATGATCTTAATATGCTTTACTTTGTATGGACTTTATAATCTCTACATAGCAGTGAACAAAACCATGGAAACGGCAAATAGCCACCTTCTCCAGACCTTTGACGTGACTGGTGGCTCCTTTTGGATGATTGGATGAGGATTGGTAGATTGTAATGTCAATCATTACTCTACAAAGTGGCTCACTTTGCGCCAATGTTAGTCTACCAGTGTCCAAATACATTATTCTGGAAAGCACAAATGAGAAGGAAACAGATATTTCTTCTACCCAAACTTCCTTATTATCCATGTGGAAATATATTTAATAATTTACAATAATATGTAAATATTACAATTTAATTTAATGTTTTGAAGGCCACTGGCACATATGTGCTGTCTGCAAACATTTCTGTCCAATTAAGTCAAATTAATTTGGGGATTTGAGAAAGCAGAGAGCTTCTCTCAGCCAAGTGCACTTTAACCTGAACTTTCATCACCTGACGTAGGAGGGTCTGGCTACAACAAAGGATAATGGTCCTGATGACTGATCCCAGTGCTGTCTCCCTGTGTGGTATGCAGTCTGCTTCTGTGCTGCTGCTATGACACACTCACACACGCAGACTGTGACATTACTTTATGCCTCAATCAAAGCTACTTGTTTGGTTCTGCCAAGATCAGCTCTGTTTCAAGGTGATTTATTTATCCTGTAAAAATACTTCCATCGGACACAAGTGAATCACACTCACAGGGTTTTGCCCGAGTGCTTACATCTACAGGAAAAAAAGAAATTCCAAGTCATTTGTCATGGTTTTTAGTTCAAATACACAAGATCTTGTGCACTGAAGAAAAAGTTTTTGTAGTTATGCTCTAAGACATACAAGGCATGCTAAAATAATCTCTGTCTGTGTAGATGATTGCATGTTTACTGTTAAGTGTCAGCTATTTATTTTATTACTTTGTAAATAATAAAAATTGACATGTATTTTGGACGTCAGAAATGCATTTTATACCGACACATTTTTGATGGGATCTGAAACATTGGTAACACTTTACAATAACCATCATTTATAAATGGTAAACAGATACTTTATTAATGTTTAATCATCATTTATAAACCGTATATAGGCCATTTACGTAGAATGGTCAATACATCATCTATTAATGTTTAACTAACTAAATAATTTATAAATAGCAAATAGATGGTATATTAATGTAAGTTTATAGTTACTTTAACATTAACAAACAATTAAATTATAATGAATAGTTTATTTATAGTTTTAGTTGCACTGATTATAACATTTTTAACACCATATTAAGTATGTTAATGATTTTGAAATCATTCATATACCTTTAAGAAATTGGTTGAAAACATTTAAGGATTAAATATGTATAGCACTTTGTAAATGGTTAATAATTGGTTTATAAACCATCTATAAACATAATTTAGCTGGTTATTGTAACGTGTTACCGAAACATTTATAAACATATTTTGGAATGTGAATTAAATGTCTGTTGTTTCTACATTTGAACCTTTTTGGACATACAGTGTAATTGTTTACATGTGTCTGCAGCAGAATATTAAAAAAATAATTCAAGCATACTTTAGAGTTATTATTTAGACTGCAAATATATCCTTTTTATTTATTTTAACACTGTGCTAGTAGTGTTAAAAGTTGCTAAGATCTTGGAAGACGACAACACTGCTACAACAGTTTGACAATGTTAAGAAAAACAAGCTGTCAAATGAGGCGTCTGTTGTTTTTTTAACAATTAGATAACAAAGCCTCATTGGACAGGAATTGTGTTCTACAGTACATACTTTGTACTAGGATTTTATCTATATTCATAACTCTGTTTACAAAAAATAAAGGCATGAAAAGGTGTGAAATTTGATCATCTCACTGCTGTATCTTTTTTTAACCAACTCACCGAATCTGTATCTGTATCAGATGTACACTGCCCTACAAAGTCTAACTGCAGTAAACACATTTTTAGTCAAAATTGGGTAATAACTAAAAATGAACTCCTTGATGTCTGTTTTATCTTGTGACAAAGTTTTAGATTTCAATTTAGCTTTATTTCAGAGAAATAATTATATATAAACCACAAAATCCAACTCAAAACCAAGCAGTGATTGCACTTACTATAGTCTGCTTTGGATGTATAAACTAATTTAAACATAAAAATAATAGAAATTATAAGGTTATTTGAAAAGGAAATTATTATCTAGTTAGTGATTAAGTAAAAAGGTGAGATAAAATTATATTAGGACTAATAACATTACTTTATAATATCAAGTCTAAAATACACAAATCTATGAATAGAGTTGTTAAACACTTTTAAATACACTGATAACAAAATCAATTTGAAAATGTTTATTTAATGAAAACAAAATATAAAAGCTGAAAGAAGACAACAACATTGTAGTTGCTGCACTCTGTATTTTCATTACTATTAGAACCTTTTACAGCAACACCAGAGTGCAATAGCTACGTTTTTGGGGTCAAAGGTAAAAAAAAAAAATCATCATGATTTTTTAGCATAAAAATTACATCATCAATACATGTAGAAATAAGTGTCATATCACTTCTACATATAACCGACTTGGCTGGCCAGTTATAACACGTTAAAAAGCTAAAAAAAAAGTTAAAAATAATGTCCATGGAAACCTTAGATTCTACCAGATGAGTCACACTGCTCTTCCTCCCTCCCTCTATCTGCATGTCTATTTCTCTGTTCCTCTCAGCTGGGCATTCCTCTCTGCTTTCTAGAGAGGTGTTGTAGCCTTTAGTAACAAATCAGCTCAGGAATGTGCGTTGTCTTTTGCAAATGGATTTAGGGCCAATAAATATTCCAACACGAAGTAATGGACAGTGCTTTCATATAGATGAGGAGAGAGGAGTTGGGCCTTGCCTTAAGAGAAACAATGTTTCTGTCTGTTTGGAGTATTGTGTTACTTCAAAAGGCATGTTTCCTCTTTGGTATGGAATCCTCACTGAGTCTGAGCCTGTGCTGAGCCCTGACTCTCTATGAATTAGAGCAGGAAGCCCCTCTGTGATTTACACCTCACACCTCCCAGCGACAGCGCAGCAGACAGAAGCTACAATCTACAATCTACAATGTCATTTAGCAGACACTTTTATCCAAAGCGACGTACATTTGAGAGATCATACAACACAAGCAAGGATAAAGTCAAGAAACAACACAAGAATAAGCAAGAGTAAGTGGCATATAATACGTTGAGTCCTGTTAGGACGTAAGTGCTTTTAGGACGTAAGTGTTTTTGTAGGCCTACGGGCTGTTTGACGCACATATGCAAATAACCTAACACTAACCCTAAAAGGAAAAAGCTAAGCCTCGATGCAAGACAATATGATTAGGGGTGGGAATATACAAACATGAGTAATCCTAGATTACAAAGCAAAAAACTTAACTGCAAAGTAACCAGAAAGTAGCTGCTGTGCAAATTTAAGTTTTTGGGACGCAAGTGTAGGTTTTTTTTTTTTTTTTGCATGTGTGCGTGCTGTGTGTTGATTATGTGTGTAGGTGATCAGTAAAGAGCTGGGTCTTCAGCCACTTTATGAAAATTGAGAGGGATTCAGCAGATCGTATGGAGTTTGGAAGGTTGTTCCACCACTGGGGCTCTACAGAGGAGAAGAGTCTGGTTTGGGACGTAGAGTCTTTCAGCGGTGGAGGAGCCAGACGTCTTTCACTGGAAGAGCGTAGAGGATGGGAGGGTTTGTGGACCTGAACAAGGGTGTTCAGATATGTAGGAGCTGTCCCCGTTGCTGTCTTGTTAGCAAGAGACAAGGCTTTGAGTTTGGGAGCCAGTGCAGAGAGATGAGTAGTAGCATAATTGAACAGGTACTGTAGGCTGAATGTAGCCTGACCCAGCTCTGAGCAGTAGGGTTCCTGCTTGCCTGCAGTCAACCACATCACAAAGGCCAGATGCTCCCTGCTTCAGATTGGAAAAAGATCCCATCCACAGCTAATGAACGTCCTTTCAGTGGGTGACAAATTGAGAAGACAAATTGTGTGTCAGGTCATCATAAAGTATTCTCCCACAGAGTGGTGCCAAGTGCTGCCTGTGGATGTGGGGAATGTGAATCTGCTCTGTTGTGCAGCAGTCAGGCAGACAAAGAGCGGGCCAGGGCCGTCAGCGACTGTGGGACACACTAAGCATCTGGTGACAGATCCGTCGGGATGCATGACCACTTTACACTGGGCTGCCTGTGTGTGGGAGTCCTGGATAGATACATAGAGTGTTTTTACTGCCGACTTAGTGCACATCTCAGGAATTCCAGCGAGGTCCTGTCCTCACTAGTAAAACCTGCTTGTGTGCTCTACTCCAAACAGCCATATGTTTAATTGTCTGTGGTAGGGGCCTGCAAAGCACAAGTGTCTCCTTTTTCTCCACCTGTCACATGACATCCCTAGGTGTTCTTCCACAAGCTGAATAAATCAGCACAAAAAGCAACACTGATGCATTCATGCAACCACTGGAGTTGTTTGTGAGAATCTGAAGGCTTCTCAGACAGAGTTTGATGATTCAGTGCTGATGATTCAGCAGAAAGACTGAGATGTGATAGTGTTGTCTTTGAGAACATTTGTAGGTCTTGTAAGAAAATGACCTGTTTGATCATTTGTGCAGATCATTACAAAAAAGCACGAGATAGAAAAAAACATAATTGCACTTAGTCTCCTTTGATTCCGTTGCCATCCTGTCTGGCAAAACATAATGAATCCTGTCATTGTGTGTGGCACGTTGGGTAGCTGTGTCACAGTTGTAACCCTACGCTTTATGGTCTCAGCCAGTTCTGAGCAATTTAAACCTGAACACCGCACAGTTATGTGTAACAATGAATCTATGTGAAAGACCCCTTATGTGAGTGCCAAGAGTGTGAGGTAGAACCGTGTGTACACTTGGAGGTTTGCACTATTTCTATTTCCCATGAGGTGTTCAGTCAGATCATGTCTACAGTATGTACTTAATTACTGTTTGGCAATGTTATTTTGGTAAGGGATGATAGTCTCAATTATTACACATTAAAATGAAAGTTGTTTATACATGTTATTATAACTCTAAATGTAAAATATGTATTGAATGAAAGTACTTAATCCATGTGTAAGCCACTTCTTTAAGTTGATGTAATTTGAAGCCAAAATGTGGTGCTTCTTTTAGGCAGGGTTGACACACAATACTCTGAATGTGATCCATGTCGAAAATACTATATGCCTGATTGTTGGCTAGCTGGGATTGGGGAGCGTGTCTATGATCCCCGGGTCCTATGTTCCCCTCTTTGTATGAGACTGGGGAACATAGGACCCCTGCTTTTCCCAAAAAGCGTCCGATGTTCCCTGTCTGTCACTTTTTCCACCATTTCTGCCAAATTCAATGGCAAATAGGCTTATGTAGTCCTACGGGCTGTTTGACGCGCATATGCAAATAACGTAACCCTAACCCTAACCCTAAAAGGAAAAAGCTAAGCCGTGATGCAAGACAATATGATTAGGGGTGGGAATATACAAACATGAGTAATCCTAGATTTATGAAGCAAAACAATAACTGCAAAGTAACCAGAAAGTAGCTGCTGTGCAAATTTAAGTTTTGGGCTGCTTGAGCTAAGGTGGGCCAGCGACATGCTGAGAGTCTACCGTAAAGATTGATAAATTGCAGGGAACATAGGACCCTTTATCAGGAAAAGGGTCCTATGTTCCCTGCAATCTATCAATGCTCCCCAGTATGTATTGCTACAGGGGAACATAGGACCCTTTTTGGGAAAAACGGGGAACATAGGACCTTTTTTCTAAAATGAGCCGGAAACATAGGGATGACACCCTGGCATTGCTAAAGGAAAAATCTTCAAAATGTTTGTGTCAAGTACAGGTGGCTGTTACTGTAGCTAGCAGTGAGCTGGCTAACAAATGAATGTTTGTCATAGATGTAAAACATCCAATGATCCATAAGGACTTACCATTCTGGGATGAAACCATATGGCAGCCACCTTACCTGGGTCCAGTTTTAAACTGTTTTCCATTTAAAGTCACGAGTGTAAGACAACTGTGCCTGGTAGATTTTTAATTATTGTTGCCTTAAGAGAACAAATAATGCTTCAAAGTTGCGGATAATCTCATAGATGTGCTTTTATATTGCTGACAATGGTTTTATTTAACTGATGGAGGATTTGGAGTTAGAGTTACCATGAAGATGCCAAGAAGCCAGAACTCATGCAGAAAAAAAACTTTAGATCACAGGAACAGTGAGAAATCTTCGGCTGCTGTGCTCGGTTGGTAGAGTGACCACTCACTGATCGGAAGGCCAGTGGTTTGATCCCTGACCATGGCAGCCTACATGTTGAAGTATCCTTGGGCAAGATACTGAACCCCAAATTGATCCCAGTGCTGCGTTCATCGGTGTGTGAATGAATTTGTAGCAGATGCCACCATGTATGGTAGCCTCGGACACCGGTATGAGCATGTGTGAATGGTTGAACGAGTGTTGTCCATAATTAAATGGTCGCAAAGACTGGAAAAGAGCTATATAAGTGTAGTCTATAGCCGTGTTTCTACTAGGGGGAAAAGTGGCCACCAGGAAAGTCTCAGGCCACACCCTCTCAAAAGTCCACTCACTCTGCGTTTCTCCACTACAAGTTAGCCCCCAGAGGGATTTAGAGACTCCGGAGGTGACGTATGGTTTTTGCCGTCGCTATCTGTGCACGTCAGCAGCTGATCAATAAAAAAAAGCAGCATGGCTAATTATACATAGCATCTCCGCTGATCATAAACATAGTGATCGTGAAATAACCTGCATCGATAACTGTGCACAGAGATCGCTAAGTGAACTGTAGCTAACTGCCGCTAACGGCGGCTCTTCTAAACAAGCTGGCCTCCGGGTAAGAAGGAGTCGCTGGATTTGTCTCAGGTCGAATTCTTGAAAAATAGTCGCTAAGGAGGTCTGAAAAGTTACTAAATATAGCAATAAAGTCGCTAAGTTGGCAGCATTGCTTCGCTGGCTTTTACAAATGCAGTGTGTTGTTGTTGTGTAGAGTATTACGTCACATCCCGCTTAGCGATCTATCCAATCAGTAACCAGGCTGTTTTTTTTTACGACAAATATGTTTTCGGCGCTACGTAATTTGATTATATCACGTGGTGTGTCCATGTAAAGTTGTAAAGAGTTTTATACTGCAATGTGAGAAAAAAAGACATGTAAGTGTTTATCCTTCATGTCAGCTCACTCTGAGCAGTCTCAATGAATTTACCATAAATATCACAATACGGGCGCACTGCATTATATAGTGACGGCTGGTTTGACTATGGAGAAGCGAATGACGGCAGGAACCAGGAGGATCAGTGTCCAATATGTACCTACCCTTTCCGTTTTGATGAATTGCTGGCGTGTTGTGGCGAATTGCTGGTATGTTGTGATGAATTGCTGGCGTGGTTTGCACTTCAGGGCCACCGTACTTTATACTCCACTTTGAGTCATTCATAATTACAACCGCCACCAGAGGGCGCCACTAACTCCAAACGTAAACATGGAAGTATTGACGTATCATATGCATGACAAATTGGATTTTGGCATAGGCACTGCATATAATTTGAAAGTGTAAAATTGTGTTTTTTGCAGACAAATTGAAAAGGTTGGGCTGGTATGGTGACAGTTTGGTTAGGTTTAGGGAAAGATCATGGTGTGGATTTAAATTTGTGCATTTCTTACTTTACTTTTGTACTACTATCTGTACTTTTGTACTTTTGTACTACTATCTGTATAGTACTTTTGTACTATATCACGAATGTGATATATTTACATTAGTTATAGTTACATTACATTACTTTACACTGAACAGCTGTCTCAAGGGTTAGTTTGACCCATCCTTCCTCCACCACCTCCTCCCTACATGGACTTTGTTGCTCTTTATACTCCCTCACCTGACCTCCTGCTCTGCTCCCTTCATTTACAACAGCCACTAGAGGTTGCTGCCGAACAAAAAGTAAACATGGGTCATAATAAGCTGCTTGTACAAAAGAATTATGGGGTGTTTCTGGGGGGAGGACAGTCTCAATTGGGACTATATGTGGTGGAAGTTACACAGCCTCAGGACATGAACCTGGAATTCACCGTTTGTTCAGTGGATAAGAGAGCACTGCCGGTGCTCGCGGCTTCAACAGGAGGTGGTGCAGAGTTCAGCTGCAGGTAAAACTTACCTGACAGACTGACCTGGAGCTATATCACTGCTGGGAGGGAGGGGGAGGGGCAACTGACAAATGATCACAGGAGGGGACGCATAAAGGGAACATTGTTTGAAATAGGCTCTGAATTATATGCTCATAACTCATATCTGTGTTTACAAATAAACCGCTGACAGTAGAAATACAACTAAATATGCAGTGGTGCAAGTAATATCTAAAATCGGAAAATCTAAAATCCTGTTACGGAAATTGAGCCACACATGCCGAGGGCTTCAAATTCCTCAACTAATGATGCCTCAAAGTCCTCAGACACACACATGTAAAAGTTGTACTGCTTCATTTCCACTTCAGCACAGCAGTATACAGGCTCACTGACATGGGTAATCTTCCGAACTGAAGCAATTGTGTGTTTTACAAATGAACAAACCTTTCTCTTTATGACCCCGGAGGCTGTTGACATGAAGGTATCAGATTGATCTGCAGGACTAGTGCTTATCCATCTTCCAGAAGATTGGCATGTCACTTCAAAGAGAACCTCAGTGCTTCCTATCATTACTGGTGAGTTATAAACCTGCAATTAAGTCCAAATTATGTCTATTAATAACCAGAATGGGAAAGGTTGAGAACTTAATGACTTAATATAGAGGTAGGATCACTGAGGGGACGTCTATGAAGACATGATAATTTAAGGAGTCAGCCTGTGTGCACTCACCAGTACAATGAACAGCATGGACCAGGTGTTGAACTTCCTGAATACAGATATTCAGCACGGTTGTGAAAGGGCTGTCACCCTCCCTCTCTTACAGTTTTTTTTACAACCGCTATGACCCATTTGTCAGAACCTTAAAAACTTTTTCAAAACTGTTAACGCACATCACACCTGATACACACAATTCCCCAAACAGTTAATTTCATGGTCAAAATCACACAGTGTAACTATACACAGACACACACTTCCAAAATACAATACAGTTTTTTACAACCGCTATGACTCATTGTTCAATACTTTTAACGCTTTTTCAAAACTGGGCTATACAATTAACACAATTCTGCTTCTTTTGACACAAAATACACACATTTTTAATGTTTAAAATTAGTTTTAACTCCTTTTACACACAAGCTCAATCAAGACCAAAAAAGTAGATGTTAACTGGTTAATTTCCAATTGCTTTCACGTTTTTTTAATGGATTGAAGATTACATTGATTACAGCTTCTGCTCCTTTTTCTTTTTGTGTATTTGACAATACAGTAATGAATGACAGCTAAATGCTGATTTTTTTTCGTCTTTACTCTACTGTAAGTCATTTTCATTTGCAATACAGAAAAGTATTTATTGCAAATCCTGTCATAGCGGTTGTAAAAAACTGTAACTCACAAACACCTCCTTCAGGTTACCCCTGTGCAGCCACAACTAAAGATGCGGCTGAAACTACAAATGTTACTTTTATACTGTCAGTATCGTCAGTCTCACAGCACAAACACACCTGTACCTATTGTGGTGCTAATTTGTGGTGAACCTCAGCTTGATGTGATGCCAGACGGGGTATTCCACCTTTATTAATTATTTCTCTTCTACACCCTCTCAATACTAATTCTGTTTTCACCTCAACATGCCTCTAAATGTCTAAATGATGATTGAGATCGGCCCTTGGCTGTCTGTGTGATCTTTAGCAGAGCTGTGATGTAGAACTGGGTATCATCAGGCCAAGGTTATTACAGTTAGTTAACCTAACAATATAAAAAAAACTAGAATGGAAAAAACATTTTTGTTAACTGAAATAAAAATAAAAACGAGAGCTTTTGAGAAAACGATAACTAACTGAAACTGTATTTTGTGGTTACAAAACTAACTGAAATTATAGTGAAATGTCCTTCGTTTTCTTCTTTGTCAACTTTTTTCATACGTAAACCTTTTTGGTTGATATGAAATCTATTTCATCTATCTGGTTTTATGACTTAATAAACGTATTGGGGCTGAGATGGATTAGACAAAGGAAATAAAGGAAACATTTATTATGACCTATTTTAATCTCGCACCAAACACATAGTCCATTACAAAAAAACAAACTAACACTAAAACTAATAAAAACTAAACTAAAACTAAGCATTTTTCCAAAAAAATAAAAACTAATTAAAACTAGCAAACTCACTCTAAAACTCATTAAAACTACCTGAATTTGCAAACAAAAATTGACAACGAAATCAAAACTAAAATCAATCAATCAATCAGACTTTATTTGTATAGCACTTTTCAAACAAGAGAGATGCAACACAAAGCGCTTTACATAAAAAAAGGAGAAAATAATAATAATAAAAAGATAAAAAAACATAGAAACAAACACCCTCCGCCCATCCCCAACCCTCCACCCCACCCATCCTATTACAGTTTTTCACAACCGCTATGACTCGTTGTTCAATACTTTTACCGCTTTTTCAAAACTCTTCACACAGTTACCACAACATCAGCCTGTGTGGGCGATACAATTAACACAATTCTTCTTCTTTTGACACAAAATGCACACATTTTACACGTTTAAAATTAGTTTTAACTCCTTTTACACACAAGCTCAATCAAGACCAAAACAGTAGATGTTAACTGGTGAATTTTCAATTGCTTTCACACAGTTTGTCAAAACAGAAAACCTCATGTTCAAAACTAATGGATAGAAGATTACATTGATCACAGCTTCTGCTCCTTTTTCTTTTTGTGTATTTGACAATACAGTAATGAATGACAGCTGATTTTTTTTGTTTACTGCAAATCCTGTCATTTACTGTATTCTTCTTTACTTCTTTACATTCTGCAAAGCTGCTCTGACACGGCTCGTTCACTTTTTGTTCTGAGTGTTGTACAAAAAAGGGACAAGATTCATGGCCAACAAATGAAAAATGAAGAACATCATCACAAACATTATCTGGAGTCTTGCACTATTTTGTCTATTTTTGAATCCTTTTCATGTCTTTTCATGTCTTTGTAAGTCATTTTGTGTCTTTTTGGTCATTTTGTGTCTTTTTTAGTCCTTTAGTCCAACATAAAATGTGATTTTGAATCTTTTTTTTCCTTTCAAAACACTATCATGCTCAATAAAGAATTGTAAATGTTGCAAATGTGAACAAAGGTTGCAAATCTAACATATAAGAGGGTTCCATCCAGTTCTATCATTTTATACTAAATATATTTGAGCTTGTCTCCAGTTTTACTTGGTATATCATCATCAAACTGAAACTGGCCTCATGGAGTTTACAGCCAGAACTTTAGAGGTAAATTTAAAGTAGAGCTCCACGCTGCTTTGTTTTCTAGTCTGGATGTCATGAAGAAGTCTGGATTTGGTGCTTTTGGAGACTCCAGAGGGTTAATTTAAATGTATGATCAATACAATAATCTGTTGATTGTAAAAGAAAAAGGAAAAAAAGTAGATAAGAAACATGCAAAGTGATTCGGTTTGTGTTATTCCATCAGTTGTCAGTGTTTTTTATGACACTGTGCTGTGACTGATTACAGTTTTTCACAACCGCTATGACCCGTTTGTCAGAACCTTAAAAACTTTTTCAAAACTGTTAACACACATCACACCTGATACACTCAATTCCCCAAACAGTTAATTTCATGGTCAAAATCACCCAGTGTAACTAAACACAGACACACACTTCCAAAATACAATAAAACACTAACACAGTTCACCAAATCTACCAAAACACTGACATAAGTTGTCTTCCAACAGAAACATTTAGCCAGTCACAGCACCGTGTCATAAAAAACACTGACAACTGATGGAAGAACACAAACCGAATCACTTTGCATGTTTCTTATCTACTTTTTTTCCTTTTTCTTTTACAATCAACAGATTATTGTATTGATCATACATGTAAATTAACCCTCTGGAGTCTCCAAAAGCTCCAAATCATGACTTCTTCATCATCCAGACTAGAAAACAAAGCAGCGTGGAGCCCTACTGTAAATTTACCTCTAAAGTTCTGGCTGTAAACTCCATGAGGCCAGTTTCAGTTTGATGATGATATACCAAGTAAAACTGGAGACAAGCTCAAATATATTTAGTATAAAATGATAGAACTGGATGGAACCCTCTTACGTATATGTTGTATTTGCGACCTTTGTTCACATTTGCAACATTTACTGTAAAATTCTTTATTGAAACATGATAGTGTTTTGAAAGTAAAAAAAGATTCAAAATCACATTTTATGTTGGACTGAATGACTAAAAAAGACACAAAATGACTTACAAAGACATGAAAAGACATGAAAATGATTCAAAAATGGACAAAATAGCCTCCATAGAGACAATGTTTGTGATGATGTTCTTCATTTTTCATTTGTTGGCCATGAATTTTGGTCCTTTTTTGTACAACACTCAGTACAGAAAGTGAACGAGCCATGTCAGAGCAGCTTTGCAGAATGTTTACGTATGAAAGGAGAAGATAGTGAATGACAGGATTTGCAGTAAACACTTTACTGTATTGCAAATTAAAATGACTTACAGTAGAGTAAAGAGGTAAAAAAAAAATCAGCTGTCATTCATTACTGTATTGTCAAATAGACAAAAAGAAAAAGGAGCAGAAGCTGTGATCAATGTAATCTTCAATTCATTAGTTTTGAACATGAGGTCTTCTGT
Organism: Centropristis striata; assembly: GCF_030273125.1. Lineage (NCBI taxonomy): Eukaryota > Metazoa > Chordata > Actinopteri > Perciformes > Serranidae > Centropristis > Centropristis striata. The sequence continues at coordinate 30,802,940 of NC_081519.1, forward strand.
TTTGACAAACTGTGTGAAAGCAATTGAAAATTCACCAGTTAACATCTACTGTTTTGGTCTTGATTGAGCTTGTATGTAAAAGGAGTTAAAACTAATTTTAAATGTGTAAAATGTGTGTATTTTGTGTCAAAAGAAGAAGAATTGTGTTAATTGTATCGCCCACACAGGCTGATGTTGTGGTAACTGTGTGAAGAGTTTTGAAAAAGCGGTAAAAGTATTGAACAACGGGTCATAGCGGCTGTGAAAAACTGTAAATGTTTCTGTTGCAGACAACGTGTGTCAGTGTTTTGGTAGATTTGGTGAACTGTGTTAGTGTATTATTGTATTTTGGAAGTGTGTGTCTGTGTTTAGTTACACTGGGTGATTTTGACCATGAAATTAACTGTTTGGGGAATTGAGTGTATCAGGTGTGATGTGCGTTAACAGTTTTGAAAAAGTTTTTAAGGTTCTGACAAACGGGTCATAGCGGTTGTGAAAAACTGTAAGAGGGTTCCATTCAGTTCTATCATTTTATACTAAATATATTTGAGCTTGTCTCCAGATTTACTTGGTATATCATCATCAAACTGAAACTGGCCTCATGGAGTTTACAGCCAGAACTTTAGAGGTAAATTTACAGTAGGGCTCCACGCTGCTTTGTTTTCTAGTCTGGATGATGAAGAAGTCATGCTTTGGAGCTTTTGGAGACTCCAGAGGGTTAATTTACATGTATGATCAATACAATAATCTGTTGATTGTAAAAGAAAAAGGAAAAAAAGTAGATAAGAAACATGCAAAGTGATTCGGTTTGTGTTCTTCCATCAGTTGTCAGTGTTTTTTATGACGCTGTGCTGTGACTGACTAAATGTTTCTGTTGGAAGACAACGTGTGTCAGTGTTTTGGTAGATTTGGTGAACTGTGTTAGTGTATTATTGTATTTTGGAAGTGTGTGTCTGTGTTTAGTTACACTGGGTGATTTTGACCATGAAATTAACTGTTTGGGGGATTGTGTGTATCAGGTGTGATGTGCGTTAACAGTTTTGAAAAAGTTTTTAAGGTTCTGACAAACGGGTCATAGCGGTTGTGAAAAACTGTAAAAACAAAGCACAAACTGAGGAACATTAAAACTACTGAAAAATCCAGAACTATTATAACCTTGCATCAGGCTCTAGGTGGCTGGCTGTGTTATCACTTATCTCACGGCCACTGTGCTACGAGGGTTCATGAAAGTGACAGTTCTTTCATCTGCTCCTGGAAGGAAACAGGAGGAGGACCTTTGCCATGATGTAGAGTTCCTCCCCTTTGACTGATGGGGACAGCTCAGTAATTTCCCTGCTGTCAGAGTCATCAGAGTATGTGAAGACATAATTACCTCCACTGCTTTCAGACAAAGCTTTGGTTTAGACTACCAGTTACCACAAACATTAACTGAAGGAAACGTAAGTATTCTCTTTGAAAATAAGATGTGAAGGCACATCTTATATATTACATGATTGGAAGTGCTTTATTCAGTGCAGCACTCCTTTGTTCACGTGTTCACCTGCAGGGTTGCTTCTCTCAGCACATTCAACATAAAGAAGTTCATTTAGCTCCAATGTGCAGCTATATGCAGGTGATGATAGAAGATAATTCAGATCATTTATGTCATTAAGGCCACCAGGTGCAGATGTGAACTGTGACCTTGATCTCTCAGAAAAGTTCCCTATAACTATCATCTCCCTTACCAAACAACTGTAAGATTTGTTGGATTCCAGAGACAATCACTGCATGGGAATTGGGATGTTCGCTACCTAGCAGCACTGTTAATTGTGGTAGTATAAGCCGTGTTTCCACTAGGGGGGAAAGTGTCCACCAGGAAAGTCTGAGGCCACACCCTCTCTAAAGTCCACTCACTCTGCGTGTCTCCACTACAAGTTAGCCACCAGAGGGATTTAGAGACTCTGGAGGTGACGTATGGTTTTCACCGTCCCTAACTGCACAACGTCAGCAGCTGAAAGCAGCATGGATAATTATGCACAGAGTCTCCGCTGATCATAAACATAGTGATTGTGAATGAACAGCATCGCTAACTGTGCACAGAGTGTCTGGTGCTTGTTGTAAACAAACAGTGATCGCTAAGTGAACACCTCCTGTAGCAGCAGCACATACACACTGTACTGCTACAGAGCTAACTGTAGCTAACTGTAGCTAACTGCTGCTAACGGCGGCAAACAAGCTGGCCTATGGCTCATTAAGAAGAGTAAGAAGGAGTCGCTGGATTTGTCTCCAGTCGCTTTCTTGAAAATAATCGCTAAGGGGGTCTGAAAAGTCGCTAAATTTAGCAACAAAGTCGCTAAGTTGGCAACACTTCTTTAACCAGGCGGTTTTCAGGGGAGAAAAAAGACCCTGCTCTTCTACAGGGTCGAAAAAGTCACGACAAAAGTCGGCTCCGGACAGCTCATATTCAAATTAGGGGCGTTTCGGCGAGTGAGACCCGCCTCATTCCAGGTATTGCCTGGTAGTGGAAACAGCCCTATATATAGTGATGGAAAGGGGAGAGAGGGAGAGGGGACAACATGTAGCAAAGGACTGGAATCAAACCCCAGCTGCTGCAGTAACAACTGTGCTTTTGCCATGGGATGCACGCTACTTGGCCCAAATTATTGGTAAAGAGAATCAAAAACAGCACAGTAACAGTAATAAGAGAAGAAATAATACTAATGCTAATAGTCTAAGTAGCAGTGACACGTTCGCCCATAAAGTTGGAACAATTTTGTTTTCAGACACAATCCTCTGTTAATTGTTCTTCCACTTTCATTGTGATACGAAGAGACCGTGTATGATGTCTTCCATCGTGCTGGGGAGATGAAGCATATGCAATATGCCACAACCTACAAGTCATGTTGCCTGTTATGCTAATGTGCTCTGCCGGAAGATTGCCCCACAGAAAAAACTGAGCCAGAACTAACATTGGTGTTATTTTCAGAACAACAACTGTACATCTCCACTCCACTCCAGTGGAATAGAATTTTTATTTTTATTTTTGAAACAACCATACCATACCTTTTGCTCATGAATATATCTGTAATTTTGTAGCTTTTATGTTTTGGCCTTTCTCTTTTTATTGTGCTCCTTCCAAGCTTTTGTCCATTTACTCTCCACACGGCTCGGCCACGCTCACTACATGCAGTTACAGAGAGTGACTGATCTACATGCGTGTGACTAAACGTGTGATGACATGCAAAGATCACACAGGTTAAAAAAATGTAAAAGCAGGCAGGTGGTGGACGGTCTACAGTTCTGGGTGACTCGTGCTGGCCAGTGTTGTTATAGATAGAAATATATATTCTTAGGTTTCAATATATATATATTCTCAGGTTTTGAATCTATATATATAATAATATCCTGAACGGCATGCCATAAATTATATATGTATATATATATAACTATTTGGCCACAATTAAGCCTCTGGAGTCTCCAAAAGTGCCAAAGCATGGCTTCTTCATCACATTCAGATGTAAAAACAAAGCAGACCAAAAAAAAAGACACAAAAAGACACCAAATGACCAAAAAAGACACAAAATGAGAAGACAGAATAACCAAAAAATCCCACAGAAGACACAACGTGACAAAAAAAGACACAAAATGACCAAAAAAAGACACAAAATAAAAAAAAAAGACACAACAGACACAAAATGACCAAAAAATACACAAATGACCAAAAATGACACAAAATGACAAAAAAAGGACACAAATACCTAACTAAAAAACACACAACAGACACAAAATTACCAAAAAGACACAAATGACCAAAAAAGACACAATGACAAGAAAATACATGAAAGGGATTCAAAAATGGACAAAATAGCCCAAGACTCCATAGAATTAAAAACATGGACAGGCTGCAGCCTTATACTAGGATTGACCCAGGTCTTGGGTCGGTCCATCCTTGCTTGTGGACAACAAAGTCTTTCGAACATGCTCCTTTCAAACCTAATCATGATCTTATCACCTGTTACCAACTCACCTGTTTACTGTGGAATGTTAGAAACAGCTGTTTTTGAGGGTTCCAAAACCTTCCTAGTCTTTTGTTCCAATTTTTGTGTGTGTAGTGTGTGTTATGACACTTGTTAGACACAGCTTTGAGGTGATCCACTCTCAGATATGTTTCTGAAGCTCTCACCTTTACAGCTCTACTCATTAAACAGTTGAATTTATGAACGTCATTATCCTCTCTGATAATGAACACATCAAACTGACTCTACAGTGAAAGAAGATTAGAGTTTTCTTTATGTATACTACGTAACTGTGACCATGCAGAACTACCTCAGTGTGATCAGACCATAGCTTTGGTTTGATAATATAACTGTAAGAAAAACCCCATGAACCACTGCGATGAAGTTAAAACAATTTCATAATGAAGTAATAGAAACATTTTAACTTTTATCTTTTTTTTTTTTTACTTTTACCAGCATTCAAATTAGCTTCCCTTCAGACTTTTTGGTAAATGAATTACAGCTGAAGAGCTAATCACTGCAACATCCAATGAATGTGTCAGTAAGAGGAAGTTTAACAAAAGGTAATCAGCATACTACATGCACCTTAACCCTTTGATGCACAACATATAAACACCTTCTAATGCACAACATGGGTCTAAAATGACCCAGATTCATTTCCCATGTTATTTCATGCTGGCTGTGTGTTTGAATATCTTGTTTTTTTTATTACAACAGATCATGATATCCATTTTTCCTTTCAGACTTGATGTAGTAATACAAAAACTATTTTTCTTCATAAAGTTTACAAAAATGACCTTGTGCATTAGAAGCCTAGTGATACAAAAAGTGATTCACTAAATTAACAATTTGAGTATATGTGTTTTAACTTTAAAAGAGTTGTTAGCACCAGATTACATTGGAAAATCATATATTTTAACATTTGAGACTTATTAGAGCCACCAAATAATAATTTACATTGGAAAAACACCAATTTAACAAAATAGGAGAGTTAATATTTGTGTCTTCTTTGTCAGGTTTTAAATTGGTGATTGGTGAATTGGTGACAACACATAAACACATTCTAATGCACAACATGGGTCAAAAATGACCCACATTAATTTCCCATGTTATTTCATGCTGGCTGTGTGTTTGAATATCTTTTTTTTTATTACAACACATCATTATATCCATTTTACCTTTCTTTATGGTTTTTGTATTATTACATCATGTTTACATACATGGGTCAAAATTACATTGTGCATTTGAAGCATAGTGATACAAAAAGGGTTTTTTATTCAAAAACTAAGAAATGAAAACAAAAAATGAGGACGTGCGATGATCAAAAACAAGTTAATTGAGGAAAACCTGCAATACTGAATGATGAAATTAATTTATTGCAAAGATATACAAATATAGAATATATAAAAACTTAGTTGGGTCACTTCAGACCCATGTTGTGCATCAAAGGGTTAAACTCATCAGTCGACAATAATAACATCTTATTACAACTATCTGTGATGTACTTCAGGACATGAGTATGTGAATGAAGTTATTGTGGAGTGAGTCCTGTGAATCACGACAGAGTGAACCTGCAGATGGCGCCCCAGTTCTCAAGCCCTCTGATCATCAACCCAAGCATGTATGCACCAACATGTACAGGAACATAGAGCCATGATGGAGTTATATAGTATCAATCTGTCATCTAATAAGACAGTTTGAAAATATGTTTGGCACAAAGTCATCAAATCATGGGTCTCAAACTCGCAATTGCGGCCCTTGTGACGATAATTTGTGGCCCCCACCTTGATATGAAAGTTTAATGTGAGTTTTATATGAATGGCACTTTACCGTGTTGTGTGTGGAAGGTCCCTTTAATTACTTTTTTTGGTAATTTTGTGTCTTTTTTTAAATATTGTTGTGTCTTTTTTAAATAATTTTGTGTCTTTCTTTGGTAATTTTGGGTCATTTTTTTTGGTAATTTTGTGTCTATTTTTTAATAATTTTGTGTCTTTTTGGTAATTCTGTGTATTTTTTGGTCATTTTGTGTCTTTTTTGGTCATTTTGTGTCTTTTTTTTTTTGTCATTTTGTGTCTTTTTAAAATAATTTTGTGTCTTTCTTTAATAATTTTGTGTCCTTTTTAGTAATTCCGTGTCTTTTTTTGGTCATTTTGTTTCTTCTTTAAGTAATTTAGTTTTTTTTGTCACTTTGTGTCTTTTTTGGTCATTTTGTGTCTTTTTTTTTGTAATCTTGTGTCTTTTTTGATCATTTTATATCTTTTTTGATCATTTTATGTCTTTTTTTTCCTTTTTTTTAAAGATATTTTTTTGGCCATTTTTGGGCTTTGTTGATAGGACAGAGTGAAGGGGGAGACAGAGGAGAAGACATGCGGGAAAGGGCTCCGAGTCAGATTCGAACCCGGGCCGCCCGCTTACGAGGACAATGCCCCTATGGTATGCCCCATTTTATGTCTTTTTTAAGTAATTTCATTTTTTTCTGTCATTTTGTGTCTTTTTTTTTGTAATTTTGTGCCTTTTTTGGTTATTTTGATACTGCCTCCAGTGGAAATTTGAGTTTGAGACCAGTGCATTAAATCCACCTTGAAATTGTTGATTTTAAGTCTTAAAATCATTACTGGCTGCAATCTGACAAACAGTATCACTTTGTACATGACCATGAAAAAAAGAAAAATCGTAAACATGTGGCAATGTGAACTTGTGTCCCATAGCATGTAAATGGAAGTGTGTTTGTTGTTTTCAAATAGAAGCATCCTGTGTCTTGCAGTGGATTAAGCCAATGTCAACAGAGAGCTGAGCTTTAAACAAACAGTCAACTGGTTGTAATCTGGGGCCAACAACCATAGAGTAGAGGTCTATTGGAAAATAAACTCTTCAACGCTGCATGGCATACAGCGTCTAAAAATAGAAAACTCTCACAGAGTCTGTGGATCTCTAGTAGAGGGATGAACACCATTCCTCCAAAACATATTCCTGCATTTATGAAAAGCAGCATTATTTCATCAGGTCATCTCATTGAAATCAAGAAAGAGTTGTGTACAGCACATAGAAAGAAACAAACATAACCAAAGCACAGTCACAGACATCACTAAATAGATCAGAATATGAACGTTTTTATTCTATTATTTGCTCTAATGCAGATGGTGTAGGAGAGCATAATGTTACACGTTACACAGAAGTGTTAAACAGCTTTTGATTGACATTTCATATCTTTCTCCACTCTTTTATTTTCAATTTTATTATTTAATGTACCCCCCATCTGAAAATATAGCCTCTATATTTGTTATTTAAAAAAAGAAATATTACACAAAAATATTCTTCCTGATTTTTGGAGTGGATGATTTGTATACTTATGACCTGTGAGTTACGGCAATTTGAAGTCATCACATCAAGCTGATAAGTGTTTCTATTAAGTTCAGTTTCACTTGTTTAATGCCCTTTGGAATGATAGGAAATGGTGAATGGACCACACTTACGCAACATGTTTGATATTAACAGATGAAATGTTTTGCCATCCACACACACAGCTGCCATGTTAGGCACTGGACCTGGGTACCAAGAACACTTTGAGACCTGGAGGTGTACAGTATGTTTTCCTATCACCTAACAATGGCAGTAAAAAGCTAAACCCAACTTTGTTGGTGTTTAAATATATCAGAAACAGATTAATAAAATCAGGTAACATATTTTGAATGTGGCAAATCAATAGTAGCTTAGGAATTTTCCTTAATACACAATAACTGGCCCCATCTTTGCTTCGACTCAAGCATTAGTGCAGTGAAAGCTCCGAGCTGGGGAGAGTTGACCCTGTAATGGGAGGCGATTGTGCTGAATGACTAACCTTGTCTGTGAGCGGGTCACCATGGCTGGCTAGCTGCCATTGGGAACACTGGAAGTGTGAAAGGGATAGCAAAATCCCTCAATTGGCTTCCAAAGCTGAGCTTAGTGAGGCCTCCTTTCTTCCTCGGTGTGACTAGCGGCTGAGGCAGGATCCCCGAGAAGCCTGGCACTTTGACCTAATCCGTTTTCTGCCCAGCAGCGGGGGAAAGTCACCTCTTAGTTTTATCACATTTGAATGCAAACAAGGCCGGAAGGGTGCTCACAGTGGAGGGCCTGAGAGCCCCTCTGAAAGGGAGCCCCTGTAGTCAGGGAGAAAAATGTGACAGGCAGCTCTATCATTGCTCACCAGCCAGACAATTTGAAAAATATTGCTCCTCTTTCCAAGCACACACTTCTTTTTGGGGGCCTAACCCAACACACCAGGCTGTTTAGCATCTCCACAGCCATGAGATTGCTCCTGATAGCCACATTATGGGGCCCCATTGTCAGTGTTTAACATTGCATTGGAACTAAGAGGATTAACTTTAACAATCTAGCAGTCAACAGGCGCATACATTCATTCATATGGAACCCTTTCACCATAAATCACCCAACTGTCCGCTCTGAGAAAAAAATCTAAATCAAGTTTAAACTTGTTTAAACCTTCCGTGATATGACATGTTAACATTATTTAATAACAGCTTGATTTTGTTACAGTCTTTTTTTTTTTTTTTACGTGTTTACGTTGTCATAGGTTTTACCTTAAAGCACATGATTGTTCCACTGACATCAGTACATAATCTTCACAACAGCTTTGTCTTATAAAGGAAAGCATGAGTTTGTTATTGGGACAACGGCCATGAGCCCATCGGTCTGCAAAAGACATAATTGTACCGACACAATGATGAGGTCATTACTTATAACTGGGAAAGACTTGAGGTCCATATGTAGGGGCTCATGCATGGAGAAATATAACTACGTATAAAGCATGTGTGTTCCCTGTGATGCAGAGATGAAATGTTCTTCGTCAAGAGGCTTGATCCTGTAACATCTAAAGTGTTGCTCAAGTGTCTGAAATATGTATAGAAGCATCAGCCTTACTTGTGGTTTAAGGTGGTTACACTGTAAAATGTAGATTTTACAGTGAAAAACTGCTAAACCACGACAGTAAAAGACCGTAAAATAATAAATGGGTTAATTCAGTTTCAGTAACAATGAAACACCGTAACTGTATATATCAGCCAAAACAGTATTTTTACAGGGTTTTTAAAAAAACAACTGCTTAGCCTGCTGCCCCCGCGACCCGGCCCCGGATAAGCGGACGAGAATGGATGGATGGATGGATGGATGGATGGACATTACTCTACTGTAAAATTCACTGGCACCGTGTTTTTAACAAAAATATACTGTAATATGTATATATACAAGCATCACTGTAATTTTTGCATTTATCTTTTGTAAAAAATACTTTTTCTAACTATTAAATGTACTAAACATCATATCTCTAATAAAATATACTGTAATATTTAACGGTGAAATCTCTTATTTATGCAGCATTTATAAAGTATTTTCTGGTCAATTATATTCTTTAGATTAGGGATGGGCAACTGGAGGCCTGGGGGCCGCATACGGCCCGCACCCTCACTTGAAGTGGCCCTCAGTACAACTACATGCATTTGAGCATGAAATGTTAAAAGTGCAGTGTAAAAATGCACAAAAATTACTTCTTGCAATTAATGTTGGTCTGCTGTTCTTGTGGTTATTTTTTATTTGTTTCAAACCTTTTGTATTCCTATTTATACTGTTATACATGCATTTGAGCATGAAATATGTTACTGCACTGTAAACTGTAAACATATTTAAAATTGCAGTTTTTATCATATCTGGTTAAGTGCACAGTCCTACTGTATATGTGGCCCTGTGGTAGTGTCCATGAAAAATTGTGGCCTCCTCCAGCATTTAAGTTGCCCATCCATGCTTTAGATGGAAAAGGTTTTTATTTATACGTTAAAAATGGAATAAATGGCATCTTAAACTTGAAATCAACAGTGCCAATATCTTTTTACCGTAATATTAAAAAAAGTTCTACCTTATTTTTTACAGTAAAATTCTGGCAACCACAACTGCCATATTTTTACCGTAAAAACAACAGTTTTTTTTTTTTTACTGCAGCAGCTATTTTGAGAGCAGTTTATGCAGAGAATGAGCATAATGAATAAAAGATCAGAATTAAGGTAATTATGAACAAATGCTGATATTTCCAATCCGCATATGTCATGTTGATGTTGTCCTGCAGCTACCACACTGCTGTGACAGTCTGCACTGGGTGAAATGATGAATAGCTTTAATAAGTCTGTAGCTCACGGTTACACCACAGGCAGATGAGACAAAACAAACCTGTGTGTTTCCATGTGTGTTCCAGGAGCATGTAGAAAACACACATGTACAGACTAGCTTTATGGCTCTCTGGCACCCTGTCTTGTAGACTACTGATGGATCTCAAGTCTGTGCACACAGACACGTTTTCACACAAGCTGATAAAGTTAAAGATTGTTGTCAGAGTTTCACTGACATTTTATAATGCTGAAAATTAGAGAAGCCTGTGTAACTTTTCCAAAAGAAACCCTTTGATATGCATTAGCAACAACAGCAGCCACCATAGACAGAAAGAGCAATAACACAGCACAAAACTATATCAAAGGGAAAACCCAACGGAATGAATGTGGGTCTGCACACTTTGACTGACAGGGGATTTCAGGGAAGCATCAAGCAACATATGAGACAAAAGGAGTGAAGTAACACCAGATTTGATCAAACCAGACAGAATGCCAATCTAATTTCCAATTGAAAAATTTAGAAATTATACTGCAAATACTACAAATAATAATACACTGCAAAAAACATGAAGCTTACCAAGTATTTTCTTCTTATATCTAGCAATAGTATCTGAATTATTTTTGTTTTGAGTATAATTTACCTACCCACCATAGCTTTATGTGCTTATTTTGAGAACATGTCTTTTTTTGTCTTGTATAGTTAGTAAAACCTAAAAATGTCATTTTGTAACAAAAATGAGTGAATAACCCTTCACAGGGATTTCAGTTTTGTGTAAAGACTTCTTTTCAGGATTGACATTGTGAGCTTTTTCATGCTTTTCAATCTATTCAACTGTTGAATATGGTGAGCTGTTACTGAAAACATTGGCTCCAATTGAGAGTTTTAGTTGCATGTAGTTTAAATGCTATTTCAAAAGTATTTTCTACCCACCAGTACCTACCCACAGATACTAAAATGAGAAAAGAAAAACGTGCTTGTTTCAAGTATTACTGGCTTATTTTAATATCACTACAGTTGGGCTTTTCAAGCCACAATTGCTCAAAATAAGTATTTTTGGACCTTTTTTTAAGACATCATTGTTTTTCCAGTTTCTAGATATTTTTTACTTACTTAAAGAAAGAGAAATTTACTTAGTGCACTGGCAGATAATTTTACTTGTTTCAAGCATGTATTAGCTCAATTCGAGTTATTTATTTCTTATTTTTTGTCAGTTGTTTTTTGCAGTGTAATAACTATTTTAAAAAATCATACGTAATACTTTTTCCAAAGATACGAGTGGTTTAAGAACAAGACAGGTCCATATTCTGTGTAAAAATGTTCCTGTTGGACAGATGAAGAATTCAGAGTGAAAGCTTTGTTGTACTTGCAGCTGTAACCAGAGAATCATTGGACCTCAGGAACTGCAATTTATGGCTGCGGTTGTGATCGCACAAGTATCGTCTGACAGTGCCTTTGCCACATTTGATTTCAAAGACGTACTGTAGCTGTGTCAATGGCTACTGGTAATAATAGTATAGCTTTCACCTCTGGGGAAAAAGTGAATGCAATCTTGCCACACCATCTCTCTGCTTTTAAGCTTTGTGCACACTGCTGACATATCACACAAATGCTTCTTTTATTACCTGGCAGTGATTGTTTGCTGAATGGGGAATGGCCCCCAGGAACCTGCTAGGCATTCCAGAGGAGCGCTACATTATTCCAGGGGGAGAAACAGCTATTGTGTCTGTGCTGGGTCGGCCTATCATGTGGCGCAGAAATTAAGGACAAGTTTGTAAATAGCTGGATTTGATCAGATATTCAGATGTCAGGTGCACAATGGGAGTACAGTTTTACAGCTTTACACTTGTGTTTCATAAATCTACAGACAGCACGTTTCATCTCCCAGAGCCCTCTATATGTATGTGTGTTGTAGGACAGCCTTACATTGTTTGGCATTACTGCTGATGTAAGATACTGTCACTTGACTTGAATGTTATCACACTATTGAATGGGCGTTCAGCAGCAGCACTTATCATTCATGAGTATGGGCAAGTAAGGACCTGTGCCACCTCCTAGTAGGTCCAGGAGGATGTTGTCAGCAATTCAACAGACAGTTGATGTTTCGTTACATTCCAATTTCAGTTTGATTCGGTTCAGGCTACAAAGCAAAAAAACATCCTGGTTGGATGTTATAAAAGATAGTTTGAAAAGTAAAATAAATGCAAGTAAATGCCAAAAATTATGTAGTCACATGGCAACGACAACATCACTCCCACCTTGGCGTTGTTCATGACTACTATGGTCACTAGCAGGCACCGCCATACACATAAGCCATGTTTCGACTAGGGTGAAAAGTGGCCACCGGGAAAGTCTCAGGCCACACCCTCTCAAAAGTCCACTCACTCTGTGTGTCTCCACTACAAGTTAGCCTCCAGAGGGATTTAGAGACTCTGGAGGTGACGTATGGTTTTCACCGTCGCTAACTGTGCACAACGTCAGCAGCTGAAAGCAGCATGGCTAATTATGCACAGAGTCTCAGCTGATCATAAACATAATGATTGTGAATTAACAGCATTGCTAACTGTGCACAGAGTGTCTGGTGCTTGTTGTAAACAAACTGAGATCGCTAAGTGAACACCTCCTGCAGCAGCAGCACATACACACTGTACTGCTACAGAGCTAACTGTAGCTAACTGTCGCTAAGGGTGGCTCTTCTTAACGAGCCGGAGGCCGGCTCATTAGCAGCTTGTTACGAAGAGTAAGAAGGAGTCGCTGGATTTGTTTCCAGTGGCTTTCTTGAAAAATAGTCGCTAAGGGGGTCTGAAAAGTCGCTAAATTCAGCAACAAAGTTGCTAAGTTCGGAACACTGCTTCACCCGCTTTTACAATTGGCGTGTGTTGTTGTCGTGTAGAGTACTACGTCACATCCCGATTTGCAATCTATCCAATCAGTAACCAGGCTTTTTTCAGGGGAAAAAAGTCCCGACAAAAGTCCCGACAAAAGCCGGCTCCGGACAGCTCGTATTCAAATTAGGGGCATTTCGGCGAGTGAGACCCGCCTCATACCAGGTATTACCCAGTAGTGGAAACAGCCCTAAATACTGTATTGCAGCCCATTGAATGAGCTAATAACTTCCTGCTGTACCTACTAGAAGGTGGGGCAGGCCCCTACTCGCCCATACTTATGGGATGATGACCACTGATAAACACCCTTTAAATAGTGTGAGTTATCAACGACTCAATCTTCTGAGAATTTACTGTAAACTGTAAAATACATGATTAAAAGGTTAGCTCAACCAATTAATAAAAATAAAAAAAACATTTTCTTATTTCACACCAATAGTTTGTCACACAGATTTCCATGAAAATAATTAACTGTACCCTTTGAACCAAATATTCTAGCAGTCATATTTCTATATTAACAATGCATCAAATGAGTTGTGCATATTGGCTAACCCACAAAAGAGTCATCCTAATGCAGCTGTTCTCCTAAGTTCGCTACCTGCCGTAAGATTTAAAGGTGAAGCAAAAGAGACACATATGTCTTTCTTGGTGGAGACCAAAACAGAGCTAAAAGAGTAAATATCCATCAGGTGGCTACAAACACAAATTCAAAAGTCCAAAATAACTATTACTGTTGATTTTTGTTTGTTGGATGTCATCTCAGCAATGTGATGGGACTAAAAATTCCAACACACTGCCTCACTTGGAAGTAAAATCAAGGATTAAAATTATCAAGATTTTGGGTGCACTCACCTTGAAATTAAGGCTACGTTTACATGATGATGTCTGAACAGAAGACGCAAAAGTGGCATCGCGTCTTCACTTTTAGACGAGCGTTTTCGGGAGGAAATCTGCGCGTGTCTGAGTAAAAATCTGAGTATGCATGCCAGGCAGCATCACTTAAAGCGATAAGAGCATCTTTGGGCATGTGGAAGTTTTCACGCCATGCATTTTCATCAGCTACTCCTTCCACAAAGTTCTCCACCATCCACTAGATCTCCCAGGTCTCGTCCAAAGCCGCCTGGCTCGCCTCCCACCAATTGGTGCATCCAAAATGTGATAGAGGTAATTACAGATCCTTCTCTGTTCACTAATACTGTCTGTACATATCCTGTACATTTGGTGGAAAGACTCCTGTAAGTTTATTAGAGCTGCCAGAGCAGCTTGAAGGTCTGACGCATGGAAATAATCCCACGTTTGTTTATTTCCCTGTACTGGAGCATGGATGTGACTTAAACGCGTACGTGACGTGAGCAGATCTGATTACAGTTTTACACTCCGAGGCTGGTTTCAGATTTTTGTGTTTTTAAACCCAAAAAACGCCGTCACAGTCTAAGCGAAAGGCACTTCCAAAAAAATATTTTGACGTTTTTACCCGCAATTGTCTTCATGTAAACAGGGCCATAGTAGAAGTAACATGATTGTAATTGTTAAGTGCTTTTTTACAACCTGTCGAATTGGTTCCAATTCTCAGCAAATACTTGGTAACCTAACTGATACAAATCATAGCAGAAACTATTTCAGGAGTACTCAATTTGCACCAAGATTTTCCTTTATCCTTTACAAGACATACGTGGAGCTGATTGTAGAGCTAGAGAGATGAAGGTCCTTATGATTAACTGATAATCATTTAGTCATCGCTACTTCAGCCGAGTAATTGTACATTTCTTTGTGCTCATCCGTTGAGTCCTTACATCATATTAGCTCCATGTCAATCAGCCTGGCCGGCATCACTTATTTAATTATCATCCTCTATCTGACATCACTGGTCTGGCCAGCTGTGTTTTTTCTGGGTGGAGGATGACACCGACGTACACCTCTGACCTCATGCTGAACTACACTCTCAGCCAGTCAGGCGGCAGCGTGGATCCGCTCCTGCAGTTAGCTATCACTGGAACACATTCAAGCCCTAAATTGAGATGGAACATCTTTCCAGATCGATTGGAAAAAGAGGAGCATTGAGAGATACTCCATGGAAAAAGTGTGTGAGCGGAGCGTGTGGTGACGTAGCCTGCCAGCGCTTGTGGGATACAAAAAACAGAGGGTAAGGCTCACCTGTTTGATCTGAGGGCCACGGTCTGAACCTGTCTGTTGTTTCATAAAGTGATTTGAAAAAATGTTTGTATCAGTGGCAGACTGCCTGAGTGTGGGCAAAAGCTCCTCCTGCTCACGGTCAGTCGGAAAGCCTCAGCATAAATATCAACTTGCCCTTGTTGAGGAGGCCTCAAGCTGTCTAAACAATGAAAGAGGGGGGACAGCAACAAGCAACATGAGGCAGCCATGGGAAAGACCAATGCACATCTCAGGGAGCAGAGAGAAGAAATAGCCTTTATGTTTCTTGTTCTGAGAAATATGATCTCAGATCCCACATGTGTTTGATAAACGTTTTACATTCACCAGGTGCAATGCTTAACTGATTCACTACATTTTTTTATTTACATGTACACACACGCTCATTACACTGTAACATTCAAATTAGGTCACACTTTAGATTAGGGAACACATATTCAACATGAATTAGTTGCTTATTAGCATGCAAATAAGTAACATATTGGCTCTAAATTAGTCATTATTAAGTAGTTATTAATGCCTTATTCTGCATGGCCTTATTATACAACCAGTAAGACATTAACCAAGAGTTTTCCCTCAATAACCTCAGAATGATTGCTAATTAGTAGTAAGTAAGGAAGTTGTTGTATATGAGTTATGATCTTAATATGCTTTACTTTGAATGGACTTTATAAGTCTCTACATAACGGTGAACGAAACTATGGAAACGGCAAATAGCCACCTTCTCCAGACCTTTGACGTGACTGGTGGCTCCTTTTGGAAGATTGGATGAGGATTGGTAGACTGTAATGTCACTTTGCGCCAATGTTAGTCTACCATTGAGCCACTTTGTAGAGTAAGGATTGACATTACAATCTACCAATCCTCATCCAAAAGGAGCCACCAGTCACGTCAAAGGTCTGGAGAAGGTGGCTGTTTGCCGTTTCCATGGTTTCGTTCACCGCTATGTAGAGACTTATAAAGTCCATACAAAGTAAAGCATATTAAGATCTGAACTCATATACAACAACTCCTTTACTTACTTCTAATAAGCAATAATTCTGAGGTTATTGAGGGAAAACTCTTAGTTAATGTCTTACTGGTTGTATAATAAGGCATTAATAACTACTTAATAATGACTAATTAAGAGACAATATGTTACTTATTTGCATGCTAATAAGTAACTAATTAATGTTGAATATGTGTTCCCTAATATAAAATGTTACCCAACAATTTACTATTTTTAGGGAGTTATGTGCTTTATGCTAAACTAACAGGCTACTGGCTGTAGCGGTACATTGGAATACTAGCAGAAGAATGGTATGGAAATTGTCATCTAACTCCGCTTTAAGATACAGCACCCTAGAGAGCGTGTGCCCCACGTTAAAAGGCTGAGTTAACCTTTGACCCCACAGCCCTCTGTTGCATGTAGTTCCCTCTCTCTCTACCACTTCCCTGTCTATCTCCAGCTGTTCTATCAAATAATAGCAAAATGCCAGGAATTAAGAAAAAAGATAAGGCAAAGATAGTGGTAAAGGTTAATAAAAAGGGTAATGTCAATCATAAGTCTGAAGCAAGACGCAAACTTCAGACATGCTATACACTCCTCCACCATCCGAGCACCACAGCCATACTTTGAAATACAATATTTTCCTGCTCTAAACATTTGAAGTAAACTGTGACTTCAGAATACAGGGTTAATACAACAAACTAAAGTAAGTCGCTTCCAACCTGAAAAAAAGTTGCAGAGTATACTTGAATTATAGATATGCGGAAGGTTTTGATCTCCGTCTCCTTTTTACCTCTGCCAGACTTTGTCTGAACATC
Organism: Centropristis striata; assembly: GCF_030273125.1. Lineage (NCBI taxonomy): Eukaryota > Metazoa > Chordata > Actinopteri > Perciformes > Serranidae > Centropristis > Centropristis striata. The sequence goes on from NC_081519.1 coordinate 30,819,924, forward strand.
AGAGGCTGCAGCCAGATGAAAGGTCATCAAACCCACAGATACAATGATGCTCACTATTGTTTTCTCTGCAGTATCATGACTCTGACAGCTGGCATGCAATCTGGCATTTAATATGTCAGACAGACCTACAAAGGATGCGCATATTGTTCACAGGCAGCTAACAGTGAAGGCTGTACGACATTTGGCACAGACGTGAGCCGAGGTCTTTTTTTCCCTGTAGAATCCGTGTCTTGTCACTTGTTAAAACTTGTCGTTTTAGAGTGGAGAGCTCACCAATTCAATCCTGGTCTAATGTTGCCAGGGGGAATGACTAAGCCTTGCAGTCATCATTATTATACTAATCCTCTAGTTTCCACAGTTTATAAGGCTGTGCCATTGTAGTGACCTTACTGTGAACCTCAAAACTGAGAAAGCCTTTTTTGTGCAGGTTCTGAATGTGAAAATAAAAGTTTGCTTTTACATTTATCTTCTTGGCAGAAACAAAGTGTGCTTAAGAGCTCTTTCACAAAGGCTGTTGAAGCATGCCGTTTTGGTGCAAACTCCAGAGTCATGCACATTTACAATATGAGTGTGTCTTATCTCAGTAATTCCTCATGAAGCTCATAAAGATATGTGCTTGATGAATGCAAGCAGAATAGTTTCCTAACTGAAGCACTGCATACATGAAAACAGACAGGTGATTGGACGTAAAGATAACATGTGGAGAGGTCCTGCACAGGTAGTGTAAGCACACCCAGACCACAGAGGAAAACAAAGCTCAGGTTTCCTGTCTGCTCCTGATTCTCAGGAGGAGACGTTACAGTAGACAGGTGACTGAGGCCTTGCAGCTCTTAGCCCCGAAACATTCCACCCCCTTTAATAGAGAATCGGGGGAAATTTGGGGTAAGATAGCAGGTCAACAATAAACATCACATAGAAGTGGTGTACATCATCTGACAAACTGCGAACCTGAAGATTAATTTCAGATGCAGCTCAGCGCTGTGTGTCAAGTTGTTCTAATCATAAATCTGTAATAAAAATTGTTTTGGTTACGCCTATTGAAACGCTGAAAGACTAAAGTTTATAAGAATTTAGACAATTCTGTTGTGACTGTATGAAGTCCATTCCCATGCTAAATTATCTCCCATAAGTTATTGCAGCAATTTTGGGGTTGATACCATTTGTTGCACAGATTTGTTGCTGAATGTTATCTTCCTTTTTCTTTTTTACTGAGAACTGATTAAAAAAAAAAGCTCACAAATTCCTCCATAAAATTACAATAATACACAAAGACCTTGAGAAACACAATTTAAAAAATCCATGTAGTGATTTGGTTTCAAAAACTTGGGACTTTTTGGGGATTTCTGCATGAATTGCATTTTCAGCTATTGATAGCAAGCACTTCTGTGGTGTAAACTGCTGAGGAACCCTCTTATTGCCAATATTCCAAGGATCCATCCTCTGGATGCTCTCGATCTCTAGTTTGTGGTTTTCCTCAAGGTCACAGCAGCTCATTTTATACAGTGAGGTCAAGTTTCAGACAATGCTCTCACTGCAATGTAATGCTACTATGTGGTATTACATCATCACACATTAATAAGATTGGGCTCATTGAATCTCATCTTCTCAGTGATATCCACTTTATGCAATTCACAGAGTGTTTAGGAACCCCAGTATGCAGAAATATTTAGATGCAATAGGCCACAATAATACATTTCACAGCATGAGGAAAAAATGCATGGGATTATCATAAAGTGGGTATGTCTATACTGACCTACAAAGCCTAACTGCAGTAACTAGGCAAAAGGTAAAACTGAGGAAAAAAAGCTTTAAAGTTGTTTAAAGTTGTTTAACTGACCAGCAAAGTGAGTTACAGGTAGGTACCTGAAATGACATTTATTTCTACATGTATTGATGATGTAATTTTTATGCTAAAAAATCATGATGATTTATTTGACGTTTGACCCCAAAAACGTAGTTACTGAATTGTTGTAAAAGGTTCTAATAGTAATGATAAACAGAGTGCAGTAACTACAGTGTTGTTGTCTTCTTTCAGCTATTATATTTTGTTTATAGTGAATAAACATTTTCAAATTGATCTTCTTATCAGTGTATTTAAAAGTGTTTAACAACTCTATTCAAAGATGTGCATATTTTAGACTTAATATTATAAAGAACTGTTATATTTTAGTCTTAATATAACTTTATCTCACTGTTTTACTTCATCACTATCTAGACAACACTTTCCTTGTCAAATAAACTTATAAGTTCTATTATTTTTATGTTTAAATTGGTGTATATATATCCAAAGTAGACCATGGTAAGTGCAATTACTGCTTGGTTTTGAGTTGGATTTTGTGGTTTATATATAATTATTTATCTGACTTAAAGCAACATTGAAATCGTAAACTTTGTCACAAGATAAAACAGACATCAAGGAGTTCATTTTTAGTTATAACTCAATTTCGACCAAATATGTAATTACTGCAGTTAGGCTTTGTAGGGCAGTATAAGGGGGTGCAAATGGGTACCAAGAGAACTTGTGTTCATTCAGATTTCATGAGTTCAGAGGTCGATGGGCCTCTTTGAAAATGGCCATGTCTATTTGTATTTGTCTAAATTTTGCCTAACTCTGCAGCGTTTTTTCAGTCCCTTCCTGGCAAGATATAACAACACAGCTTCTGGAACACTAGATTCTAGGGTAAACCACTGCTGCTTTCACATTAACCAGGTAACGATAGTTGTAAAAGTGGTAATCTGCAACATTTTTAAGAATGCATTTTTTCGGTGATGTATTTCAAAGCAGCTCTAATAGATATTCTTATAACGGACATAGTTGGTCAACAGTCAAGGAGTAAAGTAAGCATCGATTTTAAGTCAGTTTTCTGTCCACCCAACAAACAGGATTGTTATATTCACTCTCCTTTCAGCTCTGTTTTGTTCTCCACCGACCCCAGAAGGAATTCCCTATTTCTTTAGTTGCGAAATGCTGCACTGTGTTCTCCAGCTGCTCTCTAACTGTGCCTGTCTGCAATTTGGAGCGGAGCAGGTCATGTACAGTGGCTTTATCCAAGCCTTTTTACTCAGAACAGCTGCTGCTGCTGCTGTTGCTTGAAACAACACAGATGAGATCTGTAGGAGTCAATGAAAACAGAGAAGTTCCTGGCTGTAAGCAGGAAGAAACTCTGTAGAACTCCAAAGAACTGTGACAATTCTAATAAAATGTCATAAAATGTTGTCATTTTGTCCATTATTGAAATAAATTATTAAAGTATAATACAGTATAGTACATAACTATTACTCTTATGTAAATGTGTTTATAAGCAAAAATGTATAAGTATCTATAAAATGTCAAATTAGGTAGCTTTTACTTTGAATCTTCTTGCAGTAAAGTTGAGGGTTTTTTTCTTATATCAATATCTTTGACTTTTTTCAGGGAAATAAAAGAAAGGGAAACACATCATTACATCAAGTTATAATCAACTGAAAGGTAGTGTCACACTGTGGTGAGGTGGTGTTTTATTTTGTGTTCTGTTCTTGTAATTTCCTGTTTTATTTTGAAATAATAACTCTCCTCTCGTTTCAGGTCACTTGCCCTTCCCCGTGTTTCATCTGTCTGATTGTCTCCCCTAATCACGGATTGTGTTCACCTGGTGCTCCCTTCCCTCCATGTGTTCCAATAGTCTGTGTTTTCCCTTGTCTTGGTCCAGTGTGTTTGACCCGTCACCATACCAACCACTTATCTCCTTCTTGTCACAGCCACAGCTTGTCTTGTTTCACCTTTTGGATTCCTCGCAAGAGAGATTTTTCTTTGTAATTTATTAGTTAAGCGCAGTTTAATAGTTTTTTGAGTCAGCCGTTTTTTTCCTCCTTTTGGAGCGATTTTGTGTTCTTCATTATTTTTCCCCTTTTAGTCCTGATCCAGTTTTTCATAGTGTTTTAGTAGAATCTTTTATTTTTCCTATCAGGTTTTGTTCCTCCCTTTTGAAGCGCTTTTAGTTTGTAGTTTGTCTCCCCACCCCCGAGAGTTTAGTTAGTTTTCCCCCCTTATCTTAGATTAGGATTTATATTTAAGTTTTTATTGTAGATAGATTCAGTGTTTTTCCTCCTTTGGAGCTACTTTTCTTTGTTTAGTTTTTACTCAGTGTCAGGTGTTTCATAGCCCTTTTCTTTCTCTCTGTGAGGACTTGCTGCATTCTTCGAATAAAGAAACTTTTAAGTTCACCTGCTCTGCATCTGAGTCCTGATTGAGCCTGGCCTGACAATACCAGCATTAGAGAACAGCAGCATGGACATGGAGTGACAGAAAGGATCACTGCTTATGGCTTCAATGCGAGCTCTGCTATTGTGCTTCTCATTCTTCATTCAAAGCATTTAAGGATATATTGATACAGCATTAGTCTGTCATCAAGCTGTTCATTACTCAAGCGTATTTTAGCATGACTGTCACAACCGTTGCTCCAGCTGCCAGATGATCCACCACATTCCTCGGCCTTAATCAACTGTGAATGGTGTGAGGTGATGAAACCATCGAGAATGAGCAAATTCTACACAGGAATTTACGCGTCACAAAAATCGTACCTGCTCTCTCTATAACCATGGATCTCTGCTGGATATGGGATTCGTATTAGCTGTTGGTTGGACCTCTGAGCCGACACTCTGCTTCAGGCTTCAGACATCGTTTCTCATCATTTAATAGCTCAATATGCTTCAGGACCTTTTTACATCCTTTTATTTGGGAAAATTATAGCTTGCTGGGCGTAAAGCAGGAAGTCGTTTGTGTAGCTGATGCTTGCTTATTTGGTTTTCATGTCAGCATGGCCACAGGGACATACCTCCCATGTGCTGTCAGTACAGCGGTTCATACAGTGCACACCATGTGTCATTATTACATTCTTCACACATTTTTACAGTCAAAAGAGAGGCAGCTATACTGTCTGATGTAAACCATGGTAAGGACAACTCATAATTTAGTTCTTGCGCACTGTAAGCTCTAATAACAGCATGACACTCTTCTATGTACTCCACAAATTGGTATGAAGTACAAGCTAACACAAGCATGAGAATCATTTCTAATCCTTTTCATACGTGGAGTGTAATTTCAGATACACGCCACACATGTGGAAGGAAAGCCTGCAGGAGGAAAAAAGGGTAATTAAGTGCATCTTGATGTTATTTCCTTTGGCTTCTTTGGGATTTAGCTGCCTGTCAATCACTGCAAGAAACAAAGGGGGCCTGGGACCTCCTGCATGGCTTCATGTCTCAGTGTGTAACCACAGTACAACTACATGACGCCTCAGTGCCGATGGCAGGAGATCGCTACCTGCTGCACACACTGATCTCTGTTTGGACTGAGATGGAAAAAGCAGGTAGTTGGCATGACTGCAACATTAGAAACCCATATAATCCTTTAAATATAGAGTTCTATTTACCAAATGTCTTTTGTCACGAATATCATGAGAGAATATCATGCAAGAGCATGCAGACTGGTCTCATGCACTTTTTGTATGATACCTATGAAAAGTAATGCACTGAAAAAACTCACATAATTCACCCCAGGTGCTGCTTATCACAACCCATATAGACCGTTGTTGTTGGATGGTGACCTCTAGTGGCCGTGGTAATGATAGGATGTGAGTTAAGCAGGAAGTGAAATATGGGCTGTGTCCACTACCGGGTAATAGCCGGACAATACACGAAATGAGGGGTCTCACTCGCTGAAACGCCCCTAATTTGAATACGAGCAGTCCTGAGCCGGCTTTTGTCGGGACTTTTTTCGTCCCTGTAGAAGAGCAGGGTCTTTTTTCTCCCCTGAAAACATCCTGGTTACTGATTGGATAGATCGCTAAGCAGGATGTGACGAAGTACTCTACACGACAACAACACACACCATTTGTAAAAGCTGGCAAAGCAGTGTTCCCAACTTAGCGATTTGTTGTTAAATTTAGCGACTTTTCAGACCTGGCTTGTTAAGAAGAGCCTCCATTAGCAGCAGTTAGCTACAGTTAGCTCTGTAGCAGTACAGTGTGTATGTGCTGCTGCTACAGGAGGTGTTCACTTAGTGATCTCTGTTTGTTTACAACAAACACCAGACACTCTGTGCACAGTTAGCGATGCCGTTAATTCACAATCACTATGTTTATGATCAGTGGAGACTCTGTGCATAATTATCCATGCTGCTTTCAGCTTCTGAGGTTGTGCACAGTTAACGATGGCGAAAACCATAAGTCACCTCCAGAGTCTCCAAATCCCTCTGGGGGCTAACTTGTAGTGGAGACACGCAGAGTGAGAGGACTTTTGAGAGGGTGTGGCCTGAGACTTTCCCGTTGGCCACTTTCCCCCTAGTGGAAACACGGCTATAGTGAGATGATGTCCTATGCTATAATGGCAGTTGGGAGTGGTCAAACAAACACAGGACTTTGACCCAGGGGATTGGTGTTTCTGTCCCCCATCAAGACCAAAAGTCAATGTTCTTATTCTAAATGAACTTGTAAATGAACTTCTGTATGTAAAATTCTAAGTCCGTCTATGTCACCTACACAACTGTGCCCAGTAGTTCTGCATAGCAGTAGTTATTTCAAGTGAAACCCTGAACATCTTTCCAAACCTTAACTAAACCAAGAGTTTTGGTGCATAAACCTGACCAAGTAGTTCTGTTTCACAACAAGGCGGCAACCTCCCGTTCTGAGCAGTGAAGCAACTTTCTTTCAAAAATTCCAGCGGGGGTCACCAACAATGGTTGCAAAAGAACTCCAGTCCTATCTATCTTAATACTAAATGAGGCTACTTCTCACTTGATTTATTACCTCAGAATTTTTTCTGACACTATGGTCTCAATCGCTTGTAAAAATCTTCTTCAAGACAATTTGATGTCAATAGTTCTAATAATGGCCCCATTTAGAAGAAAATAGAAGACAAAGAATCGTATGATTTGGGGCGTGGCTACCTTTGATTGACAGGTCACTGACAAGGCGAGCCGTCATCAGGAGAGAAGCAGAGCAATGCGTATCCGTGGCAACGTGTCAATAAAGTTATATATAACCTTATAGAGATGTAAAAAAATGACGTTTAGCGGTTTGGTCTCATAACTTTGACCCTTTCACTGTATTTACACTTAATGACAGTTTATTTGAACGTTTTGTTCAGTAAAAATGTCTTGTTCAGCGTTTGGTTGGACTAACAGACACTCCAAGGAGTCGCTGCTCAGTTTTCTGAGGTAAGTAACTTACTGGGGATTTCCACCGGACGCGTTACAGCAGCAGCACGTCTCCACAGCGTTTTTGCTGCGTCTGTCAATTCACACCGGGCGCGTTACTGCAGCAGCACGTCAGCTTAGCGAGCCGGCCGTATACACGCGAGATAACGAGATCACGCGATAATCCTGACCATACGGGAGACCGCAAGATCCCGTGATAAACTTTAAACTCTATTTATACAGTCTATGGATAAACTGTGTGTATAAAGTAAACAACAACAACAAAAACCAACTTACTTTGCTTCTCTGAGGTGAAAGATATGTTGATCTGACCATCTATCCTTATAAAAACAATATGTTATGTCATAAATGATTGTATGATGTTCCACTTCAACAATCAGTCTCTTGTCTTCCGTGTCGCCGATCCTCTGAGACCCTTTGATTGATTGATTGCCGATCTGGTGCCCCGGTCATAACATAATGTTGATGGGAAGTAGTTTTAGGCTGCATGAACTGCGTATTGTGTTTTATTTTGAAAGGGGCAGAAGTGTTTTACGCTGATTCTGAGTCGGACTTCCTGTCTGGTGCGATCTGCTCTGTTGAGATTCACGCGATTTGGCAGCGTCTCGTGGAGAAATAGAAGTCCTACCTAATGCTCGCGTAGAGACGCTGACGCGACGCTGCAGTAACGTTACGCTACGCGCCCGGTGGAAATGCTCTCATTGATTAGAGTGTTACCTATTTGCAACGTCATACGCGACGCTGACGTTACGCTGCAGTAACGCGCCCGGTGGAAATCAGGCTTTACATTTTGTTTTTGTTTTTTGCTAGCCAAAACTAACATCCCAGTTAATGCTCCAGTTAATGCTAACATGAATTAGCAGTGACTTCTCTCAGTCAGGTTGAGGTGTAGAGATGCTGTAGTCAGTGATCAGATCCCTCTCCTCCTCCACAGTCCAGATATGGTCTGCTCCCCGTATCGGAAACAAGATGGCGATGCAAGATGGCGACAATATAACACTGAACTTGATGCTTCCAACGGGCCACAAACCAACGGGTGACGTCACGGTGACTACGTCCATTATTTATATACAGTCTATGTAAAACAGTCATTTTTATGTACGATGTCATACGAACCCCTTCATGAGAATAAATTGCATTATGACACCTCGGGTAACATTAAGACTGATACTTCCCTGTTTTCTGTTGCAGTGATATCCATGCGACATCCAGATAAAACAACAAATTGTTAAACAATAACGACAAAAATCACTGTAAAAACTGCAAATCTACACTCTGCATGGCTAAATGTCACAGAGGTTGTTTTCTTTTTCTTTTTTATTCAAGCAAAAGTAAGGCTTCTTAAATCTCCTAAATTGTGCAAGAAGTTATGCAAAGCACCTTTGCAAACAATCTGATTGCATTTGCTTTAATAGCACTGAAAATATTTTACAAGCAGACAGCAGAAGTTTAGCTCAGGGCTATAGATTTATCATTATCTGGCATGCCCCAGCTTTGGCCTGCTTTAACCAACAAATAACACATCATTCATTATTCAATCACTTCTCAGTCAAATTATGATTTATTGTAGATACAGTGTTTAGAGCTAATGTTTGATTTATGAATCCTTCAATTAAAATCTTCACAACACCCTTTGGTTTTCCAAAGTATGTCTTCCTTGTTTCTCTATCATTCCAGGGCTAAGACGTCATTGTTGGCAGAGGAGATTTCTGTTTGGACCCTGATTGGCCCTCACGCTCAAGGTACTGCTGTAATGATAGTTATTAAGCAGCCACTGTCTTAAATAATCAACGTTCTGACAAAGAATCTCTCCTGCACAAGCCAAGCGTCACAGCTTCCAGCGCGGTTTGCAGTGAAGCAACAACCTGTCAGTGGTTCATGCTAAAGGAGTTATATATTCATTGAGGAATGAATCAAATCAACTCCAAATTAAAACGTACATGAGCAGGAACAGACACAGGGATAAGACCAACCTGGTCTCACAGGAATCCGTGAAATAGCCACGGATTCGCTTAACTCAAAATCCGTGGAATAGCCACAGAATCACTCAAATTTCCGTGAAACTGACACGGATTTAGCTACAATGCAAGTTAATTACAGTCTATCCCGTGGCTATTCCATGGATATTTCTGGCGAGATCTTCGCGACAAAGTGATTATGTACATTCACTGAGTGAATATTTAGAAAATAAAACATATTTCTCGCTAGAAATGTGATCAAAATCCATTTTTATGCAGAAACTAAGTCAAAATATTGATACTTTCAATAAAAATGAGAGAACTGTCCGCCATGTTTTTTGTTCTGACCGCCGGAACCTTGAAAGTCACGTGACTTGGAACAAACCAATAGGAAAAAATATCCATGGAATAGCCATGACTGTCATTAACTTGCATTGTAGCGAAATCAGTGTCAGTTTCACGGAAATTTGAGTGATTCCGTGGCTATTCTACAGATTTTGAGTTAAGCAAATCCGTGGCTATTTCACGGATTCCTGTCAGACCATGTTGGATAAGACAGTCATTGCGATAGCGGAGGAATCACGCGACACAGTGCAGGTGTAGACAGGTGCAAGGCTGGCACCAGCACATGCACACTGCTTGAACAACCAGATGCATTAAACACCTGGGACCTGAGCAGTGACTCACTGGTGTTTATAGGAAAAACACCAAGAAGCAGTTCATTAGTGCTTCACTGATCCCTTTTGGCATGAGCTTTTTGACGGAGTGAGGACGAGTCAGTGCACTTTCTGCCTTTCTGAGGAAGTGCATTGATTATGTTGTTACACAGATAAAGAGCATGTATGACAAAATACCACTGAGAAAGCTGTGGCGCAGCTCACGAATGCTGTTTTATTTGGGGTTTTTTTAAATGAGTATTTCTGTTTTTTCACAATATTACTCTTGCAGAAAGAAGAAATAATAAATTATTGGTGAAACATTTACCAAACAAAACTGCTGGCTCTAATTTCTGCTTATAACCCTTAATAGGGCACTCATTGAAATACTTGCAAATTCCAAATTTCAACCCTAGAGAATATTGGAGGATATTACATACTGCCAGAATGTGTAAAAAAAAACCAGACGGACCCGGGGGAGTGGGTTATATTTTGAGAAAAAAGTTTGAGATTAAAGTGGCAAATCTTCGAGAAAAAAGTAGCTTTTTTCCTCACTTTTTTCTCGTAAATCTGCAACTTTTTTTCTTGTAGATTTGCCACTTTAATCTAGTGAATCTGTAACTTTTTTCTCAAAATATTACTGGTCAATAAAGTTAATATTATTATATTATTATCATACTGATTGGTCAGATGTCTTGGTGTCACCGTCTGTGACGTAGCCTGATCTTTGCTGATTAGCTGGAAGAAATCCATGTGGTTCTACGACCTCACAGAGAGACATGGAGACCCCATTTAGATATCCACTGAAGTTACCAAATATAGTTCTTTGTGCAATAAAGGGATAATGCTGATTTAGCATGTTTATAGTACGGATTGTTGGTCAGACTAAAGCAGTGGTTCTCAAATCGGGGTACGTTTACACCAGGGGGTACGTGACATTTTAAAATATACATTTAAAAAGTAGCATCCATGCAAAAATCCTTTAGAAAAAAAATCTTTAATACATATTTTAGGAAAATATAAGAATAATTTCATGAAATGAATTTTATATTCAGTAGGCTATTCAATGTCATTCTCCTAAAAACCCAGAGTGTCCCCCATACCAGGATGGTTGGACCCAACCTGTCATATGCCACCTGGCATCACCTGTCAATCACTTGAAAACTCAAAGATGGAGTCGTGGTTGAAGCGTAGCAGTTATAGTTTTAAATGGTTATATGTTCACTGTTTTTACTACATTAGTTTGAATCACTACATTTTAGTGATGAGAAATATTTGCAATAAATTTAGTCATGGATTATTAACATTTAAAATGTTTTAAATCGTTTTTGTTTTTTGAAATGTTTGAATTTTGTATGTGTTTATCAGTTCCAAAGTTTAATAAATCAGACACTGATGGCACAGCACTCTGTTTTTAAGTCTTTTTTTTTTTTTTTTCAACCAAAAATGCTTTGCCCTGGTTAGGGGGTACTTGGCTGAAAAAAATATTTCACAGGAGGAACATCACTGAAAAAAGGTTGAAAACAACTGAACTATGCTATGGTGCTTCTGACATGGCCATGGTCAGAGTGCTTTTTTAAATCTTATTTTCAATCTAATATTGGATGATAATATACCATCATAAAGAGGGACCATATATCACCATATATTAGCACAGGCAGGTGGTGAGTTTGTTAGAAGGAGTAGTGGTCATAATATAGATGTATATAATTGTGATAATCAACATGTTTACCCCTCTGGAGTCCATCTATTTATTGAAAATGTTTTATTTACAGTAATAACTTTATTTATATATCATATGTAGACAAGCTGAGAAAGCTAGTTGAAAGTGCATCATAGGAGCTTTCACAGTGTGTCATTTATGTTTCTAAACCATTTTTAAAATGTGAATTTCCTTTCTACAATGAAAATTAATACTATTATTAATTTACATGCTTTGCAGTTTTATTACTTATTATTTTTTCTGCTGTTTTTGTGTGTATAAATGGTTTTAAAAAATGGTACATTTCCATAGACATCTGTGTCTTTTGTTTGTATTTTTTAGTTTAAACTTTGTTAATTAAAACAAAATGAAAAATCTGACTGATAGTCAAGTTTGTGTGGAGAAAAAGGAGCCATGTGATGTAAGGACAGACTGAAAGATGCTAAACAGGGACAGAAATGAATGCATAGTAAGTTGACAAATTTGAACCAAAATATCCTGGACTTCAGAGGTTTACATATCGGATCTGTGTCTGTGACTGTGTCTATTCCATGATGATAGAATTAGTTGCAGGCCTCATCATCAGACTAGTGGAAAGGAAAGTGAAGCTGGTACTTTGTCAGACACTGTGTTGTTGCGTTCTCAGTGACGGAGCCTTGGTGTTACTCGAAGACAAGGCTGTTTGGCCAGCTGCCTTTTCAAAGCGTCATTCTATTGAGGCAAAGTTTAGCCGAGGAATGTTTTGTGCCGATTATTCCGGGAGTAAAGACCTTTTCTGTTGCTCACAGTGAAATCCTTCTTGACATCATCCCCTTGCAATTGTAAAGCCCCCTCCCTGCTTTCGTCCCATTTGCCATTTCCACAAAATAAATAGCATCCCAATTTGATCTGGGTTTTGCATGGTTACCATTTTGTTAATGGGCAGTCTGGCCTCTTGATGAGACGAAGAGCATTTTTGGGGGCCACAGTGTGGTTGTTGTAGCAACGTTGTTGAGGAGTGAATGAAGCAGATGTCAGAGTAATCCATCAGCAGGCAGCTCCACACTCCCACACACACTGCACCGCTAGCCTCCAGCACACCTACTTCACTCTGATCTGTCCTCAGACGGACACTTGAAAAATGTTTATTAAATACAAAATGAGCTCCTTGTGTTACTTCTCAGACAACATTTATTAACCAGGGATGAATGAAAAGACTGTGGTTTTACTTAAAGTACCTGTGATTAAAGAGTATGACAGCAGTTGGATTTAAATCACATATAAGAGTGAGTTTTAATGACAACTGAGTCACTGCTGGCTGGCGTTTGCTGTGATGGAGGCATGTTACAGGCTATCACACCTTCATACTGATCAAGTACAGACTTGTGTAACGTGTCCTTAGAACTAAGTATTTAAAACTGTCAAGTATCAGAAGTTGACTGAATGTTTGCTCTGGATTCTTTGTCTTTATTATCTATTCCTCATTCTGATATTTCATGATCTAAATCAAAACTTTATTTGATTGGTATTTATTTTGTTTGTAAACTCATGTATAATATTACAAATATGTTGAAAGATAGTAAATCATACACAGCTGGGGTGTCCTGGTGATATGGGGGTTAAAGTGCTGACCATAAACCTTGTTCATATCCAGGTCATCTTTCTCCAGACTGACTGCTTTTAATGTCTAATAAAAGACCAAAAATGTTGATAGGAAATGATACCCAGCCCCAATAGGTCCACAGCTGTGGATCACTGTTTACATTTATGAGACATCACATCTGATAAACATCCAGCCTGGAACAGAAACTTGGTCAACAGTATTTCATGTGGTTCAGTCCATGTGTCCAGATGGATGGACTTTCCAAAGTCCAGTATTTATTTATGTTTCCTTATTATTTTGCCTCCACGCCGGTGTGATGTAGTCCGTCAGTACGTTCCATATGTCCCGTTCTTATCACGATATCGCAGAAACACCAAGAGGGAATTTCTTCAAATCTACATTCACAGTTAACCCTTTGATGCACAACATATTGACACCCCTTCTAATGCACAAAATGGGTAAAAACTGACCCTCATTCATTCCCCATGTTATTTAATGCTTGCTGTGTTTCTGTGCTCTATCTTTTGATATCAACTTATTTTATGATTGAATATTCCAAGTATTCTTTAAATATCTGGTTGATAACAACATTATTTCCATTTTGCCTCTCATACTTTATGAAGAAAAACAGTTTTTGTATTATTACATAGCTAACTACTTGACTAAGTAGTTAGCTTTGCAAGCTACTTAGCTAAATACTTAGCAAAGACGTTAGCTAAGTAGTTAGCTTAGCAAGCTACTTAGCTAACTTCTTGGCTAAGTATTTAGCTAAGTAGTTAGCTTAGCAAGCTACTTAGCCAAGAAGTTAGCTAAGTATTTAGCTTAGCAAGCTATTTAGTATTTGGATCCAGGTAATTTTTCCCACATGTTGTGCATTAGAAGAGTAGTGACACAAAAAGGGAATTCATCAAATAATGAATAAAGGAAAACATAAAATTGGGATTTATGAGGATCAAAAACAAACTAATTGAGGAAAACCTGGAATACTGAATGATGAAAATAATTTATTGCTAAGATATAGAACATAAAAAACCTCATACATATCGGGTCACTTTAGACCCATGTTGTGCATCAAAGGGTTAAACTTATTATATTTGTATAGGTCAAAGGTCAAGGTCACTGTGACCTCCCAAATGTATATGCCAATCTTGAAAATTTTTATATGAAATGTCAAATAGAATCGAAGGTTAACTTCACTGTGCCGTCATAATGTTCTCTCAGGAACAGTAGGGAAGACAGTCGAATTTAAATGTTGACTTCAAACTATAGCGACTGTACAGATCTTCTGTGTGAAACATCCAATTTTAAGAATTTGAAGTTTCTTTGAAGCAATCCTCTGTTGTCATGGCTACATAAGTCTCTACAGATATGGATGTAAACTACAACTTGCCAGGTTGGTGGAGGCATGCAACCTCCTGGCAGTAATTCTAGTTTGTCTGTTTGTGAAGACCTTTGCCATGACTAGCCAGCCACTTGGTCGAGCTGGTGACGTTAAACTTGCAGATGTTTTTTAGACAGCAGAGACAACAGAGAGGATGATAAAAAAAAAAACTGTGGGTGCATATTGGAAAAAGGAAAGACAAACAGCTACAAGGCTGCTAACAAATTCATTTAACTTTGTTCAAATTTGAAAAGAAAATGCTGTAGGAGAGAGTTGAACTGACAATATGGATAATAAACCACAACAAGACATAAGAGTTTTCGGCTCTATATCAGTAACAAAGCAAAGGGACATAATGTTTTCTGAAATGGGTTTTAAAATCAAAATGCGGCATATTTCATTCTTACATTATTATCTTTTGCTGCTGAGGAACAAAGCACATTTAAAACAGTGTTTCAGTGGTAATCTCAGTAACTGACCAGTTAGAAATGCTAAGGGAAAATATCTTACATCAGGATTGAAAATAAATAAAAAAAATATTATATAAAAATAATCTGTTACAAAATATATTCCATAAACCAATATTGAAGGGAATTTATGTCTGGAAGCTCACATTTGCTCCTGGTGCTGTTAACTTAGCTCGAAGAGTCAATACGGCTGCTCAGTCACAAACTCCACCACTTTCCAGACAACTAGCAGCAAACTGTGGAGGATAGAAACAATACTATGATACGGAGCCCAGGATCAGTAGTTTGATATTCTTCTGCTAGGCCTAATGCACAGAAGCTGCAGGCTCATCCTGACCGCTCAGCGTTCAGCTCCAGTGTGTAAAGAAAAGAAGAAAGAAAACTATTTTTGCTTTTAAGTGCACTTAAAGGCATCTACACCAACTTAAAACCTTACCAGATTTAGTCAACTGTGGATCATCAGTAGTTATCTCATTTAATAAATTAGTTTGAGGTGAGTCATGCTAACAGAGCACTGCAAAAAAGGTGTGTCTAAAAACAAGAAAAAAACTCTAAATCTGAAATGATCTTGCTGCATGGACAGATAATTTCACTTGACATGATTTCTTAAATTAAGATTATTAAATCTAGAAATAAGCATGTTGTACTTTTAAAATAAGAAATTAACTTTTAAAACAAGATAAATTAAAGCTGCAAGCAGCGATGAACTGGTCTGAGCAGAGTGCATGGTAAATTACTTGTTTCTTACCAAGATAAAAAAAAACTTTAGATTTAGAAGTGTTACATAATTTATCTTGTTTTAAGAGTTAATTTCTTATTTTAAGTGTTCAACATGCTTATTTCTACATTTTACAATCTTAATTTAAGAAATCTTGTCAAGTGAAATTATCTGTCCATGCAGCAAGATCATTTCCCTCAGATTTCGTTTTTTTTATCTTGTTTTTAGACAACACTTTTTTTGCAGAGTGGCCTGCAGAGAAGACAAGCCTGGGGCAGGACATCTTGTATTCAAAAATGTAAAAAGGAATCTATGAGCACATAGGCCGAGTCCAGTGTCATGGCAGATGTCCATTGGCATCAGTATAATAACACACACAGGAACTGGCCAATAAATATTTCTATTTACAGGTATACACTTCTGTCCTCTCACTGCACGTGTTGCATTTCACATAGCAGCACCACAGGAACTTGCAGTTGCACTGCCAAACGCGCGAGTACTGGTGCGTGTTATATCCTCGACCACAACACATCAGGTCGCAGCTGTTGGGTTGCTGAGCCGTTTTGTTGCACAGGCGACCCTGTGTTCCCATGCTGCCGGTCAGAGGGTCAGCCTCGCAGTAGTTGGGTGACCTCTCGAGGTAGACCAGCTCCGTGTCCATGGGCTTCCGGTACGAGTAGGGTTTCTTGATCTTTAGGAAGGTGGGGCGCTTGTTGCGGCTGGCTCGTACCGGCTCCACGTGCACAGCCTGGTTGTACTTGTCTTTGAGCATGAAACCGAGCTGACGGAACTTGGGGAGCGTCGTCCAGCACGTCTTGGTGGTGCAGGATCCCGACACACCGTGACACTTGCACTCCAGACGCATGCCCTTCTCCAGGACCTGCATCACAGAGGGAAAGTTGACATGAAGCAAGGTTTCAAAGTTTCAAACTGAAAAGTATGCAGAGTTGAGGTCCAGTCATATTATAGGAATATTTTTGTTTAGCTTTAACTGTCTGTTGCATGACACATTTCTTACAATTTGTTTGTTGCTGTCTTTTAATAATGAGCAAGTAGGAAACACATATGAGTTCAAAGAAATACTCAGTCCAACATATTGCATGAATAGTTCAACAGGTTGA